>NC_069126.1:52442049-52767049 GCF_026914265.1 Mya arenaria | reverse complement strand
TATTGAATGCAAAAAGTTGATCATTATTAAACTTTTTATGGAAAAATCTGGGAAAAAAATACTAAGAATATCGCTTTCTCTAGAAGCATTCTCATTTAAACCGTTGACAAATTTTGAAACGTCAGGATAAAGTTAACTTCCAGAACTCCAGTCATAATTTGGACCCACATCATCAAAAACGGCCTCCTTGCAGATATGATTTGCATATAAAAGTGTAAAATGAACAGGCGTCATCAATTTCTCGATTTAGATATTTGTCTAAAGCTGTGTGTTTAGTTATAACAGAGCCATCATTTTCCAACACTCTGAATCCTGTTAAACTTACACATTGAAATGTGTGTGAACATCGGTACAATGGCAGTCTTGAAATTTCATATGAAGCTTCTATGGAAGAGACATCTCTTTTAACAGTATTCATAAGGTATTTGGAGCAAAATGTTTTAGCTGTTGCATTTTTGGAGCTGGAATCTACCATTTCATAAAACAAATTAGACATGGCTTCACTACTTTTATTCCCTTTACATGAGTATCCTGTAGTGTTTTTTTTCGCAAGCCACAATTTCATCAACAGAAGGATTTTCAGATCTACTTTTGGTTATAATTAAAGAAATGTCTCCATTCGCTCGCCATCCTCGAGTATGAATACGAGAATGTTGAACTAGCAATGGGTGATCTCTTTTCAGTTCCAAGCGTAAACAGCCATTTTTGTCTTTTTCAAGATCGGGAGAATTTCTTAAAGGTTTACCAGGATTTGTTTCTGTACCAAATTCCATTCGGCATTCTTTTTCAGAATTTTTGAACTTATTTGGCCGAAGACAGTAATCTGAGCATCTGTGGATGTTTATTCTATTACAAAGCAGAAGGTAAACATCTAACAAAGAATTCTGAGAATCAGAAACATCATATAATAATTTGACAAGGGGATTTTTTTCTCGTCAGGGGTGGCTGGGGCATATCCCTCTGGTAGAGGCCAAAGATCTTTCCATGGGTTACTAGCATCATCACACCCTGCAGGATGTTCAGCTAATAACCCAAATTGATAGTGTGCCCATTCTGCTAGTTTGACCGCACATTCTGCCTCTGTTAGCCCATCTCTAATGCATTCATGCATAAGTGAATGGGGCTGTTTGTCTTGCCTCCAGCACAAACCATGCCAGTGCACCATACCTCTTGATTTGGCAAATTCTTGTCTGTACCAAAAACAGTCAACCCCAAACACTGGTCCTATTACATTATTGAAATAAGATAGTCCTCAGATCAAAATATTTGGCAACAATGTGAGAATTGTTTTGCAGTGCCGTATATATATTAGAATGGTTATCAAGATCAATATTTACTCCTTCAGTTGCATTTATGTATAATGAAAGAAGTCGTTTTAATGGTTTATAACGGAACTCAGCACAACTACCAGTGGTGAAGAATGATGGCAAGCCTTCTCCATACCCTTCCCTAAATTTGCCACCTAATTCCACCAAATGCCATGAATTTGGGTGGCATTTTGTGGAAAATGGGTTGCACCTGGTGGAAAATGGGTGGCACTTGGTGGAATATCAAGAATTTCACCAACTGCCATGAAATTTCCACCCAACTGGAGTCGGCATTTGGTGTAAAATTATGATTGAACTCAGTTTTTTTTCATGTGGCTCTTGGTGAAAAAGTTGGACTTAATTAATTTTTCATATGGCAGTTGGTGAAAAACTGAACTTAGTTATTTTTTTGGGTGGCATTTGGTAAAAAAAACTTCACCAGTTCTGTAAAATGGAACTCAGCAGAATTCACTATTAATTATCATCTTGTAATAAGAATAGCATTCAGTTGCTGATCATGCTGCTGTTTTAAGCATCATTCCATAATTATGCTACTATTTAAAACTACTTGGAAATACTACTTTTGGGGATTTCTCCCACTATAACTATAATTACATGTACCACTACTCTTCACCATGTTGCTGATTCTATTAATGATGATTATGCTGTTGGTGGTCATATTGATGATGATTATGATGTTGGTGGTTCTGTTGATGATGGTTATGATGGTGGTGGTGGTGGTGGTGGTTGTGGTGGTGGTGGTGGTGATGAGGGTGGTGGTAGTGATTATGATGATTGTGGTGGTGGGGGTTGATTTTGACAATTGTCGTGTTGTTGGTGGTTAATTGTGGTGTTATTGCATATGATGATTGTGGTGGTATTGGTGATTATAATGATTGTGGTGCTGGTGATGGTGATCATGATAAGTGTGGTGTTGATGACAGCAACAACAACATGTTGTTACTGATGATGCCGATACTGCTGCTGCTGCTTATGATGATGATAGTGATTACAACAATAACTATGTGATGATGATTATCATGATCATGATAATGATGAGTTGAACTAAGTTTTCTGTGTACATGTTCTGTTGCTATTTCCCCAAAGGTACAGGGATCCCACTAATGTTTGATTTAACCTTGGAATGACCTCTCTGCTTGAAAAATTTCCTAAAATATTTGAATCTTCTGACAGTTACTAGCATTTGTGGAACTTTGAATAGTGAGAAAAAATGTGCGCAGTTTTGTTTAATTAAATGGATTGATTAAAAGGTAATTGTTTTTTTATCATATTAATAACCAAAACAGATCATGACTTATTTTGTTTTAATTTACACATTTTAGGCTCTTTGTCTTTGTTTAAAGTTTGACTAAGAGATAAGCTTTATGCATTTACTGTCAAGTATGTTTAATTTTTTCCAAAATAAAAGATAAATACTTAGTCTAGGAAAGTACTAAGTTTAAAAAGTATCACTCAGTTTGTATAATGAAGTTTAAGATGTATAAAAAAATGTTATATACAATATTTTTCAGAAAAAAAAACCCCTATAAATATGACAATGTACCTGGAGAAGATTCTAAGACCTTTTTGGTAAATATTTGAATCTTACAATAAATTTAAATGATGACTGACCTCATAGTATTGTCATATTTTAATAGCTAATACTTACTTAAAAGTGCTAAGTCCTTTTAAAAAGGGTCAGATAAACAATATTAAATGCCAGACAAGAAAAGAAGATATATGATCTTAAGCACTAGTGTGTGTGTGTGTGTTTAAGAAAAACAGTTGAGGTTAATAATTGACAAAGCCGTTATGTTATTGGTGTTGTTGGTTGCATGATTTCGAAAAAATAAAGAAATTCAAGTGAATCTTTGTGTTCACATGTTTCCAAAGACATTTGTAGAACAAATTGTAGAACAAATAACATTCGTCTGCGAGGCAAACGCTGTTACATTGTATATCCAACAGATTTACTAAAATGTTATCTTTTTCAGAAAGAAATATAAATAGAGGACTTCTATAGCAGAAGAGCTAATCTAAGCTAATACAACAGACCAGTGCTCTTGTAAAACATATTGCAATGATTCAATGCATGAGGCTGGATTCAAATATTATCTCATATATCATTTTGTTGTAATACTCATTATAAATCATGTAGGCCCAAAGCTGAAGAACTTATTTAACAGCATGTTTTTAATGTTGTTATTTTATTTATGCATCTTTTAAATTTTACATTTTTTTTAATAATGATAGCTAAAATGAAACCTCCAAATTACATAATACTAAAACTGTCTTCAGGATTTCCCCGAATGTAGAAATGCAGACAGCTCTTCACCATCAACTGTGATCATTTGTAATTTTGTGTACATATGAAACTAAATGAATGCAAAGAATGATTGGTTTTTTTTTGTTCTTAGGTCGTTGTAAGCATACTACATAATCCCATGATTTTATTTCCACCAAGTGCCACGTAATTTCCTCCAAGTGCCATGTTGGCGTGGCATTTGGTGAAAAAAAGATCAAAGAAACTGAACGTGGCATTTGATGGAAAATATGTGGAAAACGTTCCAATACTCCACCAACTGCCACGTTGGGCTGGCATTTGGTGAAAGAAATTGCGACATGACATTTGGTGGAAAATGGTGAAAAAATAGATCAAAGTACCATTTTCTTCTGTTTTTTTTATCGTTTTACACCAAGTGCCACCTGTTCCAATACTCCACCAACTGCCACCCATTTTCCACGTCCATGTCTTGGCAAGGGAAGGGTGTTGATTTTATACTGTTGTAAAGCTTCAACTTCTTGCCCAGTTTTGACTTGTACCTCGTAATGTGTCACTGGAGTATATAATCTTTTTACAAATAGAGTAATCACCATTTTTTATTTTTTCCTTTTGTTCTGAAATTGTGATAAGTGGTTCACGCAACTGTTGTTCGACTATGTAGGAACTTTTGTTTTAGGTTTGTTTTCATACAATCATATTATGTACAATGAATTTGAAATATTTGTGTTTCGAAAATCGTCCATCCGAGTACCACAGCAAGTGCTCTGCCAATTCCCCAATAGAGGTACAAGATCTCGGCCTATTCATATAAAAATCACCCAAACCATATGGAAAAAGACATGGAAAGGCAAGAGTGAAAAAATATTTTGTGGTGAATTCTGATAGAGGATTATTGCCTCTTGTTGGCCATGGAATGGAAAAAAAGGCCATGCCTGTCTTTTTGGATGTTAGAAGCATGTTCATGGCCAAGAACATCTTCAATGACACATTTTAATTTCTCTGCAATATTTGTGCTAGTATCTGCTAACAGAACACCAGAAGTAGAAAAGTATTTTTCTTCAAGACTGACATTCAATTGCCCAGGGGCTGGGCCTTGGTCATCAATATTAACGAAATTCTTATTAACTTCAGTTTCTTCTATATCAGACAACTCACCATTTTCAAGAAGAAGCTGTAGCCTTTCTTCAGAAATAATTATATCATGAAATGCTGGATTGTTTGCCATTAACCATACCAAAGCATTCAGAACCTTAGACCTAGAAACTTTAAAATGTTTATATGATTCATTTTGACCATGTTTTCTAACTTTTATGATATCAATTTCATGAGGGAGACGAGGTAGAATATTTCCTGGTTCATCCACTTCTTGTGGAAATGATACACAATGACCGCTTGAAGCAATACCACCATGCTTTAACATGAATACATTCATGCAAGGTAAAACTCTTCCTATTAGTAGTTGTTCAACAAAAGATAACTCTTTGATTTCTTTGGGTAAATAAAAGGATCCATATTGTTTTCTTTCGAAAACATTTTAACATATTTTTTATCAGATTTAAAACGTTTGCATATGGTATTATTTTAAGTTCTCTCTACGATTCTTGTTTCTTTACATACAGTTCATGTAAAAAAGTGTATGACATTTGCTCTACCTCAAAGGCTCTTATACAATCCAGTGCTTTATCATATTGAATGTTGCCAGTCAAAGGAGGTGCTTCAGGAATGTTGTTGTGAGTTTGGCCAATAATATTTTAATTTTTTTAATTTTATATTTGATTTTTCTCTCCCTTAATTTGCAAGATTGGGCAGATTCATTTTCTACAGGAGAAATGTATTGATTCCAAATGCCTAGTTTTCTACAAATATCTTAAAGGTTGCCATCTTCAGTCACCTTTTGTTTTTTTTCTTTTCTGAAAATTAGAATCTGTGTTGTTTGAAATTGGACGAGCAAAAAAAATTGGAGAAGAGGTTCTCGTAAAACAAGTATTGTGTGTGGAGCCAATGTCAGCACTAGAACAAGCATCAATGGCCGAGTTAGAAGCAGTACTGGATGTCTTAGAGATGCTCTGCATATTTTGTCCAAGAGAATCAGATGCAGCATACAGACCATGTGTGCAACTGTTTTTGAGCAAGTGACTATCAACCATGGAATCATTTACCTGCTTTAAATTGGTTTTTATATGGCTGCATTCTTTTATTTCTTGGGCTTTTTGGGCAGCGACATGATCATTTGTGTCAGTCCTTGTGTTTTCCACTACATCTACTTCCAAACCAGAATAGTTTTGCTTATTGCTCAGAGTCAAAGCCATAAAATGATTGGCCAAAGTAGCAAATTGACAACATTATCTGTATGGTTAATTGGTGTGAATGTGGAAAGTGTAAACGTGGTCTTACATTGTGCATTCTTACCACATAACCAAACTGGAGTTATGAATTTAAAATTAATAATACATGTTGAAAATATGAATTTATGTTAGGATTCATTTAATAACATGATGAAGAATCTTAAACAGAAGGTAAAATTTTAATGTTCAGAATGGTTTGTGGTCCTCATTATTGTATGTTAAGGTCAAATTATGACTCACATTAACAAATATAAAATACCAACAAATGTTTACGATTGATTGAATAAAATCTTTAGAATTATTGTAATCAGGTTTGTGTGTCCCTTATTATCACTAAACAATTGAGAAATTGTTACAAAAAAAAACACAGTCCTACAATGCCGTTAAGAACAGAATATAATACGATCATTAAAATGTACTGTAAGTTTTAATTATTCATGGATATCATAACAAACCATTGAGAATCAAAACAGGATGTTTGGTTTCACTCAACGACAGCTGCAGCCGACAGGTTGTGGGTGTATTTGATTGTAATACTAACTGTTTAGATTAATCGATTAAAACATTTGTAACCTTTTTCCAACGCAATGATCTCCCTTGACAATTTTATAACGGTTTCGGTATTATGATCTTTTTTATAAAGTCTAACATATGAGAATTCTTGATTTAACCAAAAACATAAGTCATTAATTTTAGAGTTTATTCTACGACCAAGATCAAGATCAATGCTGTACTAAGTCACAAAACATAAATAATAACAAAAAGTAATATACTATTCCCAATTCAGTGGCTTTGCTACATATAGGCCTTGTAGGCATGGGCCTATATTTTTTTATGAAAATAGATAAGATTTAAATAAACCAAAAAATGCAATAAAAACTAATAGCTACTCAAACACTTTGAACAACTCAAAATTATTGTTTTATTTTATGAAAAAGGTTTTGTGTTTATATAAACTAAGTGCAGAGCGTATTGCTTGATCTAATTGAACTAATAACAAATAAAATTAAGTGTGTGTATAATGCATACATCAAACCACTCTTAAAACCTAATCCAAGGCTACAGGGAATACATATTATTAAAAGTTAGAAAAAACAAAAACAACAACATGAGTATTTAACACAGTTTTTTCCATTGATTTTTAATTGAATTGTCCCTGACATGAGGAAATAGTAAATATAATATTTTTATTACTTCTTATATTGATACTTATTGTTCTGGGTGGTGAAAGTTATATTCACAGATTTCCTTAACAAAGATGAAGTTTACAGATGCAACCTCATATGTGACATATGACAGTTTAGGCATTATTTAGTTTTTGTATTAGATGAAACAATCAGCTTATTTTTGTATCATTACAAAAACAGATCCCAAGTGTATGAAATTGTAATGTATCCTATACTAGTAAGTCGACCGATCTTCATTCGAAAAAATAAGTATCACTTGGGAGCTTGTACTGTGTTTAATAAGCGTCTAGATGATGTTGAATAAATGGCGTAATTAAATATCGTGTTGTAAACATTACATGGTGTCAGAATCCGACGAATCCACGTTTAATAATGTATGGGTTAGCTTGTGCTGCACCACATATGAACTGGGAGTCTCCAGACTTGGAATCTGCGTAGCAGAGGTTTACATTACACATGCATTTCGTGTTGAACGGGCCATTGAAAGGTAAATCCGAAGACGAAAAATGCGCCTACTTAATAGTTTGGGTCGGTGAAAAGGGGCGAACAATCTTTGAAACATGGAACCTTACAGCCGAAAGTAAAGTTATCTCATCATACACTGAAAGATTTCAAGCCCATGTAAAACGAAAGACTAACATTGTTTCAAATAGGTACAAATTCCAGAGCAAGGGTCAAACAAATGATGAAACCCTTGAACAATTTGTGACCGATCTACAAACATTAGACAAGGATTGCGCTTATGACAAGCCAGAAGAGATGGTAAGGGATCGTGTGGTGGTCGGTATTAAGAGCAATAAGATCAGAGAAAAAAAGTCATATGTGAAGGTTCAACATTAACACTCGAGAAAACACAAGACATTGCTAGATCGTACGAACTTGCAAAAAGCAATCCCAAACCATGAATTTGCACGGTGGAAACAACACTTTAAGTGCAATTAATGCTGTGAAAACTGACTATAAATCAAAGTTTAAAAATGAGTGTACCCGTTGTGGTGGGAAACATGGGTCGAAGGAACGGTGCCCACCCATAGGTCAGAAATGTAAGAAATGTGGAAAGCCTGATCATTTCGCAAACAAGTGCAGAACAACAACAGTTCAGAAATCAAAACAAAGGGGTAAACAGAACTTCAAATCGCATAATGTACACAGTGTGAATGACTGCTCAGACACTGAAAAATTCTATCTGCGAATGGTTATCGAACTAGATACAAGTACAAAATATGACACCAATGCATTGAGAGAAGATTTTCTTATTGAGGCAGAAGTAAACAAATGTCATATTAAAGTACAATTAGACACTGGTGCCAAATGCAATGTAATGTCTAAGTAAACACTTGAAGAAATCAACTTCAAAGATCCGACTCAACCGTCATCAGCTGCACTGAAGTGAAGTCGCATAGTGGACATACATTAAATACCGTGGGAACTGTTATGCTTCCATTAAAGATCAAAAGCACTGTGAAGAATGTGAGGTTTCACATTGTGGACAAATACTTTGAAACCATTCTTGGTGCAGACACATGTGTAAACCCTAACTTAATCGAAAAAGGAAATAGCATTTACACTATAGACAAGCAAGATTGGCAACCAAGTGAGGATATATTTACTGGTTTAGGGTGCCTACCGGGCGAGCACCACATTAACATTGATTCAAATGTAGTGCCGGTAATACATGCGCCAAGGAAAGTACCTGTGGCCCTAAAAGAAAAAGTGGAAAAAGAGCTCAAATCTATGGAAAGACAGGGTGTCATCATAAAACAAAAAAGTCCAACTGAATTGGTCAACTCCATGGTAACAGTGATTAATGTAGTACCCTCACTACTAAACCGCGTCCTTTACACTAAGCCGTTCTATCGTATAATTATAAAGTCAAAACAACCTCGTCCGATGATACAAGTTTTATTGTTAGCAATTATGCATTTCTTCGTTCTAATTAATTTGTTCTATTAAACAAGAGCAAAGCTAACTCTGAGATCTTAAGCTGGCAGACTGCCTGATCTCGGTCCGTAGACCTGAAGATTTAAACCCTGTTACATTCTCGACCATCCTAATAAGAAGCAGACTCCAAAACTCCCCTTAAGCTCGGGATAAGTGTTTTTATATTTCGCAATTTCAGTTGACCATTCAGAAGCGTTTCCTAATTTTCCTTAATAGTTTAACGATATCAGGTGATACATTCAACCTCACGTGACCATATTCAAAGTATCTTACTGGCTTTCGCAACAAAAAGGAGCTTGTCAATCAATTTATCTAGTGACTTCATAATGGACTAGACCAAACCCCTTTGATAGGATTTTAGTAATCAAGGTAATTAAGCTTATTTCTAGACAGTAATTAAATTAGCCATTAGCGGTTGACATTGGACGTTGCTGATTGATCTTCGATGTCACCAAGTAATATATGAGTTTATCAGAAAGCAGATCATTTGATAAATATTATTCAAGCCTTATGGCCGTTATTAACATATGATAAAGATATTAACCTTTCCATCTATTCTTAGGATACCTTATTGACACCTGCCAGTTACGGTTACAATGAAGCTCAAATGAAAATAACGCTATGACATTTTGACCACTTAGTAGCTAAAGAAACGAGTAATGACCTTAGCAGATTGGCGAGGGTCATTGGGTTACATTAAGCCCAATGGAAAATTGAGAATCTGCATGGATCCGAAAGACCTTTTTACAGCCATAAAGAGAGAACACCATCCCTTGAAAACAATAGAGAAACTATTACCGCAAATGTCAGGAGCAAAGGTGTTTACGAAACTAGATGCAACGTCAGGCTTCTGGCAATGTGCTCTTGATAAAGAAAGTCAGAAGCTCTGCACGTTCAACTTTCCGTATGGCAAGTACAGCTTCACTCGAATGCCTTATGGAATCAAATCAGCAAGTGAAGTGTATCATAAAGTTGTTTCTGACATGTTAAGAGACTTAGATGGTTGTGAAGCTATCATTGAGGAAACACTGTATTATGTGAAGTTAGAAAAACACATTAAATCTAGAAAAGCGAAATTCACTTCCACAAAACTTTGTATAACAAAGTTGGGGATAACATAGCCAAAATGTGCAAAAACAAAGGCACTTTGTTGCCATATTTTCAACTGTATCAAATATAAAAGTACTTTGTTGGTGAGCACACCAACAATGGTGCTTTGTACTTTGAGCAACAAGAACACTTCAACAAAGTTACTATGTTGGTGTGTGCACCAACACTGGTGCTTTGTACTTTTAGCAACAAGAACACTTCAACAAAGCTACTTGGTGCGCGCATCAACAAAGCTACATTGCACATTTAGGAACAAGATCACTTCAACAAAGCTACTTTGCATTTTTAAGAAACAAGAACATTTCATTTTTATACATTTAGAAAATCACAAGAAGTTGAGCTTCTTTCTACTGCCATGCAACCATGTTAAAACCACTTTTGTTTTTGTTTGACTTTTTCAGCACTTGAGTATTTCATTTATTTCTTCTTTATTCACTGTTGTCATGTTATTAAAAATATGATAACACTATTTGTCCATAGTCTACTAACTACCTATTCATATGCTATGGTGTTTATAACATAGTGATAAGGTAGGCAGTAAATGTGACCAAACTTATGATGTAGGAATAATTTTGGGGACTCTACTTGGATTTTATTTTAGGCCCCTTGGGTCAAGGTCAAGGTTATTAAAAATAGAAAAACACTTGAAACTAAATACTTTAAGATAGGGTTAGTAATTAGTAACAATATACTAACTTAGTATAATGTGACCATACTTGGTATATATAAAATATTTATGGAGACCTTTCAAACAATTGTGTCTGAGGCCCTTAGGGCCAAGGTCAAGGCCACTATTACTATAAATAGAAAAATATGTGGGCCTGAATATCTTAAATTAGGATTGATATTTTGTGACCAAACTTTGTGTGTTAAAAGAGTTTTTGGTACCCTTTCATTTGAACGAAATTCCTGTCCTAATGGTAAAGGTCATTAAAACTAAAATTAGAAAACTGTTTCAGTTGACATATTGTGACCAAACTCGGTTTGTATGAAGGTTTTATGGAGACCTGTCATGACAGTGAATATAATGCCCCTTGGTTTAAGGTCAAGTTTACTGTTAATAAAAATAGAAAAATGGTTGAAACCGAATATCTTAAGGTGAGTTAATGGAGACTTTTCAAACGGCCCTTAGGGCCAAGGTCAAGGCCACTATTACTATAAATAGAAAAATATGTGGGCCTGAATATCTTAAATTAGGATTGATATTTTGTGACCAAACTTTGTGTGTTAAAAGAGTTTTTGGTACCCTTTCATTTGAACGAAATTCCTGTCCTAATGGTAAAGGTCATTAAAACTAAAATTAGAAAACTGTTTCAGTTGACATATTGTGACCAAACTCGGTTTGTATGAAGGTTTTATGGAGACCTGTCATGACAGTGAATATAATGCCCCTTGGTTTAAGGTCAAGTTTACTGTTAATAAAAATAGAAAAATGGTTGAAACCGAATATCTTAAGCTGAGTTAATGGATACCTTTCATAGGATTGCGATCTTGGTACCTGGGGTAAAGATTATTGATTAAAATGGAGTTTCAAAGTGAATAACATTTCATTTTCCTTGCATGCATTAGGAGCTATACACAAAATGATGAAATCGTGAAAAAAATATGTCGAAAACTGACATAAACTTGGTATCGATGCGTACAATGCAGTTATTTTAAAATAACTTGCCATGTGTGTTTGACATACCAAGACGACGTGTCGCATGCAATACTTGTGTCCCTCCCTCTAAGGTCAAGGCAACACTTAGGTGTTTATTCACAATGGAATGCTGCATATAAGGACATAGAGTATAGGTTTCATTTCAAAATGACTTGACACATGTGTTTGACATATCAAGATGACGTGTTGTGTGCAAGACCCGTGTCCCTACCTCTAAGGTCAATGTCACACTATGTGTTATTCACAATGGAATGCTGCAAATATTAGGACAAAGAGTTAATGTTGTCGTGTCCGGGCTATAACTTTCTCTTGTATGGACAGATTTTAAAATGACTTGCCACATGTGTTCAACATACCAAGACGACAGGTCACGTACAAGACCCGTGTCCTTACCTCTAAGTTGAAGGATACACTAAGTGTTTATTCACAATGGAATGCTGCATATGAGAACATGGAGTATAGGCTGTCGTGTCCGGGCTGTAACTTTCTCTTGTATGGACAGATTTTTAAATGACAAGCCACATGTTTATTCACAATGGAATGCTGCATATAAGAACATGGAGTATTTCTTCACAATGGAATGCTGAATATGAGGACATAAGAGTGTAGGCTGTCAAGTATGAGTGGTATATCAGAGGCATTTTTATGAACTTGCCATATGCATTTGACATGTAAAGGCAAGATCAACCTTTTATGTACTTGTTCATAGGTCAATGTCACATTCGGGGGCATTCGTCACAAACTGTGACAGTTCTTGTTCAATATTCTTTGAGAAACAAGCTATATTGATAACAAAGGTTAAACTCTTTTACTAAGTTGAGAGATTTAGGGCCATCATGGCCCTCTTGTTTAAATTTGGCATTTCAGTGATTTCATTTTCATACAGTAACAGTGTCAATATCCTTCAAAGCAGAACAAAAGTTGACAACGGTACTCAATTTAAATAAAATGACATTCAATCCGTTACTTTCATTGTTTTATTTTAAATTTTCTGTCTCGAGTTGCTCGATTTGGATATAAAACCTGAGGAATTGCTCTACTATATAAATATCAGCTTTCCAATATGAAAATTATCCAAAGAAAATCTCATACGGTTCTGTAAACGCTATGCATGTTCATGTAAACAGCGTTAACCGACCCGATTGATTTTTTTTATATAATTAGCATTATTTATGAACAGTATGTTGATGTTATTTATGCTTAAGACTGACATTCCTATATAGCAAGTATAGTATAAATTAATTTCAATTTGATTGGTTGATGTCATTGAATCGACATCGTAAATGTTGCTAGTATCGTTGTGTTAGATTATGTTATTAGAATTAATTTGCATTCATCCAAACTGTATTTGTATTTCTTTGTCGTTTTTGTTCGTTTAAGTTCTTAAACCATCTTTTATAATTTCGTGTTTTTTATGTTCATCGTAATTCATCGTTATTCTTACCTGATTCCATCTTTACCAAAATAAATGTAAATGTTATAAATGCACTCTTACTCACAAATAAGATTAACCACAACAAATAATATTGTTTTAATATTCCAAAAAGGAAGAATAAATAACGAACAAAATGGTGATACCGAGTTTAATATGAAAGAAATGAGCATAAAACACGGTATGTTTACCTTATGAGACTAAAGTAGACCACAGTCAATCTTAGCATTCACCAATCATTTTTTTGCGCTTTCTACCATTAGATACGCGGTTACAATATTTTTATCAGTAATTAATATTTTCCAGAAAATGCATTATTTAGTAAGTAGTTAAAGGTTTATCAGTCAAAATTGATGTTTGTTATACATGTGTATGTATTGATTTTGAATAAGAGTGCCACTTTAATAGCGTTTGTATCAAGATTTCAGAAAAAGAGTGTTTCTGGCATATCCACTTGCTCGTTTAAAATAATGTATATGACATCATATCAATTTCATATCCCCTTGACAGATGTTTCTGACGTAGACGATAGTAACATACCTATAGTTGTTGCGTTTATAGTTCCGATTTCAGCCTCCCTTATAAGTCCCGAAGTTCTCAATAAGACTCCAAATTTGCAGTTGTGCTTAGTTACATTGACCGACTTTGTACTGTAAAATAACTTGACATGTATATAAACGTTTGCAAAACTGTAGTCATTCCTGCATTCATTTGTGTATTTATGTTTACATGTCTTAAATGTCATGATCTATTATTAAAGCAACTGTGCACCAGATGATCAATTTGCAAGGAAAAAAGAAAATTGTCGTAAACTGACAAACTTGGTATTAATGAGTACAATGCATTGAAACTTACTAACTGAAGTACAGCATAGTTTACAATTTATTTGAATTTAGCAGTTATTTCGTATTTTCAATTAAAAAGATTATTGGGTATGTCTACCAGGTAAAATTCATTCCTTATGCGTAATTGGCTAGTCGATGTTATCACGTGTTATTACCAAGTTAGGTATTAAGCTTAAATATACAACTCGTTTGGTGTAAACCTTCGTGGCATAGTGGATACAACACTGGACTGCAGTTTTGGCGACACGGGTTCGAACCCGGTCTCCGACACAATTTTCTTTTACATTTTGGTACTTTTTTTACAATTATGATATCAAAGCGTAACACATTCTATTAAATAATTGTGCTGAGATTCGTCACAGAAAAACTTTTTTCTGTGCCAATCTGGTGTACAGTCCCTTTAATTATATGTGATGGAAAGTAATTGTATATAGTATATTGGTCTTCTTCTTGTTAATATGGGGTTTTGTTTATTTAATATGTATACATTTTGCTAAAAATGTCTATGTCAGTGTATGGAGGATACAAAAATGAAGACTATGTTTTGCGCATATGAAGTTGTTTGTCTGTATACGTGATTATATCGCCATAATAATTTATTTCTATATCATTTATATTATTTAATTTGCCATACATTTGCAATCAATAACCATTCTTTAAACAATAATAATAAGCTTTATGGAGTATTCATAACGCATAAGACATTTTGTTCACGGATGCAGATATTGAACGCTATATTGTCGAATTCGTTCAGTTTTCACTTGGCAACCTTATATCATTTATTAGCAAAAAACCGAACAACTTAAGTTTTGCAGCTTTAATATAATGTTGGTTGAAATTTAGATTTTTTGCCTTTCGTCTAGCTTTCTAAGATATGCACACTAGAAGTACAGCATAAGTATATCATTTTTTTCTTATGTTATGGAACAAAATTCTTCTCTTTATACATGTGATATAAATATATTTTCTGTGTATATATGTACTCGCATATGGTTATATCATGTTCTTTAATATCATTTTATAATGTCTATGATGTTCATAATTTGTAAATATATAAGTGTTTAATTATTTAGTATCTCTGTGCGTTCAAAAATCATTCCCCTGTGTATATGTTATGCTCTCCAAAATTGAGAAAAATAAAATATCCATATATCTATCCTATATTGTCTTGTTATTTCTGGACACAGTCGCACTACCTACTTACACTGTAAATCATAACCCACAATAGTTAAATGTTATCATGTTTAGATGTTTCTTCTTATTTATTTTCTGCCTAACATGTTAGAAATGAAGATCTATACAAATATTCAGTCAGTTAGCAAATTTGTCTTTCAAACAATAACAATGCCTCTTTTAACTTGGTGTAAGTTTTATTTTGAAAAGAATATAACGTTTCGATGTTATATTAACGATAAATGTAGTTTAATAATTAAACAATGGAGATATAAGGCTGATTTAAAGCAAATTATTATACGATTAAACAACTACTTAAAAATGCATAAAATAAGTGTAATTCGTTGATCTATGTTAAAAGTTGGCAACAAGTTATAGATTATAATTAACTTAAAAGGGACAAACACTGCCCTAGACTAGTACTGCTTACATAAACTGTATGACATACAAAGAGCGTCTTAAAAGGTCAGCCTTAAATAGGGAATCTACCCTAGGAACATAAAAGCCATTGACACGCTACAAAAGGCACTCTTCAACAATTGTCAAAGAAAGTTATTGGTTAATATTATAGCATATGTACATAGGCTTTAATATCCAATGTTAGAACCGCATCACCATGACGTGCATTGTCAATTCTTTGTTCAAAACACGTTTTGTCTTGAAGTTTACAGTGAACAATGGATATATTGGTCGTAACGAGTTGTTATGAGAATAAAACATCTGAGGCTATTCCTTGATTTTTGTTTAGACCAATTGCATCTAACCTTTTTCCAACGTTCACCTTGCGTTTCCCTTTGTTTTGCATTTCTGTCCGTGGGAATTGTCGCTGTCTTTCTGCGAGAGGCCATTCTTGAAATCGTGGCTACAACCTATCATTCGTGTTTTTCCTTCTGATATATTTTATATTTATAAAAATATTAGTTCAAAAACGAATGTACCTGTTATATTTAAAGAAAACTAATTGTGGTATGCGTTCTTCCGAAACTATTCCCTCATTTTCCGATTAATCCTAGCAAAAAGGATAAAAAAGGCAGTGACCTACCAGTCAGATTTCGTACATATTGGAAACATTACAAAACTTCTCGAAAACGGTCAACGTTCCAAGGAAAATATTGACATGCTTATACACACAAGGTAGGTTTGTTCATTAAAGGCTATGTATAAAAATTAGGGGTGAAAACGAATATTCCAATATTCGAGTATTCGATCGAACGTTTGGTATTCGAATGTCAAAATCGGTAATCGAATATTCGATGCTTATGTTGAATTATTAAATTAATACACTTTTTGCCTACAGATGTGTTCAACGTCTCTCTTTTTTTACAACGATTTTCCCTTAATGCCAGACATATGAACTTGTTGGCACTATTCACGCGTCATATCGGATATATCGTCGGGAACTATAAACAGTCCTCGTAATTTTCCATTTACTGGCTGTTAGACATGTGATTTTAAACACATTCCAATAATTTTGGTACATCTAAATGACCATGCCAATTAAGGGTTTAAGAGATTGGCCTTTATACCAGTGTGTTGTTTTCACTGCTAATCAAGCTTGGCGATATTGCTCAAATCGCCTTGATGATATGAAGGACATGTGCTAGTTTTGTGCTTTAAGCCTTTTTCCATGTTTCGATAAAACGCTCTTGCCTTGAAATGTAACTGCATGGTTTAACGGTAAAGGATGTATGTCCTGTATTGTTGTACAATACATCAGTCAAATCGACGTTTGGCTATGGTGTCGTTTTCTTTAAATATGGTTTGTAAACATTAATACCAGAACGAGGCTGCAAGTCACATGTTTGCGCATATCGTCATTTAACGTGATCGGGTAAATACGTAATTCCCGGATCTTATTTTGCATTGTTTACAAATATGAACACACAGGAATTAAAATAATTCTACTTTTTTGTTAAAGATGTATCCTTTTTTGGGATATATCCTGAAAATGGGGAAATTCAGAGAATAAAAGGTTCATTTTGGTATTCGAATATTAGAATATTCAATCGAAAGAATAACCGAATATTCGAATATCGATTTTGCCATTCGTTTGCATCCCTAATAAAAATAAAGAAACTATTATAGTTATATGTAATACCTCGACTTACGTTTCGAGTCGAGCCTTCTGGCACGCCATTTTGGACTGAAACCAACCATTTTGTCACGTGGATTCCCCGCCGTGTCATGGTAGTTGTAATACCAGCCTGCTACCAAGAATGAAGTTTCCGCGTCCAAATAAATGCTCTTGGGTCCAAACGTTTTAGGAGTGACGCACGAGCTGGCGACCAGCAAATCGCTTTTTGCCTGAAGGGCAATGTGACCATCACATACTGACCCCAAAATCAATAGGGGCCGTCTCGTTATCATGAGCAACTAGCATACCAGGTATGAAACTTTTTGGCTCAAGTATTCTTTAGTCATTGAGACGAAATGATATTTTTCATCTGAAGGTTACCGCATTTGACCTACTAATATCATAATCAATACGGATCATAATATTGTCATGAACATTTGGCATGCAAAGTATAAGTACCGTGGGCGCAAGCGTTCTAGTTTTGGGTCGGACACACATTTCAACTTAAGGTTCCCTTCCTGAAAGTCATCGAGGTCTCGACCTTTGAAAAACTGAATCCAAAATCAAATGAGTTCATCTTCTGGTCATGACCGACCTGCAATACGATGTTCCTGCGTCGAGAAGTTTAAATTTTGAGCTTTACCAACAATTCACCTTGTTTAGTAGAAAAGCGTAAATCCAATCGATATGTTAAGCCTCAACTTTACCCTGACAGTATTTTCACTCGGCATACAGCACGCACGCTTTTGCCATAAGATCTAATTTCTCTGTCGTAAAACCAAATTTCTATAATATGTTTAAACATAACCATTTTTCGTATTTGTTTTATGCAACTGAATAATTGTTAAACACAGTTTGAACCCACAACCTTTTTGTCTGTTTATCGGGTTTATCATGTTATTTCTTGCTTTGTGTTTCATTTTTGTTTTTTTGCTATTCTTGATAGCCCTTGTTGAAATGTATAATTTATGTTTACACTCCTTTTTCATTGTCATATCTTTCTTCGTTCTCTCTATGTAATTTGTTTGTCGCTTGGTCCACTTTACATTTATACCCCATTACCGTTCGTCACACTTTTGTTGATTATTGTGTTGCCAAATAGGTAATGAGCTAATGGCGTGGCGGGCAGCAGTGGGGTTGTTTAATAGTTGTAGGCAGCAAAAGTCTTTCAAATCTACTATTTCATTTAATCCAATTCGACAATGCATTAACCTTGCATTTTCTATGACACCGTACTTAAAATTAAAATGACCTTACACTACATAGTCAAGTACGAATTGGCCCATGGAAGAAATGTACTTTTGAAACTCGCAACAATACTGATCATTGATCAATATCACAGTTCATTGAATTCACACCCTCCGATAGATCAGTATTACGAACGGATTTAGTCACGCCACTCGATCTGATGTATTTATTAACGAGTCGTATACTTCTTGTTCGTTCGGTTGATATTGAAACTAATCCTGGTCCACAAAAAGATAAAGATGGGTGTCTTTCCATTTTACACCAAAATATTAGAGGCATTAGAAATAAATAAGAATATAATAAGAACAAATTCTTAGAGCACGATATTTTATGCTTTACAGAGACAAAGTTAGATAATAATATCTCAGACGATATTTTAAAAATAGAAGGTTATACCTATATGTTAAGAAAAAACATTACCAACCATTCAACCATGGTTCCCTAGTTTATGTTGCACCGCACTTGCGCCCTAAGAGATTACTTGATTTAGAGAGATTATTACCGGAATCTCTATGGATTGAGATTAATGACCTGAACACTTGCTACTTACTTTGCACTATTTATAGGCCACCTCATTATACAATAGATTTCTGGGACAAACTCAATGTCTGTTTAGAAAAGGCATTAGAATATAAAGATAAAATTATCATAGTTGGAGACATTAATGAAGATCAATTAAACATAAACAATCACAGATTTCGAGATGTTTTATTGTTAAATAACATGACACACTGCATTTACGAACCGACCAGGGTCAATGCACGTACTCAAACATTAATCGATCCAATCGGCATTACAAACAATATATCAGTTCTTGATTCAGGTGTCTTTAAAATAAATCCAGACGTAAGTGACCATTATGGCACTTACATATTTACTAAAATCATAGTTCCAAACTCATTGCCTTACAAGGGGAAAATATGGAGGTATAATAGAGCGGATTTCGATAAATTGAATGAATTAACCAGATCATCGGATTGGGCATTTATTAACAACGAGACTTCCGGTTTCCGGTGTAAACAAACCTCGATAAATTCCATCAGTGCAAATATGTAGATTTCTCCCTTTTCGGGTTTATTCCGATGCAGAAAATAAAGCTGACAAAAGCCAATGGGTAAGACAAGCCCTAATAAACCAGTAGAAATCCCCGGTAAACCGCAAGACACCAAGAAAAAACGAAGAAAATCACAGAAATCGAGAAAACGCAAAGTTACCTCCCTGAAATTCAAACTTTTGAAAAGAAAATCAGACATTTATCTCATTCACTATCTGAAAGTAGCTGTCCTGAATGGACTGACTGGTCTGATACAACTGAAGACACCATTTCCAAAAGTAAAATCAACATTATGGCTATGAACTCACCTAACAATGACAGTTTGAACACTACTCTAGAAGCTGATATTCACAGCCAGAGCCAAAGTTTAATTCATAATCAGACTTTTGAAAATTTAAGAAATGCACCTGATCAAAGTCAGCACCATTATGTCCTGACAAATCAACATGGAGCACCCCAAATGCAAATGCCAATGTACATGTCCTCTCCAGTGCAGCAACCCCTCCTGACAGAAATAGATATTAACAGAATTGTGTCAAGCTTGAAAGCCTCATTAAAAGAAGAAATATCTGCCATGGTAAAGACAGCAGTTGGTGAATATATAACACTACTTAAACAGGAGGTTAGTAACCTAAAAACCCATATTAACTCTCTTACCACCAACGTACAAGATCTTGAATCTGAGCTTGATAAAAGCAACCAATACAGTAGAAGGTTGTGTGTAGTCATCAGCAATGTAAAAGAAGAAGCTGGAGAATCTACTGATAAAATAGTGATTGATGTTGCCAAGGAAGGTGGTTCCAACATAACCATATCTGACATAGACAGGTCCCACAGGAATGGTAAACCCCAGGCCAATAAACCTGGTAACATTGTTGTCAAGTTTCTTTCTTACAAGGCAAAGACAAGCTTCATCAAGTCAAGAAAAGAACTTAGACAAAAAAAGAGCAGTATTTTCATCAATGAACAGTTGACTCCATTTAGAAGTGGCCTAGCCTACAATTGCAGGAAGCTCTAGAAGGACACTAAATCTCCAATTGTGGATACATGGACACATGATGGAAATATATTCATCAAAACAGATCCTAAGGGCCCAATCATCAGAATTGAGAGCTTCAATGACCTTCAAATATTTGGCTACAAGCCTGAATAAGACTTATCTCACACTATGTACATATAGAAATTTTATATGATGATGCCCCATACTATATATATATATATATATATATATATATATATATATATATATATATATATATATATATATATATATATATATATATATATATATATATATATATTAAGCATTTAAAAACTCATATAAAATTCAATATCATAGCATATAATTCATGTCACCTTTCATTCATGATCAAAGAACAAACACTTAAAGCATTGAATTGTATATAATTTGTTCCCCTAAACAACCTGCCCTCATAGTGTTGTTGTATTGTTTGAAATGTGTGTTATGCTTCTTGCATGTGCTATAAAAACATTTGTGTTAAATGTTTGTTTTGTAAATACATTGCAATTACTTTTTCACTTTTGCTATATTTTACTTTTCATCATCAAAAAATTTCATGTCTCAAACATTTAGTTTTGTTTGGTTTCTATATGTTGTATCTTGTAAAATGGAATGTTGTTGTATAGAATTATAAACCTTCTTCCAATTAGTGCCTATGATATGCATAATGAGTGTATATAACTATAAAGATAAACAAACTATTTATGGATTAATATCAGAATGTTAAATGTAAATATGTGTTATTAATTTCTAGTAATGACATGACCTGCATGGCAAAAGTGTATATGAATTAAATACAATATGTTCAAACGTAATATAAAATCTGCATATCTAATATATCTCATAAAAATCTGTTATATTTATTATTTTTTATTTTGTTTATTTTATTGTAAATGATTTAAGGAATAACTTTACAAAGTATTTAATCCAAAAGATCAAAAAACAATATATATATTGAGCATCTCCCATTATTCCAACTTAATGTTTAATTATTTGCCTCTCTAAATGTTGAATAACATCAAAATAAGCATATTTTTTTTCTGGATGAAACAATGTACTCTGTCTTGTCTTGATGTTTATATCTTACAAATTTGTAGCTTTGCATACATCTTTAAATCTTGTGCAATTTCATTAATATTCATATCTTTTAATTGTTACCTGTATTGTCCATAAACACTCTACACATGTGTATATAGTAATGTTGATATAGACATTAACCTCTTATAATAAATATGTGTATTTGAACAATGTACAACTGCTACCTGACAAATTTCCATTTATACAGTTATAAACATAACATGTTTAAATGTTGTAACATCTGCCATATAGTCATTTACTCTAACATTTATTTTACTGAAATGATTAATTTTAGATTTATACTTACCTAGTACACTATTAAGTTTACTGCTCATTTCCTTATGCTGGTGTCATTATATGCATGTATTATCAAATACACGCAGATATACGAAAGTTCATCCAAACAACTTTATCCACACAAAATAATCTGAAAGTAAAATCCTCAAAAATATTTCCATACATTTTAAATCCACAATTTAATTTATAGATGCTTTTTTTCTCTCTCATTAGTTCCATCTGAATTCCACAAAACAAACCTAAACCATTAATTTCCTATTTGCATCACTTTACAACTACAATTTTACTATAGTCATTTACTATTATACTAGTAAACATCTAATCACATTTTCATAACACGACAATATTAAATCCATTTCAAATAACAGCGTAAAACTGAATGGACAATTTATTTAGAAATACTTCATGTAAGCGAAATAAATCCATGCTTTTCTTTAGGAAAGCATGCACACTTTTTTGACACATTAAAGGCACATTCTCAATCGCACTAAATAAAACTAAGCTGTTCACTGTTAAACTATTTTAGCGAATAGATGTGGTAGCATTTGTTCAACCACTGTTATGTATTTAATCAGTATAAACCAGTTATCAAATCCCATATTACCTACTCTCCAACACTGCTCTCTTTTCTTTTTTTTATTACTGGCACACCAATTTTCTTATCTTAGCTGAAGCTGTTCCTTTAACATTTTACACATTTCTGATCGGTCAGAGTCGTGGCTAGTCAAGCGAAAGATAAATAGTTACATTGACTGGTTAACTATTCTAATCGGATTTTCATATCTTATTCTACCGCATTGTTTTTTATTCGCAATATCACGGTTTCAAACATATCACCGATCGGCTTATATTGAATGTAACAAAAGGCACAATTTTGCAAATACATGCACATGTAGAATACCCGTTTCATACTTATTTTCTCCGTACGCTTAAATATGAAATTTTACTCTTACCCTATCAACTCTTTTAAAAAGGGAACTCGTCACATTCTATCTTACATTATGTTATCCTACTTCTATTTACTTACTTACTTTTCAACATATTTTTTTTTCTTTCTATTTCATGGCGGTACTGGTCAGACGGTGTTTGGATACCCTCATTCTTAGCGCCGTTTGATCCCGGAATCACTTGTATCAAATGTCTATTGAAATAGGTACATTTCGAATGAGGGTAGGTTTGTTCTGCTACTATCAATCTCGTGCTAAAGGAATCAAATGTCTCATCACTTCGAACTAATTTGCTGGCTAGCAATGCTCCTACTCTGTTCTGGAGACGTTCATAAAAATCCTGGCCCCGCACATTCTCCATCCTCCTCCTTCTCTTTTGAAATCCCAGTTGACGTTACTGGATGCCTTAATATCGTCCACTATAATGTTCAAAGCTTCCGCAGCAAAAAGGACATCTTGTTTGCTGATCTACGAAACTTTGACATATTAGCCTTCACGGAAACATGGCTCACTCATAACTCAGCAAACCCCGATTTGATATTTCCAAACTTCCATGTACCTTATAGAAGAGATAGACTTTCTGATGCACATGGTGGTATTATTGTTTACATAAAGTCAGACTTGTTTGCATTAGAAAGACATGTCCTCGAGATAAACGACATTGAATGTATTTGGCTTGAACTGCGAATTAAAAATAGACGTCTTCTACTTGGTACATTCTATAGACCTCCTAACTCCAGTCCATATGTCCTTGAATGTATTACCAACTCAATTTCACTGGCGGTTGATACTGGTATTACAGACATTCTTATCACAGGGGATTTTAACCTAGATATAAATAAACCCTTAACCCGTCAAAAGATTGACTCTATCTGTCAACAGTTCAACTTGACCCAAGTTATACGAGACCCTACTCACTTCACCGAGTCCTCTGAGTCTCTCATTGACCTATTACTTGTCTCTTCAAAAGATATTGTCCTCGACTGTGGAGTAGGTGAACCATTCCTCGAACAGTTAGTACGGTATCATTGTCCAGTTTATTGCGTTCTTCGATTCGATAAAACTATCGGTTCATCATTCAAACGTAAGGTTTGGAAATTCGATCAAGGTGATTATGTAAAACTAAGGAACCTTATCTCTAACTTTGACTGGATGTCGTGTGTGCACACAGATATCAACATATATACCGATAATTTCACTAACCACTTCATGGCTATATGCGAGACCTGCATACCTACAAAGACTGTTGTAATTCGCAATAAAGACCCCCTTTGGTTTCATAATGAAATCCGAAAATCTCTTCGACAAAGACGGCGCGCTTATAAAAAGGCAAAACGTGTAAATTCCAAACACCAATGGTGTATATACAATCAAATACGAAATCGCGTTATCAACCTTGTTCGATCTGCCAAGCAGTCACATTATGAAAAACTAGCTACACGACTTAAGGAAAAAAAACATTCCCACCTCCGACTTTTGGAAAACCATAAAGAACTTCGCTATACCAACAATTTCATCTAAAGAAATCCCACCACTTAGCAATAACGGCATCATCTACGAATCAGATACAGACAAAGCGAATCTACTTAACACTTTCTTTCAATCTCAGACTCAATTAAATATACCAAACAGGCCACTTCCTTCCTCCATTGATACTGATAATCCAAAACTACAGGACTTTGTTATTTCACTTCAAGACGTAATTGATTCAATAATGGCTCTTAAAACAGGCAAAGCAACTGGACCAGACTTTATAAATAGCTTTGTGCTGAGGGAGGTAGCAATTGCAATTTCTTACCCACTTCGTGACCTTTTTAATACCTCACTCCGGCTTGGTAAAGTACCATGTAAGTGGAAGCTAGCTCATGTCTGTGCTATTTATAAGAAGTCTGACCCCCAAGATGTTGGAAATTATCGCCCTATTTCTCTATTAAGTGTTGTCAGTAAGGTTCTTGAAAGAATTTTGCATAAGTATATGTTCAATTTCTTGCGTCAAAACGACTATCTAACACCATTTCAATCTGGTTTTGTTCCTAAAGACTCCACTGTCAACCAGCTTGTACCGATCTATGTTCTTTTTGCCTCGCTCTAGATGAAGGTAAAGAGGTAAGAGCAGTTTTTTGTGATATTTCGAAAGCTTTTGATCGAGTATTGCATGACGGTCTAATCCATAAACTTCGTGAAAGTGGCATTACCGGTTCTTTATTGTTATGGCTTTGTGATTATCTCAGAGAACGTAAACAACGTGTTGTTCTTTCTGGTTCTATGTCTGATACGGTTACAATATCAGCTCGAGTCCCTTAAGGCTCCATTCTTGGGCCTCCGCTCTTTCTTATCTACATTAATGACATTGTCTGCGATATACAATCACATATACGGCTATTCGCAGATGATACAACCTTGTACTTAATAGTCGAAGACTCCGTGCTTGCCGCGCAGCAACTTACTGATGACCTAGAAAAAATTCGTATGTGGGCCGACAGATGGCTTGTTACATTTAATCCTGCGAAAACCAAATCGCTACTTTTCACTAGGAAGTCTTATAGGCAAGTGTACCCCTCAATATTCATGAATAATTCCCAACTATCCGAAGTTACAACTCATAAACACTTGGGCGTCACTCTTTCTAGCACATGCTCCTGGCACGATCATATTTACTCCATCAAACAGAAGGCTTGGCAGCGAATTCACTTCATGCGATCATTCAAATACGTTCTTGATCGTAAATCGCTTGAGGTTCTGTATTTCACATTTATTAGGCCTTTGTTGGAATATGCCGATATTGTCTAGAATAATCTGACTCAAGCTGATGAGGATGACTTAGAAAAAGTACAACATGAGGCGGCCAGAATTATATCGGGTGCAACTCGACTAGTATCTCTAACCAATCTTTATGTTGAAACTGGAATCGAACCACTCAAAGAAAGGCGACGTAAGCATAAACTTATCCTATTTTACAAGATGTTTCACTCCTTTGCACCAGCATATCTGACTTCACTTATTCCAACAAGAGTTGGCACCTTCGAAATGCAGATAACCTTCGGAAAATTTCATGCAAATCACAGTTGTTGACCAGTTCATTTCTGCCATCAACTATATCCGCATGGAACGCAGTCCCGGAAGAAATTCGTTCATCGCCATCCGTACCTTCTTTCAAATACAAACTTAACAAGAACACAAAACAAGTTCCTGACTTCTACTACAAAGGTGACCGCAAATCCTGTGTCAATCACGCGAGGTTACGTATGCACTGTAGCAATCTACATGAACATCTATTCGCAAACAAATATTGTGAACAGTCCTAATTGTCAATGCGGTGAAATTGAGGACACCTTTCACCTTTTTTTTCACCTGTCCATTATATAGCGTCCAAAGAAATCATCTTATTTTTCAGTTATCCACCGTTGGGCAATTGTCTCTTCAGCTGTTACTCTTTGGGTCGAAGGAAGCCTCATATCAAAAGAACAAACTTATCTTTGATAGCGACCTGAACTACATACGCCAACCTAAACGTTTTTGAGTACACATTATAACAAACCTTATCCCAATCCCGATCTGACCAGTGCCTGTACCACCTCTCTCGTTCAGCTTCCTTTTATTCTATCGTTATCTTTTCCTGCTTCTAACTAAATGATTTCAGACTAAAACAACTTGTTTTACATACCATAGTTTACACAATACGACTATAAGATTATATTTATTCGAGTCACCGCAACTTGTGCACTAGCCTAAGCAGCGTAAATGACCTACAGAAGCGAGACATAGTATATGCCTTAAGGCTTTCTTCTCAATTCTGTTTACACTTTTGTTTTGTGCATAATTAACATATTCGTTGTTTATATGCATTACATATTTGGTATTTGTTAAAGTTGATTATGCTCAAATTTGTTAAACTAAACTAATTGTAAATATTATATCGAAATAAATATTGTTTAAACCAACAACGAGAATATTGACAACTCGTGTGATATAAAGAAAATATCCCGAGTATTGGAAAACTGCTAATGTAATGCCTCTTTTAAGAAAGGGTGCAACGGACGAACCTTGTAATGACTTAATATTTTAAAAGCAATCTGGCTTTTTACCAGGTGATTCGACTCAATATCAGCTAGTTGTCATTTATAGCCAAATTTGTAAAGCGTTTGATGACAAAGAATCCACATGTATTGTTTTTTGCGACATATCCAAGACCTTTGACAGAGTGTGGCACAAAGGTCTCATTTTCAAACTAAAGCAATACGGTAAAAATGGAAAGTTATTGGACTGGCTAACTGATTACCTTAAGGCCGAAACCAAAAGGTCTTCGTAAAATCATCCTTTTCAGAATCAAGAGTATTAGGAGGTGGTGTCCCATAAGGATCCGTGTTAGGGCCTCTACTTTTCTTATCTATGTAAATGAAATAGCAGATTCTCTACTAAGCATAACTCGTCTTTTCGTATACGACAGTTCTTTAGCTGTTTCCTCCCGTGACGTAAATATGATAGAAGACACAATAAACCACGATCTTTATTCAATCTTAGCATGGTCTAAACAATGGTTGGTTAACTTTAATCCCGCTAAAACAGAAGCTATGTTTCTGACATATTGTCAAAGAAATAGTCCAAAACTTCTTTTCGATAACAGCGTTGTTCAGTTTGTTGATCACCACAAGCACCTCGGTAACGATGGGTCTTGGTACCAACATATCACTAATATCATCGCAACAGCGTCAAATATTCTTGTAACAATGAAAATGATGAAATTCAAACTACACCGAAAAACACTTAACCACATATGCTTATCATATCTCCGTCCGCATCGAAAATACGGATCATTTCTATGGGATAATTGTGCCCAATTCGAAAAAGATACACTATACAAAATTCAATATGAGGCTGCTCGCGTAGTTACCGGTCTTACACGATCCGTATCAATAATCAATCTACTAAAAGAAATTGGCTGGGTGTCTCCTACGGATAGAAGAACAATTCAAAAGCTGACATAAGTATAAAGATACAAACACAACATGTTACCACCTTATCCCGAACAATGATTTCCTCCAAGTGTGCAAGCTTTTAGTAACAAAACGTACTATCTACGAAACTCTGAAAACTTTTAAACATTACCTAGAAGAACTCAAATTTATACACAGTCTATACTTCCATTCGCATTGAGGATGTGGAACGATCTTGACAACTTTTCAAATGTAGTCGTTTTACCACACAAAGGCGTCAGTTATTCCTTCAGACTAGGCAACGTCACCCACTGAATGCCTATAAATTACTACACGGCTACAGTAATCTATGTGACGAACAGAATACATATAATTTTCAAAGAGTGCATACATATATTGTTGCAACTATAAGATTTAAGACAACTGAAGTTTAATAGAATGCCTGTCTACTAAACACTTGTAGGATTAGCCCAAGTGGACTTGGCGACAACGGATTCGTTTCAGATACCATTTCTCTTCCTATCTTTCCTCTCTCTCTCTCTCTCTCTCTCTCTCTCTCTCTCTCTCTCTCTCTCTCTCTCTCTCTCTCTCCCTCCCTCCCTCCCTCTCTGAGTTACTTATGTATTCACATGCATATAGACATTGTCATAACTTTTCAATTCTAACGATAGTCTGACACATTTCGGGGAGAGCCATTTTCTAATGTTGTCTTAACTTTTGGCCCAACCCAATTGTACAATGATATTGTTTGTCGAAAATATGTATACCAGGTGTGTATATCTTTTACAATAAAATACGATTAAACTAACAATTCACCTCATTCGAAAACGGTATTTACCATTATTCTGATATCGGACAAAAGCAAATGAAACTAAGTTTAATTGAAATTCAAGTCATGCTTTATCATTGCTGTAGAGTTAGAGAATATAAAAACAACCTTTTTGGGATCTTAAAACAAAAAAAATATAAGTTTTTAAATGTCAGTTAAGTAATGTCGTCGCATGGAGTTTAGATCTTTGAACATTGTTTTAAAAATAGGCAACATGTTTTATACAATATAAAATATTATACCCTCGAAGTATTTAAAAGGTCATTCAGTCGATCAGTAAGTCTTATTTGAGGTATGATTATATTAATTAAACGTAGCTTTTTTGGATTGATGTTAGAAATCCGGATTAATACTACCATTACCAATCAGAGATAATGATTAATAAATAAAACTGTATATTTACACCTCAACTTCAATTCCTTAAATAAACAGCTTTTTGGAATTGCGATTATCATCCAATAAACGCAAAATCTTCGGATATGTTCGGATCGTTAGTCATCGCATAACAATCATGTAAATGTATATCAAACAGTATTATGACCCCCATCGAAGAAGAGGGGTGTTTTGCTTTGCACATGTCGGTCGGTCGGTCGGTCGGTCGGTTCGTCGGTAGACCAATGCTTGTCCGAGTGATAACTCAACAATTCCCAAATGTATTGGTCATCAAACTTGACATGAAAGTTGGGCCTGACCAGTAGATGACCCGTATTGATTTTAGGGCTCATCGGGTCAAAGGTCAAGGTCACAGTGACCTTAAATGGTATTTTTTTAAAGTTTGTCCAAGTGATAACTCACCAATGCCTACACCAATGGTCATTAAACTTGATATGGAAGTTGGACCTGACCAGTAGATGACCCTTATTGTTTTGGGGGGTCATCGGCCAAAGGTCAGGATTAGACTGACCTTGATTGGTAAAAGGTTGTCCGAGTAAAAACTCGACAATGCCTGCACCCATGGCCCTCAAACTAGACTTTAGTGTTGGGAATCGGACAGAAAAATGACTTTCGATAATCGGTTTAAGAAACCGATCAATGATCGATTATTAATCGATTTAAGCATACAAATGTAATTTAATTATGTTTGGTCATGATATTTTAGGCATACATATACAGTACATGCACCAGTTTTAAAATTCCCTTATAATTTTGTTTGTACATTTCTTTGTATAAATAACATTATTTATTCAGAACGTATCGATCCGTTACAAGTGTTTACAAGTTACTATTAAAGAACATGAGACCACAGGCTCTATTTTTGTTTTCGATTTAGTTTACATGTGTAAAATAAACACAAATAAAGATATCCATTTCTTTTTCATAAATAGTCAGTAACAAGAACAACAAGCAGTAGAATATTGCAAGAACATATCCTTTTAGAAAACTGAGAAAACTAAATTCTTACATAGTAAGAAGTAAACGGTAACATGTTTTTAAAATCACTTTCAAACCACAAGCATCGGAAATTGAGAACCAATCCTTTAGTAGATAAATTTCAAAGAAAATTTGTAATAAGGTACTGTAAAGACTTACTGACTTGACTAGGAATATTGCTAGACAAATTAACATAGTAACACTTTAACATTTCAACACCAACGAATCACCCATGGCCCTCATACTTGACTTGGAGGTTGAGCCTGACCAGTAGATGACCCCTATTCTTTTTGAGGGTCATCGGGCCAAAAGTCAATGTCACAGTGACCTTGAATGGTAAAAGGTTGTCCGAGTGATAACTCGACAATGCCTGCACCCATGGCCCTCATACTAGACTTGGAGATTGGGCCTGACCAGTAGATGACCCCTTTTGTTTTTGGGCGTCATCGGGCCAAAGGTCAATGTCACAGTGACCTTGAATGGTAAAAGGTTGTCCGAGTAATAACTCGACAATGCCAGCACCCATGATCCTCATATTTGACTTGGAGGTAGGGCCTGACCAGTAGATGACCCCTGTTGTTTTTGGGGGTCATCGGGCCAAGGTCAAGGTTACAGTATCCTTTTACGTAGTTAACAAATCTTCTCCCAGTGATATCTCAACAATGCCTGAACCTATGATCATCAAACTTGATATGGAAGTTGGGCCTGACCAGTAGATGACCCTTATGGATTTTAGGAGTCATCTGGTCAAATGTCAAGTTCATTGTGACATTGAATGCGAAAATGTTTCGATTGATAACACTTCAATGTCAGCACCTTATGGTCCTTAAACTTGACCTGGAGCATTTAAATTTTTTGTGACCAGCTGATGACTCATATGGATTTTAAGGTCATAGAGTCAAAGGTCATGGTCATAACACACTCTATCCTCACATTTTGAATGGTCATATTCTTAAAACTGCCTCAACGGCATCCAATGTCAGTGACAAATCAGCTGTCATTTCGGTCCATGCATATTTCATTCAATTGTCCATATAATCCTGACAACATGGCGCTCAGGGGGGCATAATGTTTGACAAACATCTCTTGTTTATCTTGTTATTGTAAGTATTGTGCCAACATCCCCGAATAACTTAAATCAACATGTTAAAATGTGTAAATTTATGATAACTTAAATGTATTGTTGTCATAAGTGTTTCAATTTAATGTTTAAAAGATATTTGAAGTGATGGATGTTTTCCCGCGTTATTGTAACCATATTTAAAAAACTGTTTCCGGTTACGATTCTATTTACAGAACGGTTGAGAAAGAATTACAGAAAGTTTTTTCTTTAAAATAAATGAAGTATTTTTAACAGTTTTTTGTTGGAATAATGATTGGTGTAAATATAAGTAATGCATTGCGTGATTGATGTCTTTATCGGGGACATGAACAAAATAAGGCTGGTTAAAATACGCATCAATTCCTTCGGACTCCACAAACTTTAACCAGCCCAACTGCATTCATACCCCGATTTTGACATCAATCCCGCAACTTATTCCTTAAATTAAGACAGTATATCGTAATACTTTATGAAGAGTATATTACTGAGTTCTAAATGGTTCTTTTAGCAGTTGAGCAGTAATGCTCATCCACGTTCCATCTTACTACAGCCAATCTAACCGATTGCTAAATAATTAGAACTTCACCGTCGAAAGACGTATGATTTACACTTTGAAGCTAAAATCATAACGCTTGTCTTTAAAATTAATTGTTAATTCGTCATATGTAACTCTATGTTGAAGATCTTAAAACAGTGTTTTGACTGGACACGATTGTTTTATTATTGTTTAATTCTGGAAAAAAAGTATATTATTTGATTTTTTTAAGGAGCGAATATCAATACTTAAAAATGTCATCAATGTACCGAAATTTCTTGTTTAATTTCTCAGAAAGGAAAATTGGCTATAGATGTTCAAAATGTATTCACTCTCGTAACAATTTAAAACATTTAAAGTGCTTTGTTGTATTTTATAATTCATACAGAAAATGTGGAAATAAGAGTTATCGGCACACAATAGTTATTCCCAGAGCATGTCCAGTTACTATGTTTCAAATTACACATCAGTAAAAATGATTTTGATTATTTACAGCTCTGAATGTTATAAGTATCTATCATGTGTTTCCAGTACGAATAGAAAAATCCGGCCCGAGGGTACGCGCGTAAGCCGGTAACGAGGCTTGCCACGCAGCGTGCACAAGGGTCGAATTTTTCGATCCAGACCGTAAAAAAATGATTTAAATTTTTCTTGCATATTTACGATTATCAATTAGTGAAAAAAATGACGTACAAAACACAATTTTGTACAGTTCAACAAAAAGCAAGTCTGACGTTGTTTACCAGTGACGTAATAAAGCGCAGTAATTTTAAATCACTGTTGACGTCAAATAGGTTCTTTAAAAATCGCGTTTTTACGATTGTTTATTTTCAATTTTAATCAAAGTCTTTCAGACCTATACATCTGGTTGCGCTTTATTGAAATGGCATAATATTTTTCATAAACCATACAATAAAAAAAAGAAGAAGTGGCGCGTTGTTGCACTTGACTCATCTTGTATTGGGGTTGTAAGACGGGTTTTTCCAGCATTGGTCACATAACCGGAAACACACGGCCGGTTTGATGGAAAGTCTTTTCTCGCGAAAATGTTCTTTTTCCATTAGAGGTGTTAATTTCTTAATAAGCAAATGTTCAGGAGTAGCGGTATTAATTGTTAAAAAGTTTAAAGTATCACTATAAACCGTGATTTGCATTTTTGTGAACTTTAAAAAATATGTGTATTGTTGTTTGTGTTTTCGTTTTTGATTTTCATTCAACACTTGTTACCCCTCTTCGCAGTTTTGTTGAAGATTCCCATTGCATCTTATTCCGAACAATTTAGATTGACGTCTCCTCTGTTTAAAAAGTGAAATTATGTCAATATATGTCAATTTTGTTGTTTAAATCTAAACTGAATAAGTTCAACAGTTTAATTGGTTAACTTATTTAAAGAATGTCCCACTCGGTAAAAATGCTGATGTATGTAGTTAGGGGATTTATTTTCTTTTTAATTTTGTGAATATGTTTTCATTAACTTACATTGTCATGTGTTAAAACGGGTTTCCAAGTTGTTGTCACTTTAAGGAGGATATCAACCAGATAATGTTTAAAAAATAAGTTACGGCTTTCTTGAAAATAGATATGTAAAGATCACAGATAGGATTCAATAGGTCTAGTAGCAGCATTTACAGAATCTGCTTCTGAGATTTTGTCAAAGTAATTAGGTTGTAGATCCGAATATGCCGGAGTGTTTTAAAGTGTGACGTCCAAAATCTATGAATATAGATATAAGTTCATACACAGTCATGTGACTTCACCCTAGAAATCACTTTACCATATTCGAGCTATAAATCGCATATGACTTGGTTCTTAATGGAATAACTCTGTCTGCCGTTCCATGTTTTGTTTCGGATTGCTATATCTCTGATTAAATGATAAATTGATATCAGATGTTTGAGATACCTATCTGGTAATACTGCGAAAGTTGACTAAACGGTTTTGTCATCGTAGACATGACTACCGTTACAATTATACATCCTATCATTCCACACTCTTAATAAAAAAACTAAATTTTCTGAATGTTAAGTGGTAGAGACGAGACGGATCGCAAGTTTTACCCATTGATTTTTATGACATAGGCTCTTATCTTTCGCCATTATTCACAGCAATACCTGCTTTATGCCAACTCTTGGCCAATTTTGATTTGCTAAAAAACACTGCTTCAATCAGTTTCGAGGTGCCTTGATAGTTCTCTTGTAATACATGCATCTTGAGATATTTGAGGTACACACACGGTTTATAGAATCTCTGTGACATGAAATAGTCTTAATTTCTCAAACAATATGTATTGCCTTGTATTGACGGTTTTTTAGAAAACTATTTTACAAATAATTGTGGTACTCTTTATGTTGGTGTATACTTCTATCAAACATTAGTAAGTAATTAAATGAATGAAAAAGTATACTTAGCCCATTGCATTTCGAGACTGGGGCCAATTCGATTGTGATGATATATTATAGAAAGAAATAAACTCAATACCCTCTCCTTGGGTGAAACCATTGCTGATATCAATTTTGGAAAGAGCGTAAGAATGTTTCTTGGTTGGGAATTAACCCGAAACCACTATATATATATATATATATATATATATATATATATATATATATATATATATATATATATATATATATATATATATATATATATATATATATATATAGGACTGACAGCATGCAAGTGTATATAACATTTCCCTGAAATTTAGGTAAAAACCTTTAAGTTTAATTTTTCATAAATGATGGTACTTTAAAATCAGTGTTAACTACATTTTAACCATTCTAGTGAAGATAGGCAATTTTATTCTTTGGCGTTTATATATATGTATACATATATATAGTGAAATAGTGAAATAGAGTTCAAAGGTTTTTACCCAAAATTATGGGACATGTTATAAACACATGCATGCTGTCAGTCCCCATTTTCCCGAAATTTTAAGTCTATTTCCCTTAGTCAAAAGAAATACTTTAATTTGATTGTAATTAATGAGAACGGTTTTAGTGTGATTCGTATAACGATAAGTCTGATTAAAAGTCTGAAAACTCATAATTAATGAAATTAAAAATAAGCCATTTATAGAAAAACAAAAATAGTAAGATTTTTAAATCCTGATATAAGTTTATATAGACATGTTCCTATTAAAAATAATTTAAAATGATTAAAACAAATATACAATTGTCCTCTTTATAAAATGTAAAGTTCAATATTAATAAATTGTGATACAATTATAGTCATATAAATGGAACATACCGCATTAGTTTGATAATTAAAATGTCACATTTATGGTCTTAATGGACAATTAATTTTCATGTGTTTTCAACAGATACTAATTCGAATTCTGAAACAATCTTTTTACATCTTTTCACATTCAAACTGAAAAACCTGCCGTTAATTTAAAGAACATTTTAAGTAAAATCTTTTCATAAATTTCACTTTCTTATAGTAAATTATTCGAAAGGGGTTACAGACATCCCAGCCAATTTTATAGAACATTCGATGAAAAATAAAATCATTTACCAAACACCGTGAGATTACAGTCGGCAATAATGTTAAAATCTCGTAATTTTAATTAAAACAATCAAACACTCGCCCTACTTTAATTCATCTCTATCTCTGTAAGTGTTTTTTTTTTAAAAAACGTAAGGATTTTTCCAGCTTGGATTGCAAAAGCCGCCTGTCAACAATGACGAGCTTAGTGTTTACCCCCTTCGAGATCCAAACACTAAAATAACAACATAATCACACTAACTGCATTGGTCTTTGAGTTTCAATGATTAGATGCCCTTCGTTTCACAGCAGAATATTTTATCTGTACATGCCTGATCTAGTGTTTAATATGTATTATATGCAGGGGCACATAAGTTCAAGTAGACCTGATTGCTAGTCTAAATATACAGTTCAAAACGGGCTCGCACCAAGGAATAGAAACTGGTATTGTTTACGGAGCCCCGAAACATTCATTGATATTTGCCTGTTTATTTTGTCTTTATTTCCTTGACTGCGTATACATGGCAAACTCCTCACATTTTCCACCATTCCAACATGTCTGTCGCTACAAAGCGGAGGTTGCTTTTTGGCACCTTACGATCGGCCTAATGTTCGACAAGAATAAACAAGTTCGGTTTTATACGAAATATTTTCATTATTTATATAGTCTGCTAAAGAAAATAAACATAGTAGTAATAGTTTAGGTATAAACTAAATCAGGGTTCCCCCAGAAGAACACGGCGGTCTTTATTCAGATGGTAAGAGGAAGGATTTCAGGAAAACGCCAAGGCCTGATTCAGAAATCCTGGAATCAGATCAGGCTTCTGAGGGTACAGCAGTTGATGTCAAAAATACGTACGGAGCCGGACGACCTTCGGTCCCATGCGGACAAAGCAGTTGCCCCGCCAATTTTCCTAAGTATCGTATGGACATCCCGCGCTGACTACTACCCTGCAATAATCATGCGAGTTCGATCAAGGTCTTACGGGCCTCGTGGTGTTCTTATTTCTCACGGTCATCATGCGATGCCTGTTCGTGCTCGAACGGATTCATTGCGAGCTGCCTTCTATTTTTCCCCGAGTCCTCTTTGATTTGATAAGTACATACGATGCTCGCTAGAGTTAACTTTCCCGTACGGTTTTGTCGAATTTCGATTAAACATATTCATGTAAAACCCTAGTAGCGTTGATAATACCGGGGTATTACATCACTAGTGGATAAAACAGCAGGGGCGTTACGTACTTTACTCATTTGCGAGAAAACTTAAGAATGAAAAAGTGTAAGTAAATCCTAATTGATCAAGTTTGTTTGCGCCAAAAACAAGCAAGGAACAAATAACACCACACCATAAATAATAATAGTGACAACGCTAATTTTGTAATTCGTACGGCTTCCCTATACTACGTTCGAATGAGATATGCAAAATCGAAAAGAAATCAAAAGACCATCGTTGCAGATAAAGATATCTTGTTTGAGTATCGAACTTTAGGTCTGTTTGCATTAGCTTAATCACATATTCTCGCAGACCTTAACAGTATCCATTAGTGATGAAACGATGATCGATTAAAATCGATTAATCGTCGCTGAAAATGCTATGTCGGCGACAATCGATAGTGGTTGTCTAAAATCGATGTCGCTAATGTTACTTCCGGTAACTACGTATTTTTTTGTTTTGTTGTGAAAGTCGAGTAAATGTCAATTTTTTTTTAGGTAAATTATCGTTGAGTTAATTTTAAAAAGGAAGGTCACTCTCCTACACAAATGAGGTGAATGTAAACACTTACAAACTTTCACAAAATTACAAAACAAAATTAATTGTTAATAGATTTCATAAAACCTTCTTTAATAACCTGTCTCTATGGTGAAGTGGGTCCTGTCTTACCTGCAAATACCGGGAATCCCGGCTCGATGCATTCTGTTTTTGAAACCGCTTTTGGTATCGTTTGTTATTGACTAATTTACTTTTTTTTGTGAATATTTTATGAAATTAAGATATTCTAATGAAATATTCAATATGACAGGTTATCGAATGTTAAGCTGGTTCACAAATATTTAATTTGCTTTTACATTGATAAATTGCTAAGATAACTTACTTGATGCGGTGTGCATCATTTTGCAGTTGATGTGCAATTATTAAGTATGTGTTGTGTTGTTATGTTTTATCGTTAGGTTATTAAACACAGAAAAAAGTTATGGAAATTTACTTACTGTTGTAAAAAGCATGACTATAGCATCACACGTACTGATTCCAGGTTTAACCATTTCAATGCTCATTATGATACTATGTATAAAGAATGTATTCCTTGCTGATATCATGAACTTTCGTTTATTGTCCGATAGTAAATCGATATGCCTGGTCCGATTCGATTCGATTATCGATAGCAAATGGAGTCCGATTTTCAAACGCTAGTATCCATGTGATCGAAAGACGATCGAACCTAATTTGAAGGTGATTGTAAGATGCATTATTTCGGTTGGCATATCGAATGAAATTCATGCATCTGTGCTTACATTGTGCACTTTATACACGCCTTTACAGGATGGCAGTGTTATTTTTGTCTTATTTTGACACCACTGCTGTTGATTTTATTTTTAATACATTGAGCTGTATAAACTATTTTAAGATAATGAGAAAAAAGTGTTTAGTCAGTTTGATATATCAATCACTATTTGATATAACCAAATGATTCATATTGCTATTATTTACAGCTAAACTGAGCATATTACGGGTCACCTTAAATAATCACAATTCACTTTACTTTGGCCAGTTCACTAAGTTGCCTCATCATCCATTTCATATTAACACACTGGGTATTTATATTGGACACATGTTAGCTAACCTAGCTCTCTTTAAATTCTATGAACAGTAACATAACGCACTGAATCTTAATATGAAGCCCATTCTAGCTCCCTTAATCCTTTAGAATACCATTTCATGGAATTGTAACTAAAGCAACAAAACATTTCTTTTTCACTATCTACTACCTCTACTGACAAAGAGACGAAAGAACGTTTTGTTAGGTGACCTTTTGATACGCTGCCTTAGGTTCTACAAACTTTTGAAAACTTTTAAGGGAAATTTAAAAGAACAAATCCGAAAGTCTTGGTCAGCTTCCACCGAAGGGAATGGTACCGTAGCTTACAAAAATGGTGACTCCTCCTTTTGACTTCAACGTTGTGGACAGATAGCCTCAAAATGTCACAATACTAGATACTCAACATTCTTCTTATGAACCGATCGACCATATAAGCGAAGCTGCCTTCTTATAGCGAAATTGCATAGTAAAAACGGTAGTTTCAACTGTAACCAAACACGTTTTAGGTACCCCTCAACTGATTGGACAAAACATAACACATACCAGCGGTCAGAGTCAGGCTGTTTAACGTTTCAATAACCATTAAGACTGGACAGCGGCTAGAGCCATACTGACAAAATCCCCGCAGGAACAGGCCTAATTTGTCGTCTGATACTATCTGTTAACGTGGCAAAACCACGGACATATAAACCCTGGATTGGAAACTGCCCAATTTCTTTGGAGTGATATGCAAAAATAATTTCCAACATTCCTATGCGCGCTTTTATCAAGTATCTGTCGTCGGCTCACAACAAAATTCTTCTCTTCGTTATGAGTAAATTACTCCAGTTCACCACTTTATTATGCATTTGCAGAAAAGATTTCAGCTTTAACACTATCTTCCCACAAATTATGAACTCTTTGTCTCTCGGTTTAACACCAGAAAATTATACTACGATAGGTTCGTTTTCCTGCTATCACCAATTCTTTACAGTCGCTATATATAAAATCCATGTGACACAATCATGGCCGCAACTCTGGAGTCACCTCTGAATCCATCCACCAAAGAAAGAGGTCTTGAAAAGAATCATTCAAAACCAGAATTATGCTTTCAAATATGATATAAATCATGTGTAGACTTAAAAATACATACAAGAATGTAATGTAAACATCATCAAATGCTACCTAAGAGGAGCGGAAAATTGTTTTTAAGAACCACTTGAAGGGATACAACGACTTGGAAGCATTTTTTGTGAGCCGACACTATCTGGACATTCCGCCAGTTCTTTGATCGTAAATAGTCTGCGATTTCCGTTCATTTCCTTCAACTCTTCTTATAAATAGGATAGAAATGTAAATCAGTGAAACGACCATGATTCATCATTTTTACAAGCATACATATAATGGATCAAGCGTAGGTGAACTTATACTTAGTATTTGCCAATTCCTGAAAAGTCTTTGCTGTGCCTTTTTTTAAAACTAATATACCCAAAATATTCCCAAAACTGCGTTTTGGCGACTCCATGATTATATACAACTTCTTTAAACTGAGAAAACAAATAAAATAAAATAAAGACAATTAGAAGTGTGTTATTCTTTGAGTTGGTTTTAATACTGCTTTCCATACATCTGTTCAATGGCATTCCCCCTTTCATTGTCAAATAATGTTAGTAGCTATCTATAATAATATGTAACGCAATATCGTTATGCATGTGCATACTAAACGGGAAGTATTAACTGAATAGCTATATTTAAACTACGTATACATGCTGGGGCTTTAAACTTCCTGATAAAACGTATAAAGGATCATACATACAAGTGTGTCATTTTAAAGAGTAAATTTATATAGTCATGAGAATCGTGGTCTTAATCGTTATCTTTGTGATGATATTTGTGATTTACTCAGGTGAGCATTTTATATGAACATTAGTCATATCAGTTTTATTGCTGTTGTTGTATGTATTGGTTAACATTGTCCTTCCAAAAACAAAAGTCTTAATACATAATGCGAGTGAACGAAAATTTTGCGGGTTTAAAATTTTCAAGACTCGCAAAATCTTTTGGGTACTCTAAAATATATGAAAGTTGCTGGCTAGATTGTTTCTCTGCAGAAGAAAATACTCGGGATGAAGTTATCGGGCTTTTATCTGTTCGTTCATGCATTCTATAACAAAGTTCATCTCTGTGGAATTAATTTCTATGTATTATATGCATTCATATAAGCGGTCTTCACTCGAATATGTTTTAAATAAATGATGGTCATATCAGACAAGGCAAAATATTCATACATTTTTTTTTTAATTTTAATATTTGTATCAGATATACTATGTAGGCCCAATAATTTGCATCTATACTCTCTATTTCGGCAAAGGGGGCATGACATGAAATATCAAACCATGTTAAGTAAATGTAAAAGTATCATATACAATCATTTATTGATAATCCATTACGAATACACCAGCACAAAGCACAAACAGGTTCTCAGAAACTATTATTTCCATTGTGTTCTTTACTGTAGGTGGCATGACATAGAAAGGCAAGCTTACATTATAGATAAGTGAGATAATTCATAATTATAATTAAATCATTTTAAATTAGTATTACAGTTAGTTAGTGAAGTACATTGAATGTTTCTGTATAATAAATACAGCTTGACGTTCCTCCTTAACATATCAGTAAGTGAAATTTTGAATCAAACAAACTGTACGTTTTGATGACTCTGCTGTATTTAACGACAGTAATTGTGAAGGACCAAGCGTTTCAGATAAAAACATTATTAATCCAATTGCTTAGATAGCCAGTTACGAGCCTACAGATATTTTTTAAGTGGAAATCTCGACAAGTTGAACGTCCTTGAGAAGATTAACAATGGAGAAGCCAGACTAGAAACGCTAAATACTTTGGATAAAAAGGCTTCCAATTTTGATAGAGATTTGAAGAAGCTATGAACCTTGGTGCATGATTCAAATTAACGTTTTGATAAGAAAAACTATAGCATTGGTGAAAAGGTTGAGCATCCGGACTTCCGGCAATCGAAAATACAGTCTAGCGTAGAAGCTTTAGAATAGCAAAATTTATGGATGAAAAAACAACAACAGGAGAAACAATCTGATCTTTGGTGGAATAGAAGAGGGTCCGGAGGAGAAACAAGTTGACTCAGAGGTCAAGGTTCGTGAGTTCTTAAAATCTAGATAAAATATTGCATCAGACCTGGTTACTTAAGTGAAGATTGAATGGCTCATCGTGTCGGTGCTTATAACCAGAATGGGGGTAATCGACGCCCTCTCAACATTATGTGCAAATTCACCGAATTCAAAGATCGCCAGAAAGCACGGTCACCAGTTGACTTCATAAGTGAGCCCCGGCTGAAATCATGGAAGCACGATGGAAGCTTCTATCTAAACTGAAGACGGCCAAGCAAGCTGGAAAACGGGCCTGACTAGTGTATGACACGCTATGCGTAAATGGGAGTCCGGTAACAACTAACTAGGATCAATCGTAGAAAAAACTAAAAAAAATACTTGGTTGGATTTGTAATGGTTTTACGGAAAACAAACTGTCTGACGAAGATTTCCTTAAGACATTAAGATATTAACATAAAATAATATTGTCATTTTATCCGAATATTTGACTAATTATAGCTCTAGTTTAACTGTTGCAGGGTTTAAGTGCTAAAATTATTTCAGAAAATATAAACAAAAAAGGCCAAAAGACTTGGTGGTGGCATAGCTTGTTAGGTAAAAAATGAAATAAGTAAAGGAATATCAGTTGTCAGAATCATTTTGACACTATTATATGGTTGGAAATTGATAAAAATTATTTCTATTGGATGGATGATGATTTATATTTATGTCGTCTGTATGGGCAGATGATTCACCAAATAACTCCCTATATGATGTAGATTTGTTCGATAATATAAATGATGATTTGTATCATTATGAAAATTAAGGGAAAATATTGCTAGTCGGAGACTGGAATTGTGGAGTAGGTGAAAGATCAGATTATATTTTACACGATAATGTGTTATCTGATTTACCCAGGCCGCTCAAGATCAAATATGTAACACACAAGGGGCTCTCATGATTGATTTTTGTAAGGCCACTGATATGCCCATTGTCAGTTGGATATAAGGCAATGCTAAGAACAAAGGGCCATACACATACTTTAGTCTTAATGCATGTAGCACTATTGATCTCCTGATTACGAGAGAATATTTTCCAATAATAATGCATTTTCAATGCATTCAGTGACCATGTGCCGTTTTTGTTAAAATTCAAGTTTTGAGCGAAACCTCGATAAAACCCGGCGGCCTTATATTGAGACATGTCATACGTATAATAACAGTTGTGAAAACAATAAAACCCTATTTAGAAGAGACTTGATAGCGAATCTAATTACTATAAATACTATTTAACGATTTGCACACTTCACGGTTTTTAAAATCGAAAAATATAGCAAGGATCCACCTTAAATTTTGCGAATCGCTTCTAGCAGTTAAGAAAAGTAATGAAATGTACAGCGGCTGTTCACGGAGAATTAAGGGCGTTATCCGATATATATTAACAGATACGTGCTAATTGTTAAATATTGGTTCAAAGTACAGCTGTCTAATACTATTATTTATTTAAGCGAGGAAGGCCTCACAAGATGGGCATCTTATGTCAAATGTTAACTTGAGGAGAATGGATTTTTAGACGTCAGGGTTAATCTGGGGGAACTTTAATGTCAAACCTTTTGCTCCAATCATAAAACAAGGTTTAGTCGATAATTTTCAACAAACGTAGCATGTTGCTATTGCCAGCAGTGCGGAACTAAATATTTATACTAGCATCTGGTAAGAACGTTTGGTATGGCTACATATCTTAATGTTTTATATAACAAAACTTTTAGAAGATACCTTACTTAATTACGTGTATTAGCGCAGAGTTTACGTATTTAAATTGGTAGGTACGGACAAAACAGTCTGCCAAGAATTAAATGATTACGTTTCCTTTTCATTACGTTATAAGATGTAGTTATTTCGATGTCCTCCGACCAATCTTTATCAAAAAGTATCTTTATTTAAAACCAAGAATTTTTAAATTCACTTAACTAGTTAGAAGTACTAACAAAGAAACTATTGTAAATTTATGTAAATTCTTTGTACAGGCAATTAATTGAAGAAACCTATTAATCAATGATATTGTTTAAGTTTTAATCGTATAATCACTGTTAAAACCACTAACCATCTGCATTTCTATACTGTATCTAATTACCTAGCCATAGAGCTTTGATAGATATTATTATTCATGATAGAGTTAAACTTTCGTCATATTTCTTAAGCTATTCTTAAATTGTAATTGTTACTGGCTACCTTGTAACGATGATTACATGCATGAAATTTGTGTTAACTTGTATAATTTGTTTGACCAGATGCTTTGTTGCATAAGCCGAAATAATTAAACCTCTGTTCTCATTCAAATATGTCTTATTTTTTGTTTTTGTGTTATTATTATTATTATTATTATTATTATTATTATTATTATTATTATTATTATTATTATTATTTACATTAGTAGTAGTATTAGTAGTATTAGTATGGTAGTAGTAGTAGTAGTAGTAGTAGTAGTAGTAGTAGTAGTAGTAGTAGTAGTAGTAGTAGTAGTAGTAGTAGTAGTAGTAGTAGTAGTAGTAGTAGTAGTAGTAGTAGTAGTAGTAGTAGTAGTAGTAGTAGTAGTAGTAGTAGTAGTAGTAGTAGTAGTAGTAGTAGTAGTAGTAGTAGTAGTAGTAGTAGTAGTAGTAGTAGTAGTAGTAGTAGTAGTAGTAGTAAAAGTAGTAGTAGTAGTAGTAGTAGTAGTAGTAGTAGTAGTAGTAGTAGTAGTAGTAGTAGTAGTAGTAGTAGTAGTAGTAGTAGTAGTAGAAGTAGTAGTAGTAGTAGTAGTAGTAGTAGTAGTAATTTATAACTGTTAGTATTCTATTTATCATTAAAATTATATTTATTTCTATTGTTCTTTGAATAAAAGTTTGAAGGATGATCGATAGTTTTATTAGATGATCTATAAATAGAAGATCCATCATTGGTCGAGAAAACCATAGATACAGCAAAATATTTATTATATGCCAATCAATTTTATTTATCATATACAAAAGTGCAAAGACTGAAATTGAATACTGTATTGAAAATTCCGTATAACCTTACTGCCATTCACTGCTTCCGTATCATGCTCGTATGGTGTGAAGTCTAGGAACTACTTTCGAGTCAAAAACTATCCCGTGGCAAACTAACTGGTTAAACCTGTCAAATTTTAGATACATACCATATCCTAATTTTACTCACGCTACCAGTAGCATGAATATATTCAGGAAGATGTTATTGTAAGAAACATAAGGATAAGTACGAAGCAGAGAAAACTTCCGATTTATCTAGACAATTACAACTTTAACTGTTTGTCAATTCGAAGATGATAAATTGCAACACAAAGGCACGTTTCATATTCAAACGCTCGCGCAAGCCATTCAATTGAATAAATTAAAATAATAACGTTCTATATAAGCAATGAATATATATATATATATATATGTATAGGGGATATTATGCTGGGACGTTTTTCTGGTGACCTGTAGCACATCGAGTTCGCTGTGTAAACAAGTATCCGTCGAGGCCATTTATTATATACCTTACTTATTATTTCTTTTTTTTTGTTTCAATAAGGTTTAGATTAACAGCTGTCTGTCAAATGTTCAATTTTGAAATAGCTTGCGCATATGTTATGCACTTTTGAGTAATTGGAGTCATGGGAGGCGACTCCATCGAAAATACTATTGCGATTTGACGAGTATGAGAGTGGCTTTTGTTGTATATGTCCGCCACTCACCCAAGAGGCTGTAAGTTCAATCCCCATCAGTACTTGTTTCTACCTAGGCAACGGACTCGAGAGTGATTCGTCTTATTCAAAGTAAAAACTATTAAAAAATGCGTTTATTTTAATTGTAAAGCAAACGGTTTTATTATAGATCGGCAAAACTTTAATTACAGCACATGTTGAAATATTGTATGAACTTATATGCCCCTTAAAGCTCAAACTTTATGAATAAAGTAGTATTCCGGCATTAAAGTGCTTAATAATAACGATAAAAATAATTATTGACTGCATTGAAGGTGATAGTGAATATTGTCATATTGAGGTAAATACTGTCGACCGAGGCTGTTACAACAATTGGCGGCTGCTAAAGAAAGCGATACAACTTTTAAGTTAAATATCATCAGTGAATCCCGTATTCGTAGAGAATCGCCAATTTCACATGTTCTATAGAAGTGTAAATATTAGGTTGTCAATTTCATAACGTTAGAGGGTAACTTTGCGACAGAGGGTAATAGAGTGGGTGGTAGGCGAAAATATTGCCTTGGCGTTTTACTATATGTTCTGTAGAAGTGAGATATACAAATACTCGTAAAATCACTTAATCTAAAAAAAGTCGTTCATATTATGTATTTCTGGAAAGAATTGGTGATATTTATACACGCGTGTACTCCTTTTAGGCCGGCCACCACGAGCCCGTATTAGATGGACACTTAGTAAAAAGATCACGATTAACTATAGATATGAAAGACTACTTCATACATATGTTTTATTGTCTTTTGTGTAGATATGTTTTCTCTCTTAAAGCAGAACTCGTAAATTATGATATTTTAGGTATGTGCAAAAATGAAAACATTTATGGCATACTTTAACAGCTACTTATGTTTACATTCGACACATAACTAATGTGTTTTTCACATAAGTAGTACCTTTTAGAAATGATAAGTACGTTATGTAAGGACATTAAAGCTAGCAAACTTCATCATAAAAGAATTTGCCTGAGTACACAAAAAACGATATGATACAAAATTCTAATACCTTACTTAGTCTAGTATCTCAACAATATGTGAACCAAAAAGCGTGTGCGAAGAAAAGACAACAGAGTAAAGCATGCACTGATGTTTATTTTAAGTCGTAAGTGACAACTGAAAAAATAATATATCAGTATGTTGTCAAACCTTTAAAAAACGGTTTATTTCTGTTTCGAATACGCTTGATTTTGTGTTTGAACTAATCTAATGCAAAGTTTGATCAGTTTGATTTTTTGTCAACAATGATTTTTGTTCGGGTATGAAATATGGATTATAATTTTACATGACCAGACTATAATTATATACCAACGGAAAAAGATGTTATCCCAAAACGTACTTTTGTTCTCCTATTTTAGATGCCCTCACCGCTAACCTGACCCACAGACCCAGTCCAGCCCTGGAAAACAGCCCAGTGACACTTACATGCTCGTACACAGGACTACAGGCTGATGAGAGTTTATCACGCACAACTTGGAGCGTGATGTCTCCGAATGAAACAGTTGGAACTGAAGGAAGGATTATATTGCCTTCATGCTCTCCCTTTGGGTTTATAGATCCCAGTCTCTACAACTATTCCTGTGCGAATGGATATATCAACTGGACAATACGAAACATCAGCAGGATGAATGATAAGGAACTGTGGTTTTGTTTAATTGTAACATCACTTCAAAGTCAACAGGCATTTGATACACTCAACGTTCAAGGTAATATGTCATCATTCTCCCTAAAAGGGGTATCACTTCCTCAGATTTCGAATTGGCTGTCAGCTAATCATTCTTTTATCATGGTATTCCATAATTGATCTCTTAATTATTTTGTGATTCAAGCAATCGTATTACATAACGGACCCTACAAAAAAATCATTGTTACATGCACTTATTGCGTTTGCAGGAATAAAAAATATAGAATATGTTTGTTGTAGAATACAACCTACATTTTCAGCAAAAGAAATTGCTTATATGCATTTATTAAATACTAGGCTTAATCATTATGAATTACAGCTTTCGTGGGTGTTTAAAGAGTAGCCTACTTTCACGCGTTCAATACACATTCCCTCCGTCAATTTTAAGTTGAGAAGATGTCAGCCAATGATATTGTGTTGTAAGTCAGTTAGATGACCTGTAGTGATATATTGATAATTAAAAAGGACTACGCCCACTCTGTCCAATCTTTATCATTAAGATTTTACTTTATGTCGTTTAACTAAAACATTCTTATTTTATTTATCAACTTTAATATAACTTAAATATGTTGAGGATTTTCGACATATGCTAGTATGATTAGTTTTTTTAAGTCGATAACTTCACTGCATTATTTGTAATTAACCTACGAACAATGATTTGTTTTCAATGAAGTGAATCATAAATAACGATTACTTTATAGGATTAAACACAAATCCGTGACTAAAATGAAACTTTTACATTGACGCATATCGGGGGAGATCTTAAGTGGTGGATCATTAAACAGAAAAAAATATGAATAGAACTATGCATTATCAATAATCCGAACTTCTTTAAGAAGTTGATAATGTTTCAGATACAATGTTATTCAGAACTATAAGTAAACATAAATAAATTCGAATAACATAGATGTGTTAAAGCAATTTATCCAAGTAAATACTGACCGTACGATGATAATTCTGCATTGTTTCGATTACACGAACAATGGAAAATGCAACTTAGTTGTGAAAATGTATAGTATGTTAGCTTTCATTTCTAAACTGATTGCTATTTCTGAACCGCTGCGTGCAACTGTTAGTCCAATCTCTACCTATCGCATGACGAGCTGTTTACCGATAACGCAAGATATCTATTGACTGTTCTCCGTACACCATTTAAATGTTTCATAACTGTCCGTTATTATATTTGTTTGCTAACTTATGAAGCTATGTTTTGTGAACATAATGTTGTTTATTGTTTTATTCTACAAAACATATATGGTTAATTCAATATCAATTGAGTACTCTACACTAATAAATAACTTTTAATAAATGTTTAACCTAATGCGTATTGTGTATGAACAGTTCATATGATATCATCATGACCATTTAGAATATAACCTACATTTCCTGCCAAGGAAACGTATCATAGGGTTGTATAAAAGGGGATAGACACCAGATGGTTTTAAAATTGGCAAAAAATGTATTTCCTCCATACAAGCCCGGGATTGTCAATGAAAGCTAGTAGGATGTCAATAAAACACTTATATAATGTAGGTTGCATTCTGAAACAGTAATATATTTAATTAAATTGTACTGGTTAAGACGAAGAACCAACCATCCGTATATTTGTAGATGCAGCTTTTGTTCAAAGACTGAAAAGCACAATGTGCTCAAATTATGCTCTTAATTAATAAAAAGGAAAATTTCGTACAAACTTTATCAAAATCGGCCAGGTTTTGAGTAAAATTTAGGTCAAAATGGGTCTTTCATTTTCTAGCTGGGCCCTAATTGATCCATTTCGCGGGTTTAAAGCGCAAAGCATTGTTCGAAGATCACGTTCTGCACCACGGCAGTGTCATTCGACGTTTCCGATCTTTATGACAATTGCAATTTGCACATTTTTTTCTTGGATGTTTTTATCACGATATCTTAATACGAGTATTTCGATTAGTATTCAGTGACCTTGTTGCTTAATAGGTAGATTCTATCAAATTCGAATTCATTAAATTACGAGCCAATAATTGTAAGCACAATTGTATTTGTTATTAAACAGATTTGGGCGATCGTTCGCTCTATCTTCATTTAAGGTAATTCGAATGTCTGAAATGCAGACAAAGGTATTGAAATTTTGATAAATCATGGAAGCAGTATTAAACTAAGAGTTTGGAGAGATCTAGCTTAAATTTCAAGAGTTTACACACAAAAAGTAAAAATCCGTTTTCATTCTAGAACACATAAAAGTATAGGTATAAAACTATTTTATCAATTTAAACACAGGAACATAGTATTGGAATCGACAGACTTGTTTCCCTTTATATATTCAATTCACAAATCAGAATATGGTTACAAATACGTACATGATTGTTTTTAAATAAATGTATAGCATTTTTTTGTACAAAACTATGGTGGTGCAAATGTAATTTAAGATTAGATGAAATCATTCTGATTCTCATAAACAAAGTAGTTGTGCATACTGAGATGTTAATGGCTAACAAATTTATAGTTGATGGAAGTCATTCTTCGTTTGCAAAGTAGATGGAAATAATGCTTGGGTTAATAACTTGTTTAAAGGGGATGGTTATTTAAATATATATGAGCCAAGTAGATATAATTTATGCTGTAATTAATGATTTGTTATGTTTATATGAAAAGTATTCTGATATGCATGAGCCAAGTACATTAAAATCATGCTGGCGTTATTGCATGTTTAGAGTAGATGGAAACCATTCTAGATTAATGACTTGTTCAGAGTAAATTGAAAGCATGCTGTGGTGAATAGCTTGTTTAGAGTGAATGTAAATCATTCTGGGTTTAATGGTTTGTTTATAGCAGAGGTAATTCAAACTTAGGGAAAATAAGTTGTTTAGAGGTAATGGATATCATTCTGATAATCATTAGCTTAGTTGATGGAAACCATACTGGTGTAAATGGCTTGTTTCTATGCTGTACACTATATGGTCATAATTAGAGCTGACGACAATAGCATGCTAAGGTGAATTGAAATTATGTTTCTAAATATCATTTTAACTTGAATTGACTTGTATTATTTAATATCAACAAAATGCGGTTAGATATATAACTTTGAAGTTGTGGCATTTAAATTATATTAATCATAAAGAGATCCAACTAAAGTTGATTCTTAACTTATAATAGGATGTTTAATATGGATATAATTGACGATCATTGTCTCCTCAAATCCCTGTTTGTGTGAAGTGTATTGACATAATGTACATGAACGTAAGATGTTTTATTCACAACTCAATTTTCATGACTTTTATTATCAGTTGATTTAATTAAGTTTAAATGCATATGGCAAGTCGTAAATAGTGTTTGAAAGTCAAATATCTTCCAGCTATCAAAGAACATCAAGTAAAAAAGATTCAGGTACAACCCTTTTGCGCAAAAAAGTATTTTGAAATATCTTCAATTTTTCGTGTAAAACGGTTATAACGGCCTCTTTGCCTTTTTGCGCAAAAATAAATTTACAAAAAAACTAAAAAAATGTGCAAAACTTTTGTTTTACAATTTTTTTTTTTAAAAAGAAAAAAGAATTGAATGTTTAATTGTGATTCTTCAATAGGACACAAAATTAAAACTAAAAAAAGTGTTAATGATAGGAACTGAGTTGTTATGCTCTCCTGAACAATTTTCATTATGTCAGTATCAAACGTTTTTCGCTAAGCCCGTAAATACATGTTCGGCAAGACCATTCTAGATTTAGCTTAACTCCGGGTTAAGTGCACACACTTACCAACTATTCTATATATTATTATATCACGATTTATTAAACGGCGTTATGTAATTCGCATGTGTGTTTTCACTCGCTCCTTTTGGACAAAAAGTGCCTAGAATACGCTAGCCGATATAGCTTAATACATCTAAACAACTTAACAGATTTACTACTCAATATCATAACATAAGTATTTAAATAATTTGTATCGCTATGTCATGTCACAAATATACCGTAGATAATTTTTTGCAGTCCCCATAACGTCGGTGAGCCTTACAGAACCTACCGACTCCACAGTGACGATGGACGCAGGCACTTCTGAGAAGTTCATTTGTAGGACGTCAGGTGGACTTCCCCAAGCCACGATCAAATGGTTCAAAGTGGCTGGAGGAACGTGCTCTCAGTCTGGAATGGCGATCACGTCTTCAGTTTCCATCCCTACTGTCAGTGTTTTGGATGGCTTGAAGCTAGTAGAAAGTACCCTGACCTTCACCGCCTCACGTAAAGACGATGGGCTGAGGATATGTTGCAGTGCCAGTAATGTTGCTGAGGAGCATCGCGTGTCTGAAACCAAACGAGTGGATGTCAGATGTAAGTTGTATTTCCAAAGAAAGGCGACTCTAGGCCTTCTACTGCAGTTTTTAAGTAGTTTATTTCAAGAACTTCAAGAATTTCTATCAATTTGTTTTAGTAAAACAGGTTACTATTCATGAAGTTACCCTTGTACACAATGCAAACATTAATAATGCCAAACCAATTTAAATATATAAGTTTAATAAATTGTATGTTGAAAGTCAATTTTGACATTAAGATCATAAATAAAGTTTCGCATTTTGGAATTCGTAACAGAAACCACTCAAGAACTGCAGTTGACGTCCTATAGAGAAAAACGTTTGGCTGTGCATTAAATACAAAACGTTGCCAACAGCTTCTTAGAGCTTCTTACAAGAAAAACTTTGGCTTACACCGAATAACCATACTTATCATCACTAATTGTTGGTAAAACGTATGTTATGAATGCAGTTGGTTCTACAAGTATAATATTGGATGAAGTTAGTGCTTCAAGTATGTATTGGATACACTGGTACTACAAGTCTGTATTTGGTCTGATGCAAATGTTGCAACAAGTATGGTTTTGATGCAGTTAGATATACAGATATGTATTAAATGTAGTTGGTGCTAAAATTATGTATTGTATGCAGTTGGTGATACAAGTATGTTTTGAAGCAGCTGGATCTAAAAGTATGCATTGAACGCAGATGGTGCTACAAGTATGTATTGGATGAAGTTGGTGCTATCAGAATTTATTGGATGTAGTTGGTTCAACAAGTAATTGTTGGATGCAATTATTTTTAGTAAGTATGCATTGAATGTAATGTGTATTGGATACAGATGGTTCTACAAGTATGTATTGGATGTAGTTGGTTCTATAAGTACGTATTGGGTGCAGTTGGTTCTTCAAGCATGTATTGGATGTAGTTGGTTCTATAAGTATGTATTGGCTGCAGTTTCTTCTTTAAGTATGTATTGGATGTAGTTGGTTCTACTAGTATGTATTAGGTGCAGTTGGTTCTTCAAGTATGTATTATATACAGTTGGTTCTACAAGTATGTATTATATACAGTTGGTTCTTCAAGTATGTATTATATACAGTTGGTTCTACAAGTATGTATTGGTTGCAGTTAATTCTATAAGTATGTATTGGGTGCAGTTGGTTCTACAAATATGTATTGAATGACTTTGGTTCTATAAGTATGTATTGGGTGCAGTTGGTGCTATAAGTTTGTATTACATGCAGTTGGTTTTACAAGTATGTATTGGATACAGTCGGTTCTACAAGTATGAATTGTATGCAGATAGTTCCACACGTATGTATTGGATGCAGTTGGTACTTTACGTATGCATTTAATATAGTTGATTTTACAAGTATGTATTGGATGTAGTTGGTTCTACATCTTAGTATTGGTAACGTTGGTTCCACAAGTTTGAATTGGATATCGTTGGTTCTACTTGTTTGTATTGGATGAAGTTGGTTCTACACATATGTATTGGGTACAGTTGGTTCTACATGCATGGAATGGATGCCGTTGGTTCTACCAGTATATTTTGTATGCAGATGGTTCCACAAATATGTATTAGATGCCGTTGTCTCTACAAGTATGTATTGGATGCCGTTGTTTCTACAAGTATGTATTGGATGCAGTTGGTTCTTCAAGTATGTATTAGATGCAGATGGTTCCACAAGTATGTATTAGATGCAGATGGTTCCACAAGTATTTATTAGATACAGTTGGTTCTTCAAGTGTGTATTAGATGTCGTTGTTTCTACAAGTATGTATTAGATGCAGATGGTTCCACAAGTATTTATTAGATACATTTGGTTCTTCAAGTGTGTATTAGATGTCGTTGTTTCTACAAGTATGTATTGGATGCAGATGGTTCCACAAGTATTTATTAGATACAGTTGGTTCTTCAAGTGTGTATTGGATGTCGTTGTTTCTACAAGTATGTATTGGATGCAGATGGTTCCACAAGTATGTATTAGATGCAGTTGTCTCTACAAGTGTGTACTGGATGTCGTTGTTTCTACAAGTATATATTGCATACAGACGGTTCTACCAGTCTGTATTGTATACAGATAGTTCCACGCGTATGTATTTGATGTAGTTGGTTCTACTAGTATGTTTTTGATGCAGTTGGTTCTACAAGAATGTATTGGATGCATTTGGTACTTTACGTAAGTATTAAATGTAGTTGGTTTTACAAGTATGTTTTTGATGCAGTTAGTGCTACAAGTACGTGTTGGGTGCAGTTTGTGCTATAAGTATTTATCAAATATAGTTTGTTCTACAAGTATGCATTATATGTATTTGGTTCCACAAGTATGAATTGGATAAGTATATATTGAATATAGTTGGTTTTTCTGTTTGAATTAGATTCAGTTTGTTATACAAGTATGTATTGTATGCAGTTAGTTCTTTCAATATGTATTGGATGCAGTTAGTTCTTCAAGAATGTATTGAATGTAGTTTGTTCTTTATGAATGTATTATATTCAGTAGGTTCTACAAGTATATATTGGATGCAGTTGGTTCTACAAGTATTTATTGGATGCAGTAGGTTCTACAAGTATGTATTGGATGCAGTTGGTTCTTCAAGAATGTATTAGATTAATTGGTACTACAAGTATGTATTGGATACAGTAGGTTCTACAAGTATGTAATGGATGCAGTTGGTTCTACGAATATGCATTAGATGCAGTTAGTTCTTCAAATATGTATTGGATACAGTTAGTATTACAAGTATTTATTGGCTGCAGTTGGTTCTAAAATATGTATTGGATGCAGTTAGTTCTTCAAGAATGTATACAATTCAGGTGGTTCTACAAGTATGTTTTAAATGTGGTTGGTTCTAAGAGTATGTATTGGATGCGGTTGAGTCTACAAGAGTGTATTGGATGCGGGTTGTTCTACATGTATGTATTGGATACGGGTGGTTTTTAATGAATGTAATGGATGCCATTGGTTGAACAAGTATTCATTATTGTCAGGTTATTCTATAAATATTTATGAAATACAGTTGTTTTTTCTAAGTATGTATTTGATGCAGTTGGTTCAACATGCAAGTATTGGATGTAATTGGTTTTACAAGTATGTATTGGATGCAATTGGCTCTACAAGTATGTATTGGATAGAGTTGGATCTACAATTATTTATTGGATGCTGTTGGTTCTACGGGTACGAATCGAATGAAGTTGGTTCTAAAAATATGTATTGTAAACAGATAATTCTATAATAATGTGTTGGATGCAGTTGGTTCTACAAGTATGTATTGGAAGCACTTTGTTCTAAAAGTATGTATTAGATGCAGTTGGTTCTACAATTATTTATTGTATGAAGTTGGTTCTTGAAGTATGTTGGTTCTACAAATATGTAGTGGATGCAGTTGGTTCTACAAGTATGCATTGAATGCAGTTGGTTCTACATGTATGTATTTGATACAGTTGGTTCTACAATTATGTATGAAATGTAGTTGCTTCTACATGTATGTATTGGATTCAGTTGGTTAAACACGTATGTATTGGGTGCAAGTGGTTCTACATGTATGTATTTTATGCAGTTGTTCATACTAATATGTTTTAGATGCAGTTGGTTCTACAAGTATCTATTGTATGCCGTTTGGTCTACTAGAATGTATTTTATGCAGTTTGTTCTGCAAGTATGTCTTGAATTCAGTTGGTTCTCTAAGTACGTATTTGGTACCGTTAGGTCTACAAGTATGTATTAGAAGCATTTAGTTCTACAAGTATATATTGGATTTTGTTTCTTAAACACGTATTAGTTTGCTGCAGTTGGTTCTACAAATATATATTTCAAATCCAGTTGTTTCTACAAGTATTTACCAAACACAGTTTTTTGCTCCATGTATGTATTGGATTCAGATGGTTCTTTCAGTACGTATTGGATGCCGTTAGTTCTACAAGTGTGTATTAGAAGCATTTAGTTCTTCAAGTATGTATATGATTCAGTTGGTTTAGCATGTATGTGTTGGGTGCAGTAGGTTCTACAAGTATGTATTGGATGCAGTAGGTTCTACAAGTATGTATTGGATGCAGTAGGTTCTACAAGTATGTATTGGATGCAGTAGGTTCTACAAGTATGTATTGGATGCAGTAGGTTCTACAAGTATGTATTGGATGCAGTAGGTTCTACAAGTATGTATTGGATGCAGTAGGTTCTACAAGTGTGTATTGGATGCAGTAGGTTCTACAAGTATGTATTGGATGCAGTAGGTTCTACAAGTATGTATTGGATGCAGTAGGTTCTACAAGTGTGTATTGGATGCAGTAGGTTCTACAAGTATGTATTGGATTTAATAGGTTCTACAAGTATGTATTGGATGCAGTAGGTTCTACAAGTATGTATTAGGTGCAGTTGGTTCTACAAGTATGTATTGGATGCAGTAGGTTCTACAAGTATGTATTGGATGCAGTAGGTTCTACAAGTATGTATTGGATGCAGTAGGTTCTACAAGTGTGTATTGGATGCAGTAGGTTCTACAAGTGTGTATTGGATGCAGTAGGTTCTACAAGTGTGTATTGGATGCAGTAGGTTCTACAAGTATGTATTGGATGCAGTAGGTTCTACAAGTATGTATTGGATGCAGTAGGTTCTACAAGTATGTATTGGATGCAGTAGGTTCTACAAGTGTGTATTGGATGCAGTAGGTTCTACAAGTGTGTATTGGATGCAGTAGGTTCTACAAGTGTGTATTGGATGCAGTAGGTTCTACAAGTATGTATTGGATGCAGTAGGTTCTACAAGTATGTATTGGATGCAGTAGGTTCTACAAGTATGTATTGGATGCAGTAGGTTCTACAAGTATGTATTGGATGCAGTAGGTTCTACAAGTATGTATTGGATGCAGTAGGTTCTACAAGTGTGTATTGGATGCAGTAGGTTCTACAAGTATGTATTGGATGCAGTAGGTTCTACAAGTGTGTATTGGATGCAGTAGGTTCTACAAGTGTGTATTGGATGCAGTAGGTTCTACAAGTATGTATTGGATGCAGTAGGTTCTACAAGTGTGTATTGGATGCAGTAGGTTCTACAAGTATGTATTGGATGCAGTAGGTTCTACAAGTATGTATTGGATGCAGTAGGTTCTACAAGTATGTATTGGATGCAGTAGGTTCTACAAGTACGTATTGGATGCAGTAGGTTCTACAAGTATGTATTGGATGCAGTAGGTTCTACAAGTATGTATTGGATGCAATAGGTTCTACAAGTATGTATTGGATGCAGTAGGTTCTACAAGTATGTATTGGATGCAGTAGGTTCTACAAGTGTGTATTAGAAGCATTTAGTTCTTCAAGTATGTATATGATTCAGTTGGTTTAGCATGTATGTGTTGGGTGCAGTAGGTTCTACAAGTATGTATTGGATGCAGTAGGTTCTACAAGTATGTATTGGATGCAGTAGGTTCTACAAGTACGTATTGGATGCAGTAGGTTCTACAAGTACGTATTGGATGCAGTAGGTTCTACAAGTACGTATTGGATGCAGTTGGTTCTACAAGTATGTATTGGATGCAGTAGGTTCTACAAGTATGTATTGGATGCAGTAGGTTCTACAAGTATGTATTGGATGCAGTAGGTTCTACAAGTATGTATTGGATGCAGTAGGTTCTACAAGTATGTATTGGATGCAGTAGGTTCTACAAGTATGTATTGGATGCAGTAGGTTCTACAAGTATGTATTGGATGCAGTAGGTTCTACAAGTATGTATTGGATGCAGTAGGTTCTACAAGTACGTATTGGATGCAGTAGGTTCTACAAGTACGTATTGGATGCAGTAGGTTCTACAAGTACGTATTGGATGCAGTAGGTTCTACAAGTACGTATTGGATGCAGTAGGTTCTACAAGTACGTATTGGATGCAGTAGGTTCTACAAGTACGTATTGGATGCAGTAGGTTCTACAAGTATGTATTGGATGCAGTAGGTTCTACAAGTATGTATTGGATGCAGTAGGTTCTACAAGTATGTATTGGATGCAGTAGGTTCTACAAGTATGTATTGGATGCAGTAGGTTCTACAAGTATGTATTGGATGCAGTAGGTTCTACAAGTATGTATTGGATGCAGTAGGTTCTACAAGTATGTATTGGATGCAGTAGGTTCTACAAGTATGTATTGGATGCAATAGGTTCTACAAGTGTGTATTGGATGCAGTAGGTTCTACAAGTATGTATTGGATGCAGTAGGTTCTACAAGTATGTATTGGATGCAGTAGGTTCTACAAGTATGTATTGGATGCAGTAGGTTCTACAAGTATGTATTGGATTTAGTAGGTTCTACAAGTATGTATTGGATGCAGTAGGTTCTACAAGTATGTATTAGGTGCAGTTGGTTCTACAAGTATGTATTGGATGCAGTAGGTTCTACAAGTATGTATTGGATGCAGTAGGTTCTACAAGTATGTATTGGATGCAGTAGGTTCTACAAGTATGTATTGGATGCAGTAGGTTCTACAAGTATGTATTGGATGCAGTAGGTTCTACAAGTATGTATTGGATGCAGTAGGTTCTACAAGTATGTATTGGATGCAGTAGGTTCTACAAGTGTGTATTGGATGCAGTAGGTTCTACAAGTATGTATTGGATGCAGTAGGTTCTACAAGTATGTATTGGATGCAGTAGGTTCTACAAGTACGTATTGGATGCAGTAGGTTCTACAAGTACGTATTGGATGCAGTAGGTTCTACAAGTACGTATTGGATGCAGTTGGTTCTACAAGTATGTATTGGATGCAGTAGGTTCTACAAGTATGTATTGGATGCAGTAGGTTCTACAAGTATGTATTGGATGCAGTAGGTTCTACAAGTATGTATTGGATGCAGTAGGTTCTACAAGTATGTATTGGATGCAGTAGGTTCTACAAGTATGTATTGGATGCAGTAGGTTCTACAAGTATGTATTGGATGCAGTAGGTTCTACAAGTACGTATTGGATGCAGTAGGTTCTACAAGTACGTATTGGATGCAGTAGGTTCTACAAGTACGTATTGGATGCAGTAGGTTCTACAAGTACGTATTGGATGCAGTAGGTTCTACAAGTATGTATTGGATGCAGTAGGTTCTACAAGTATGTATTGGATGCAGTAGGTTCTACAAGTACGTATTGGATGCAGTAGGTTCTACAAGTGCGTATTGGATGCAGTTGGTTCTACAAGTATGTATTGGATGCAGTAGGTTCTACAAGTATGTATTGGATGCAGTAGGTTCTACAAGTATGTATTGGATGCAGTAGGTTCTACAAGTGTGTATTGGATGCAGTAGGTTCTACAAGTATGTATTGGATGCAGTAGGTTCTACAAGTATGTATTGGATGCAGTTGGTTCTACAAGTAGGGATTGAATGTTTTGGGCACACAAAGTACGTATTGGATGCAGTTCGTTCATCACGTAGGTATTGGAGGCAGTTGGTTCTACAAGCAAGTATTGGAGGCATTTGGTTCTAGATGAGGGTATTGGAAGTTGTTGGCTCTACAAGTATGTTTTGGATGAAGTTGGTTCTACAAGTATTTATTGAATGAAGTTGGTGCTACAGATAGTCATTGGATGCAGTTGCTTCTACAAGTATGTGTTGAATGCAGTTGGCTTTACAAGCGTGTATTGAATTCAGTTCGACCTATAAGTATGTGTTGGATGTAGTTTGTACTTTAAGTGTGTATAGGATGCAGTTGGTTCCATAAGTATGTGTTGGGTGCAGTTGCTTCTACAAGTATGTATTGGATGAAGTTGTCGCTATCGGTATTTGATGGATGCAGTTGGAACTACAAGTATGTATTTGATGCAGTTGGTTTTACATTTAAAAGTAATAATATGAAACATAGTTGAATCAATACTTTAGTTTGATAGAAAATCTATTTTTGTAATGCCTTTGAAGTGAAACTGTTATGCGAAATTAAACTAAATAACTTTTTATGGGCGTCAGTATTCATTCCTTTGTGTATGAACACTGATCAGTCGTAAAATTTGTAAAACATTTATAGTCGGAAAATAATGAACTTTAAACTTATAATAATTATTGATTTGCACACGGAAATGACAACCGGTTTAAAAGCAAAACATATAAGTACAATATTCTAACACGAAAGTGTTGAACTGTTTGAAGTGCTCACTTAATCAATTTAATGTCATTTTGATGAACAGTAACCTAACAGATATGAGGCGCATCGAATGATTTTGGACTTCTGGCATGCATTTGCCTTTATTAGTGTTTTTTACTATATTTGCATTGCCCATTTCAAGACAAAAATTGACGTCACATACATGACGTCATAACAAAATTATATTATTAAGAAGTCCAGCATCATTACACTCTCGATAGTCAACCTACTTGGTAATTTAAGTCGTTATCCTTTCACAAAATATGTATGGAACATAAATGTAGAAACACTGAATAATTTAGTTTTGAAATTTAAAAAATAACAATCGTGTCATTTAAAAAAGTCACTATGAATGCAATAAAAATATATCGGGACGAAATTCGTGATTGTTATAAAACAATGAGTTAAGTAGTTTTGTGAACTCTTCAAGAAATCCAACTATAGGAAAAAATGTTTTGAAGGAATTACAACACATTGGATTCATTGTATTGTTATATCAACGGTGTTTCCCTTTGTGATATGTATGTTCGTGCTCTAAAAATCGCGCAATGGGCTCAATTATTACATTGTTTAAGTTTGTTTTGTGTTTGCTTTAAATCAGTCTGACTATATCTTTCAAGAGAAGAGTTTTCGATGGGTTTTATATTCAGAAGATCGCTTTGTTTAGTATAGTTTATGGCAAAAATTGTGAAAAACATCATTAGTTGACCTTCAACGAGTATTAATACATATGTGAATCAGGATATCGTATAAACTGTTGAAAATCATAAATTTTTGCTGGTGATTTATATACTAAGCAGGCATTAGCTTTGTATATCGTCATTAACACCATGCTACTTGGTGGTATAATGTGCAGGTAAAAATCGGACGTCAAATGCATCGCCATTGTATCACCAAAGTTATACCCCTTATATATCCTTTAATTTTAGAGCACCATGTTTTTCGCCAATGAAACCAAAGCTGTTTCACACTTGTAATTCATTGTCGTACAGTATGGACATCATAGCCAAGTTTCCAAGTTTATTTAACATCACTCATGTCATAGGTACTTGACAAAAAGAGCAAGAGTACATATACAATACAACATATTAAGGCATTACAAAATATATTGGACATAATAATACAGATTTTCTAAATATGAGTATATTTTATGTTATTGAAACTTAAATATCAAACATATATTAATACATGAGGAGGAGAACATAGTGTTACATTCTTATACTAAACTTGTCAACAATACACTTGAGGAATCTACATAATGCTATGAATTTTATATTTTATATTTGATATTAATAGCATCTTGAATTTTTAAAACATTAGGATATCGGTATAATTGTCTGTCAATAAAACTTATTTCTTTTTTGTTATGCTTTTTGATGAAATATTGGGTTTTATCAGTGAAATAACAACAGTGAAAATATCAATTTGATATTTTCACTGCAAAATAAGGAGTGAAAATATCAACTTTCAGAACTACTTTTAAAATCCTTTGTAGTTACTTCCCCTTGATCAAAACAGAACACTTCACTTTAAACCAGAACTTGTTGGCAAAAATGTTTAGAATTTAAAGAAATGTTTTATAAATCTAAATAAATTCATTTTTGGAAGTTAACAACTTACCGATTATTACCGGTTATCCCGTCTTTCAAACGTTTTCTTGATCTTGAAGCTGAATGTTCGAACATTTGCTTTTTATACCAAACAAAATACAGACGAAAACAACTGTTAGTACATAAAAATAATTTTATATCTTCTTTTAAATGTATTTTGAACTGTTTATTGTTGTAATACGTAAAACGAGCTTCCCGGAAAATTCACACAACAATTTACAGATAAAATGATATTTTTTACCCCAGTCACGCCTTAAAATTGTCAAAAACTAGCGTGGCATTCACTCTTTACCTGAAAAACAAACTTTTTTTCAAACAGACTGGTCTCTGACAGTAAGATGATTGAATATTCATGTTTCATGAAACACAGTCTAAAACTAAGAAAAATGTTTAAAAACTAATGATTATCCGCATTTGTTTTGCTTACACATTTGACCTTCCAAATTTTCATTCATTAAAAGGCTTCGTAGTAATTTGGTTATGTATTCATGCCCCGCTTGAAATAAAAGTGTTTTCGTTATTTTTGGAACATATGTAAACTCAGAAAAGTTTATTAATTACTGTTTATAAAAGCTTTGTACTAAAAAAAAACGAGCGAATAATGAGCTATAAGAATGAACAGCAAATAACTTTTTCTGAACAAACCGGAAATAGATAAGTTGACAGCTATAATTTTACGTGATGGGCGCCCAACCGGTAGCGGCGTAAAAACACCCTTTACAGAAAAGGGGGTTATTAAGAAATAAATTAAAAAACTAATATAACTCCGATAATTAGCATAAAAGAAACAGATCATTTGTTTATTTCAGTGTAGGATCGTATTTTATTTCACTCGTGATAATAAAAAAGTTATATTTTCTATGAAAACTAGTGAGATATAATACGATCTTACACTGAAATAAACAAATATATAATCCTCTATATAATCGGCAAAAAAGCTACATTCTAATAACGTGTTCTAACCTTAACTTTGTCATTCATCATGGGAAAGCGATACTACTTCGCATACTTGCATCATGTAGGTTAAATCGCACATAAAAGTTGTGCATTCATTTAATAAATTTTAGGTCACATTTGAATCTTAGTGTTGCACACTAAAGCTTTTTGACAATACATTAAATACTTTGTACCTCAGCTATAACTGCTATCAACCACTATTCACAATGTGTAGACCACCATTTGATAGCATTTATTACGATTAGATGGATTTTTATCAAAGCTTTTATTCAAAACTATATGTTATATACAATTTCGTCCGACAAGACTCAAAAGACATCTGCAATAGTACGAACATTTGCAATGGTTATTATATCCACCGAAAAACAAAGGATATATAGTAATGATATATAATGACGTATAAACGTGTGTGTGCGTTCGAGTAATTGTGCCCGGTGAATAAACTGAAAAGCGTTTGAGGTATCGGCTTCAGACTACATTTACAGATATACAAATATATTCCATTAAAGAAAGGTACAGTACTGCAGCATTTCTTTTCAGAAGTTTTCCTTTGATAAATTCCATAATTAATTTTTGTTTCCGAGCTTAACTGGAAAAGTCCTTTGTTATTTACTTTAAACATTCTGTACAGACATATGGCATTGATGAGAAGTGCAGTGCACAGGAACCAAAACTCAAGGTTAAGTAGGTTTTGAAGGATTTTCCATTATTTAAATGTTAGCTTTCGTCATCAAGAGTTAGAAGTGGGTTTTCACCTTGCTTAGTCTTAATGTGAGAAAGGATAACAACTATTTAAACTGTAAACATGTGCTGTGCTGACATGATCGTTACTTGATCTGAAACACTAATCGCATACACAGGCGCAGTCGTCTGAAAGAAATCCTGAACGTATAATGGTATTTTTAATCAGTTTGAAACTTCTCACAGTCAAGTTAAATAGTCAAATGAATATTTAAGGTAAGACCGGAATAATGAATATTCTACCTCACGATACGTATTTTTTATATCTTGTATGAGTATGATTATTGTAAGGTATCCATCATTAATGTGAAGTAACATTTAAATGATGATATAACTACCATGATTCGGTCTTCGTGATCACTATAGTACGAGTTATGGTACTAAACTCTTTCGTAGAAGTATTGGTAATAAAAAAGGTCGCCGTGTATTTATTAATATTTTCCAAATAGTTTGTATGGTATCGTTTTGACATGATAATTTTATGTTGCATATATAAAACCTTTGTACCTTATTGTACGTATTAACATGTCGAGATAAATAAGAATCATGCTCACGTGGTATTTCTACTACGCTCGTTAACAAGTGCTACATAAGAGGAAATGCGATTTATTATTATTTATTGAATAGCAAAGATGTTACCTATATTACAATCAGACTTTAGTTATCAAAGGATTTGTGAGTGACAGAAAATAAGAACGAAAAAACAGCACATTTATTCTTACATGCAGCAGTAGGCACGGCGACTGTACCATGGAGCTGCTTAAACGATCATTAATTGCAAATTATACTGGTTTCAGACGCACCATCCGACCCTCCAGTTATCGAAGGATACGCCAGTGGCAGTACATTTAGTATGATAGAAAACAGCACAGAAAGTCTCACGTGTAGAAGTACGGGTGGTAACCCTCTGGCCACTGTGACCTGGAACTGCTTCAACAACCAGATGTCCAGTCCTATAGAACAAGGGAGTACGGTAAAAAGGACTGTACAGTGGACAGCGAAACGAAATGAGAACGCCAGGTGCACGTGTACAGCCTCACACGTGACCAGACCAAATCAGCTCCAGAGTGCCTTTGTCAACGTTAACATACTGTGTAAGTGAATAATGAGTTGTTATGTTCCTGTTTCATTTAATCATGGTAATCATCGTTACTGCAAGTTAAAATTGATTTCAGACAGGTGGTTAATCAATCAAACCGAAACTACAGTTACACTCATTTATATAGAGCATTGTCTAAGTCGATGTTTTAGGAACAGCTCAATATATAGTTTTATTATACGTGCACCATTTCAGTACTTAGTCATAATATCAAACGTAATAACAAATATTAATTCATTATTGCATATACCTTATAACAGATGAAGGTCTTATAAAAAGAAATACATAAGGATGACTGTATTTCAATTATTAGAAAATGTAAGGATGATTTCTCATTAACAAATTAAGAAAAGTAAACGTTTAAGAAATTTTTCAAATCAGTTTAGAATAGTTGTTTTGTTTAAATTTATACATGCTTGGTCTTATATAATAATACGGGCGCGAAGCGTTCGACTAAACAAATCTTTCTATGTTTTATGTGTGTAAGAAACTACTTCCTTTCTTTGCCTAAGTGATGGTATAAAACAATTAGGCACAACTGTACCATTAAATGGGAACCAGAAACGTCTGTCATTTATTGCTCATATAAAAAGACAAGACAAATACTGTATAAAACTTACGAATATGGAGGATTGAGGATTAAAACTAACAAACGTGGAGTATTTTCTCGACTCAATAAACACTTTGAGCAAAGCAATACTAACTCAATGACAACAATAAAATCCAATGCAAAAACTCCTTTAAAAATGAATTGAAAACATATGGCAATGAACAATGATCTGGAAGTATGGAGCCAAATAAAACAAGAGTATGACTTTAAAAAATAGCCAAAAGGACTCCACGCGTACTTTGACCAGCCAAATTGCGTTCATATCCCCGATAATGACATCAAGCCCGCAATTCATTACTTATATTTACACCAATAGTTCATTATTTCATTCAATAATTGTTAAAAAAATACTTCATTTCATTTAAGTAAATCTTTCAGTAACTCTTTCCTACCCATTCTGTAAATAGAACGACCCGACTGTAACCGGAAGCATTTTTTCAAATGACGTCACAATAACGCGGGAAAAGATCAGCCACTTAAAATCCTTTTTAAACGTAAAATTCAAACACTTCAGGCAACTATTCATTTAAAATTCAAAAAGTAATACTTTCTAAATGTTGATTTATATTTTACGGGACCTGCTGACACAATACAAATAATAACAGCATCAATATTTTCCATGTATATTGTTATGCAATGAATTGCGATCCGAACATATCCGAAGATGTTGCGTGCATCGATTGATGAACGCAATTGCCGAAAGGCAGTTCATTTAAGGAATAGAAGTTGAGGTGTAAATATAAATATATTTAACAGTTCAATCATGTACTATACACATATAATATGAACTAAGGCGCTGCCTCTATGGGCTTGAAGTGTTATTGCCGGAATCGTAGTTATTTTTATGAAACACATGTTGTACAATACATCGCGGCCGGCATTTTTGGCCTCTCGGGCCATCAAGAACAACTAGCTGTTTTATATAAACAAGTCGCAAACTTTTCAGTACATGTTCTTTCAAGTTAAGCACAGAGCCTTAATTTATGAATATTCATATGGCAAGGACGAAGAGGCTTTTTTGAATGTGCTTTTCAGCTGTATAATTATTTTGATATCCGGTCTACAGTCCAGTACAGTCCATACTTTCAGTGTGTGTATACCACGTTAAACAAAGATAACTTTACTATTTCTTCACCATTGTAAATGAAATATAGCGCAGTCTAAGCCGATAACGGAGCTCTACCTTTGTTCTTTAACAAAATTTCGATTGCGAATTTAGTTTCTTAAAACACTTCGACAAACCTTTTCACAATATAGCCGTCTGACGGAGCACTGTCAAAACATTTTTTTGGAAACAGGTTTGTCGAAGTGTTTGATAAAATTAATGACATCATCAAATTTCGAAAATAAAACAAATGCGGGGCTCTTTAAGCGACATAGACTGCCCTTTGTTTCATTTCAAATGGTGTTGTAAAAGAAAAGTTATCTTTGATTTAAGTCTTCATTTTAAGCAATTTTGACTTCCGACAAAGAATATATAACTTAATTTATAACGTGGTATATACACACTGTACTTTGCATGGTCTCTTAGTATTTTGATTAGTAATGCACCAGTCATTTGTAACCAACGCTCCCCCAGGTCCGGGGAATAGCGGGGAGGTTGAATTTCGGTCCAGCCAACCCCGTCTAAAATCCTCGCCCTGCGGTTACAAACAGATGGTAAAAATCCCCGCCAAATGCCCCCGTACCCCTAGGAAAGGCCCATTCCCCGCTATATTTAAAGCGAAGACAAAACCACCGCATTTACCCGGCACTCCGGGGCCACCCGAAAGGTAAAAACACGGCCCATTTCCCGGTCTATCCCCGGTATACACCCGGACCTGGGGGGCGTGGTTACAATTGACTGGTGCATTATTAAATCTAGTATCCATTTCATAAAATATGTCGATTTAACTGCAACATTAGTAAAACATTCCTTTGAACAAATACACACAAAAGGTAAAAACACGGCCCATTTCCCCGGTATACCCCCGGACCTGGGGGGGGGGGGCGTGGTTACAATTGACTGGTGCATAATTAAGACAATAGTGAAAGAAATCGGCTAAGTAGTGTGAAGGAAATGGTTCCTATTACCAGATGTAAATCCTTATAAGTATTGGTCTTTCACACCTTCCATAAAGCAAGCAGTAAGTATTTCACAGTTTATTTATGAGTCTTAATTTACTTAGATACACTATCTACATACATTTATAAACTAAAGCTATAAAATATGAGATAAATATGCACATGGCCATTGTAAATGAGTAATGTGAAATGCATACAGTTATGTTGCAGTAGACAAATTATCAATTATTATAAACAAGAACTAGGTAGCATATAATTATAATGAGGATAAAACATGAGCATTCAGCTGATACTGAAGACATTTTAAAAAAAAGTAAAAAATGAGTATATATTCTTGTAACAATTACATTCAATACTCATATTTGAAGATTTAACTTCAACGCTATCCATTTCATAAAATATGTTGATTTAACTGCAACATCAGTAAAACATTCCTTTGTCCAAATGCATGAGTATAATCCCTGATTAACAGTAAATACAACAATTATTTTTAATATCACATGTCAAAAGCATTATCACATTTGAAAAGAACTATATTGTTTACACAGAAAAAAAATACAAATAAAATAAAAGTTAAGGAAGTTTTTTATAAAAAATATGAATGCAATAAATTGCCCATTGAGGGAAGGGTCACACATAAGAACATTAATCAACTTTTATTAAAACTTCATTTTTTCAAACCAAAAGATTTAAGGGGTTTACTTCCATTTTCAAAAACTAGTAACTAGTATAGTTTTAAAGCACATTTCAATATCTGCAATATATTTCCATCACATAAGTGTTTCGTTTAAAGTATAATTGTAGAATAAGTCTGTAATTAGAAAATAAATATATAAAAGAGAAAAAGAGAAAAAATGCATGATTTTTTTTTAATTGAAAATGAAAACAAAAGTGAGCCTTACAAGTTTCAAATGTTTTATCATTTGAATGTGGAGGGCAACATAAGTGAATGAATAAGTTAATGCTAAAATATATATAAGGCTTATACTAAGAATAACTGATAATCTATTGAAAAAGAATGGATTGAAAGTTACTACTTCATGGTCTTAATTAAGCAGTGGAATGTACATGATTGTCAAGTTTAGAAGTTGTGAAAAACAAAGCAAGTACTTTTTGCTTTTGATTGTTTTACTTTAAAGCATTGATATAAAATAAAGAAAAATCCACTTGTTTGAGGTTGTCATTTCTGCACACATTTGATTATGGAGGAAAATATCAAAATGCAGTTAAAGTTTTGCTGTTACTTAAAGTAGCACTCTCACAGATTTACTGTTTTGACAACTTTTTTTTACTTTTTTTTTTGGAATTAGATTTTTTTGTGTAAATATCTGCTTACCAGTGATGAAAGACTGCTGAGAAAAGATCAGATCGCAGATTTTCATATTTCCATTCCAAATTTAATGTTTTATGGCTTAAACCGTTACTAACGGTTTAATAAAAATGCATAAAACATCGTTTTTGGGACGGAAATATGAAAAGCTGTGATCTGATCTTTTGTCAAAAGTCTTTTATCATTGGTTTGCAGATATTTTCACAAAAAATGTTCGTTCGAAGACAAAAAATAAAAAGTTGTCAAAACGTTCAATCTGTGAGAGTGCAGCTTTAACATCAAAAATCACAATAAATGAAAAAAAAAAACAGGTATCACACATGTCAGAAAATAAATTACATAAAAAGCTGTGTAATTTTTGATAAAAATAGGATAGAAACTCTATCCCTAAACTATGACAAAAACAGTGCTATTACTTTGATATATAAAGTCTTCATAAGCATATATGTACAATGTTTTTGTCCTGAGTAATATCCCAAAATATGTCATTATATAAATATTTACCCGAATGTTGACAATATGTACTGTCACACTGGAAGCCATGCAATATTTATTTTATTATACCGAACACAGTTACATTTAAATACATATATAAGATTTTTATCATAACACAACTTTCAAGTTTAATCAATTTATTCTGTAATTATTGTTTGTTCACATTTAATAGCTGTCATTTTGTTACAAATGTCGTTTAGAAATAAGACAAACACCGGTTGTATCCAGATTCACAATACATTTTAATAAGCGCTTACCACCTCAGATTTGGGGAAACCAAAAATGCCTATTTTTAGAAGCGCATGCTATGTGGCGTGAGACCACAGTTATTTTTAATATATGTTTCATTTAGACACTAACCTGGCTTCTCACTTTAAAACAGTCCCAATTGAAAAACAAGTAACTGGCTGCTGTAGAACAATCCAAAACACAAAATTTAATAACAAGAAAACATAGGGTGGACTATTGCGTTTTCTCACAAAATTGAGTAGTAAGACATGACCCTGAGGTCTAGACGGAATAAGGCTACAAACAACCAATTGACAAAGTTCCACAGGCAATGATTTTTCCAATTTTTACACTGAAAACTATCAGTTTTTGCAATACAGTGTCAAATTATGTTAAGCTCTATGCAAAAAGGCCACCTGTTTCTTCTCTTTCATTCAACTTTAATAAAATATTGATACTTGAACACAAGCACTCTTTTTTCTATATTCACATCCGGATCCGAACGGGGGGCAGATAACTGTGGCCTTGAGCCTATTTAAGCAACATTCTATCAGAAACAGACTTCAAAACTCCTATAGTTCAACTTAAGGCTATATGCAACACATACTGAAAGTTTGGCAATGATATATTAAACACTAAATGAATGAGACAAGTATTAGCACCTGTGGTATTTTCATAAAAAAGCAGAAACAGCCATTTCCCTCAAATGGTAAGCCGCAAACCTTTGAAGAGCCATTATTTCCTTATGAATTGAGATAGTTTTCATTGTAGCTTTAAATAGTGTCTATAGAACAGATAAAAGAAAATGGCCTGCCTACACTTTTAAGATTTTTTCTAAACAAAATAAGGTTTTCCCACTTCATCGGCTTAATGTTTTATATAAAAAAATGACATAGAGACAAACTGAAATGCTTCAACTTGTCAAAATGTTGCTTTTCTGGTCCACTTATATACAAAGGTAACAGAACTGTTCAGTTAAAAAAAAAGATTAAGTGATCATGTGTTTATAGACAGTATAAACACCACTATATGCCAAATTGTTTGCTTCTGGGACAAATGGCGCAACAAAGGAAATGGAAAAAAACACACCAAAACTGAAAGATTCATGACAACTGCTAGTGTTTTCATTATTGAGGTGGCTACATGATGTGGAAAATGCAGAGATAGCATTATTATGCCCATTTTTAAAAACTTTTTACTTTAAGTATCTGTTTTGAAGGCTAGATTTGGCATTAAATTTAGAGTACAGCACTTCACCATTGTCAATAAGTTGCTTATTTGCTATAAATCTCACTCTTTGGAATCATTTACACACAAACAAGTACTACAGAGTAGACTTACATCTTCATTCTTCTGAAATATTGGATTCAGAGCTGCATCTCCTGGATTCAGATTGCAGGACTACCGCCGGGGGAAAAAGCCGCAGCTAACTGGAGCTTATTGGCACATCATGATCTGCAAGCAAGACACAAAAGCAATGTTTTACACTAATAAAACTATCTGCCACTACTGTTAAAGTTTGCAAAAAAGCCTGTAAACACTCATTTGAGGCATACACAACCCTTATGTAGTCATAAATGTGATAAATATGCAGAAAAGTTCATGAAATCAAGGATTTTCAGGACAAATTTTATGAAATATATAGTCTTTTTGACATTTTGCAATCAGTTTTTAACAACTCAAAGGTTAATCTCATCTTAATGAGTACCCAGATGCATTTTGAAAGCATTAAAACCAGACATGCTTAGAATTTCTTCTTACTTGGAGACAGTATTCCTTTCTCGGAAATCCTTGCCGAGAGCCGGTATGGAAAACCACACGAGCAGCACTGGTTCTTGTCCTTGAAAATTCCTCTGTGGCTACAGCAACCAGGCTGGCTATTGAAATAAGCAATCAATTAGGGTTTTTAAGACATTTATAATGTATTAAGGTTGTTTTTTAATGCATGAAGGGAAAAGGCTCTAATCTTTATGAAAGTGGCTCACTTTTTATTTCTTTTGCCTTTAGAAATGTTTTTTTCAATGTATAAACTGAATAAATGAATGAATTAATGCATATATATGAATGATTGATAGAATTGATTAATGAATTATTGAAAGGTGGCATTATTTCTTTAAAATAGGGATCTCATTGTGTTGCTGTGATTGTTGAAGTAGATGTTTTCTTTTCCATAAGCTGAAAATCATATGCACACTAATGCTTTAGTCAATTGTACCCACGCCCCCCCCCCCAGGTCCGGGGGTTTACCAGGGAAAAGGGCCGTGTTTTAACTTTCCAGGTGGCCTCGCAGGGCCGGGTGACCGCGGTGGTTTTGTCATAGCGCCAAATTTAGCGGAGGTGCGGGGGCATTTGGCCGGGGTTTAACCATCAGTTCGTCCCCGCAGGGCGGGAATTTTACCCCGGGTTGGCTGGACTGAAAGTCAAAGTCCCGGCTATTCCCCGGACCTGGGGGACGTGGTTACAATTGACTGGTGCAAAAATAAAACATCATTCTGCATCAAATGTGTAGAAAGTTTTGATTAATTGCTTATAGAATTTGCAATTAATGTAATGTTTGATTAAAAGAGCAAACAAAATGTGCGAATAGATGCATAATACAGACCAAAGACTACTACAAGTCAGCAGTTTCATTACAAAATAATATTATTATCAAAGCGCACCAGAAATGATTGGCAAACAACATGAAAGAAATTCATTTAGAAATGGAACAAACAGTATCAATGGGCTTATCATAACGACCAAACTTACTCACTTTATACGTCAGTTTGGATACAATTTTCCATTAAATTATATGATCTTGAAATGCTAACAAATTTTAGCATGTCGGCATGTTGGCATGCACCAAGTACAGCTCGGCGGGGTGGCAGGCGGGCTGTCTGGCTGGTTCATCATCATTTCCTCTAGGGTCTGTTTAAAATAAGAAAGGAAAATAACACAACACCTACCCACGCATACAATCACTGACACCCTTATAGTATATACAACATACTCAATTAACACATCTCTGGCATACCAGTTAAAATTGATGGGATTCAATATTTATTTGAGAGCTGGCTGAAATGTCAAACAGTAAAAAATATCTCAATATGTTTGAAACAGTGAAATATTGTTTTTATTGTTTATAAATGTCTATAAATCACCACAAAGCATATATAATAAAAATGTTTTGAATTTTGCTATGACTATGCTTTACTATATTAGAGCTGGCATTGTAAATGTCTTGTAAATTTTACATAAACAATATCCCTTTTTAAGTAATTCATATAGACTGTGTTTTAAGAACAAATTGAGAAGAAAATATTTCTCGACCATATTCTATCTCAAGTCGAAACAGCTGTTAGGAAGAGTAAATTGCACACTGCATGAAGGAAAATCACTGATCTACAAGCAATTGTTAAAAACTTCTGAAACATAATGCAAAAACCGCCACTGTTTTTGTGCTGAACTGATGACTCCGCATTTTCTGATTATATGCAGGAGAAAAAAGTTCTTATTAACATTGCTTGTCGGGAGGGGAAACCCCTCATGTCATTTTTTACTTTGTAGGAAAGAGTTTGTCTAAAACTGCCTTGCATGTTTATACATGCCTTCAGCTGAATAATTTTGAAAAGAGGTTAACTTAAATTCTGTGCGGAAATATGTGCCAGTTTAAGCGAGACATGTCAATACATTTCATCTTGCCTAAATGTATCCTTCTGAAAACCTTGTTAAAAAAATCACCGGTAAGACCCTGTAAGCTCTAGTGTTATCATGTAATTCTGCCGAAAAGAAATACTGCCTTTTATGCTTAAACCTCCCCCGGGTTCATAATCTGTAATACTCACAATATAATGCTTGTTGAAACCAGGTCAAACATGCCAAATTTGATGGTTGTCGGGAGGGGAAACCCCTCCAGAACCCTCCCCTGTAAATCAAATTATGAATTACTAAACATTTGATTTCATTGTTTGTGCTGAAGTGGTTTTTCTGTAATTTCATTCATACATCTTTATAGCTTAAAGTATTCGCGAGTTATCTGCCCCACTCCGCCATGACAATAATATTAATTCAATAAACATTTTTTTATTTTTAAACTGGGCATAATTACACTCAGGTTACCCACAATCGTGGCAGCAGTGAAAGAGCAGGAGTGCCTACTAGTCCACCTAATTGGCCGTCAATGAGTCTTTTGACGATTTTTAGACTATGGCAGACTCGTGACAGGGGTACGTACACATGAAATGTCAAAATAATAAAAAAGGTATCCCTGATCGCTCATTATTGTAGGTAGAGTGCCTACATGTCGGCCTAAATGGTTAAAGGGACTGTGTCACAGATATAGTCTAAAATTATAGACGTGTTATACGGGATTCTTCCAATCCCTAACGTGAAGGATTTGCCATATATAATAAAACGTAAAAAATCCGTAAACGTATAATTATTTGGACTATCACATATCGATGCCAAATTTGTGATATTTTTCGACAATTTTCTTTTTTTCCCGCTATTTTATCATCTGTGAGACAGCCCCTTTAATGGACGGACGAGTCTAGTCTGTGTGAGTTGGAACCAGCTGCCCGTTTAACTCAGTTGGCAAGAGCGCCGTGCTAGTGGTCCTGTGGTCGTCAGTCTGAGCCCCACACCAGGCTCGCTTTTCTTCTCAGGTTTACCATAATCATGCACAATGATTTTCAATGTTTTTTTAGATTTAGTTTTCACTACTTAAGTTTTAACATTTTTATTCAATACTTTAATTTTACAATACGATAAACGAAGTACACAATCGCACAGTTAACAGTTAGTTTGGCATCTACAGTATAGTGATGAGTCATAAATTATGACTTGACGGTCATATCGATTGATGATGTGGATATCGATGCAACAACTTAGCTTGTTCGTTACGTAAAAACCAACGTTACTGTATATGTCATTACTGTATGGTGTCCAAACAGCAACGTATGAACGATTCAATTTACAATAACAAGTATAATTCTTAGTTCAACTCACCGTGAAAACAACGTTAAATCCGTGTTATTGCATCATGATATTGATATATGCAAATCATTGTTTACATCAACTGTCGTAAAGTGCGCATAAATACATTTATCTTAATTATTTAGATATCCGATTTAGACGGTATTTTTTAAGATGTGGGGTAAAAAAACAATTGTTATGACAAACCCTGTTCGTTTTGTATTATTATTGCAGAGTTATGAAATATAATTTCCGGTCAAAGGAAGTACTCTTTAGACGTGTATTCATTATATGTGTTCTCCACTCCTTTTATGGAAGTGCCGAAGGTGGATTGTACATGTACCTCGGGTATTTCCGTATTGATTTTCATTGGTTAACGGAGTTCAAACCCCGCCCTAAACATGTACAATTTGCTTGCCGGCATGCACGCGCTTTATATGAACAATGTATGACGAGCTTTTCTGGTTCTCATTTTCACGGTTCAGTGGTGCCCAAATTTTTTAATGCCTATCACTCCGGCAAAAAAGAAGTAGTCCCTTGCATACACGTACAAACCGTAAGAGGGTTTGTACAGACAAACGCTTCGCGTTTGTCTTCAAGCCCGTATTATGTAGCATCACTGTATATGTTTGACAACTGTACTTTCATTTTGCTCTTCATAATTTGAGGAAACATACATAATCTGACTGATATTTGATCTGCTTAGTGTAAGGTTAAGCGTCCGCCACCAGGGAATAATTACTTAGTTTTCATTGACTGTTCCAAGGCATTCACCCAAACAATATATAATGAAGGCAACTAAGTATGTGTTCAATGACTGTTGTCTGGTAGCGTTGTGTTTATTGTTTGAAATTTATTTGGCCTTGATTATTTTGCTGCTTACATGATATTTTAGGCTTTTTAAATGTTATGCTACTTGAATTGTCTCTGTAGTTTCCGTTGATTGGCATTCGTCCAATACATATAAATTGTTCCCAACCGTTTTTATGAAAAGGTCCATTCATTCGTCAGATGAATCACTCGTCAATAACGGACATTTCGATTCATTTTTTTTTTATATAGGTTAACCTTTGGAATAATTGTGAAATCTTTTAAACGAATTTAAGTTGTTAAGCGATTTCGCTTTCAACCACAAGTTCACGGTGATGATGGAAAGCGGATTCTTTCCGTCCATATTCTTCATTTGCGGCTTACATCCGACACCGATATGGAATCTATCCTTCGTGTTTACATTAAAAATTGGAATGCCAAAGTATAAATCTGTTAAACAAACAGCAAGTATGCTGGTATTAAGTTTGTGATTTTATACCTGGAGAAAACTTCATTACACAAAATGAAAGGCCTATCTTTTTATTCATCTAAACGAATGACAATACAGCGATCTTAATTCTGACAGCAAATACCATGCAAAGGTAACCTTAATATTTATTTATTTTCAGCTATTTACATCCTGGTAATTACGTTTATCTTTTCATTTCAAAGAAAGTATCAAAGTAGGCATTATTTAATTTCCTGCTTTTGTATATAATCTTTGGAAATAAAGTCCTCGCTTGTCGGTTCAGCGAATCTTCGGATTCTATCATTTATGAGCAGTTGTATAGAAATTTGGGCAATGGATATTGTGTCACTCGCACCAGATCATATCCAAGATTTGATATGCTGTTTTTTGTTTGTTTGTTTCAGTCGGAATAGAAGATCAAATCAACACACATGAATCATACTTACCTTTCTGATGACGCAAATCGCGATTATAAATTATATCTTAGATTATTATTATAACATTCTCTTTGAAGTCCTGAAAGACAAATAACAAAATTGACATCATGAAATCAATTTTTGTAATGCATTATTTCTTAATCTGAACCTCATAAATCCTTTTAACTGCTAAACTGACAAATTGCATGATGCTGAAACAATTTTAGGATCGGTGCAAACTTTTAAGGGTAGGTCTGCAAACCGAAAACAAACATTTGTTACCGTGCCTTATGCAAAAAACTCAATTCGTATATGTTCGACTGCATCGACTTGTAGTTACATGAACAACAAAATACACTAATTACCTGCTATTCTTGCGATACGACTAGATCGTCTTGTATAAATACATATGAAACAAAAACCTAATTCCTTATTCACATATGAAAGTAATAAAGTCATGTCAATTATTTGCATATATATACAATTTAAAGTTTACTTTACTTACTAAATGCTTCTTTGCTTTTGCCTGCCACGACTTTATTATTTCCTAAACCAATGATGTTTTGTTTGGTTTCGATAGGCGATTGTTGCAACAAGGCCGTTATTCTTGGAGCATAGATGCTAATGTGCAAAAAAAGAACAAACTGTTGATTAGATTTAATGACTTTTCATTTTATCATTACTTGGTTTTATTATGTGAATTATTTAGATTCTCGCGCATGCGCATGTGCACTGGCAAATATGAAAGCATTCGAGGCATGGACAATATTTTTAATACAATACTCCCTGCTCCGTAAACTGTAAACTAAAATACTTCATCCCTAAGTACAATTAAGCACTTTTACTGATAACTGTCACTTTGAATAATTTTAATTCATCTTCCCTTTTTATGACTGTTTCTTATATCAGGAAAAAGCAGATTATATAATCACAGTTACCATGTATATGAATTTAGAACTCATACCATATTTATGACTAAAATGAGCAGTGAGTTAAACTAATACCTTTAATACCTTCTAAGTATCAGACTAGGACCAAAGAATTGTTTCTGTGTTTAAGACAACCTGATATACCTAGCATCCCCACTCCGGAAAAAAGAGTGTCTTTAAGTATATGGTAAATAAATATTTTGAAAACCTTATATTTTTAGAGAAATTATGTCGAAACAAAATAAATACAAACTTTGTCACGACCCTTCTTTTATTTTTGAAAGCGTTACCATACACACATATTTTTCTTTTTTGGCTTACTTAAGCCCCACCCTTTATTCAGTCGTGTAAAGCAGAGTATACCCTAACTAAATACACACAGAATCCTCTAGCATTAACTAGTTACAGACCCCAAAACAATAACATGTAACGTGTCAAACCAGTAGAAGCCGGTGACCACAATGGCTAGACTCCGTTGCCTTGTTAAAACGAAAGTAAGTCCTTTAAACATGATTAAAAAATGACTTTAGATTAACTTGAAGCATTATTTTTAGGATAAAACTGCTATGCGTTTATATAGTATATTAGAATAAGTTATATTTCAAAAATGGAAACAAAAAATACCGTTTCTGCTCGTCGTCTACCTTTTTCATGTGAAATTTCTTCATTTATAATTTGACACGATCGTAAAATGACGTCTTAAATACAATAAATTTACAGTCACTAAACTAAAGATAAACATTCTTTGAAATAAAGATAATTTCCTTAACTCAAAAAGAAAGCAGTAAAATTGCGACAAAAATGCTGAGATGTAGTTAACTTTGTTGCATCTTTTACGGATAGAATCCGCATCGGTGCCGAATAGAACCAGTCAATGAAATGCGTGGACGAAAAGAATCCGCTATTCATCATCATCGTTCATCAAGTTCACTTATCGAGGGCTGTTTTCATTTTCAGATCCTCCATCTTCACCTCTATTCAGAGTGGCCAATACGGATGTTGGTTCCAGCATCAAAATCTTAACCGATAGTTCACAGACTGTTGAATGTACCAGTTCCGGCAACCCGTCCCCGGCTACGAGCGACTTTACCTGGAGAATGGGCACCAGTGAAATGAGCACGGGTTCAGTGTTGAACTGGCAGGGTGGAATCAAGGTTGGTGATGAAGACAGCTACACGTGTACTGTAGAAACAACTTTAACACCATCCGACCAAAGTAAAGACGCCAAAGTTGCTACGAGTTCATCAACTGTAGAAATCACAGTACTTTGTAAGTAACACATTTATGCGTACACAACGGTTTTCAACATACATTATTTATTAAAAAGTCTTATAAAATAATGTAATCATATTATTGTTACCCCGAGCCGACCCGAAAATTTCGGGAAGAGGATGTTATTTTGGCGTTGTCTGTCCGTCTGTCATTTCGTACTCGGCTACTAGGTTACATTTTTCAGAAATCATATCTTGAAACAAATATTGACACTAATTGGTCGATTTGTTCAAACTGTGTTCCTAATGTTACCGTTGATGTATCTTAGTATACATAAAAATGGGTCACATGCGTCAACAACTTAGTAATTATGTTCAATCGTAGAGAAATCTAGGGAACAAACACATGCAATAAATCAGCTCCAATGTATTGTAACCTAACCAGAATACTAGCTCGATGACATCTTGGTTCAATTTGAAAATAGGTCACATGGGGTCAAAACATGGTCACTAGATAAAATTTAAGATAAACCTTGGGAAAACTCTTAAGGCTGTATTTTGGAGGTATTTCTGGTTCAATATATATATATATATATATATATATATATATATATATATATATATATATATATATATATATATATATATATATATATATATATATACATGGGGTCAAAACATGGTCACTAGATAAAATTTAAGATAAACCTTGGGAAAACTCTTAAGGCTGTATTTTGGAGGTATTTCTGGTTCAATATATATATATATATATATATATATATATATATATTATATATATATATATTGCCTTGTTGATTCGTTTTTTTCATTGAAATTTAGCTAACGTGGTGACAATATTTAGGTTCCTCTGTCAAATCTAAGTGCTAGACTATTAACGAGATATCTTTTGTTTAATTCAAACAGTTACAAACAAACTCCAATATCATATCCAATGTTCATAAGAGTCCACCACTCTGTAGTTGTTTTGCATGTTTCGGTAAAAATATTTAACCAACATGTGTTTTCCATTTAAACGAATATATTTGTTTTAAACTGAATCTCTATGTTTCAAAGTTATATATTATTAAATATTTTAACATGACGATGCCAAAGGAATTATATGATATTAAAATAATTTCAAAAAACTGTTGTATGAACACGTGCATAATAGAAGGGGGTATTACTTATGAATTTACATTTATTCTCGCATATCGACCGATTACAACGTATTTCTTCACAAGAAAGACCTGGGCACGGTTTTAATGTGTTTTATGAAACCCTTGTATTTGTCTTTGCGATGCAGGAAGGCAGAAATATTCTACTTACACACGAAAATAGTATTGGATAATTTATCAGAAAGCTCCCCTCGTCAATTAAGGGATTATTAAATAATTATGCTAATATAGGTAATTATATAGTTTGTGTTAATAAATTTCTCTGCCAACTCAGAAAAGATTGAACCAACTATATGAAATACTATTGGGTACTTTCAGTTAGATCGGAGATTAAAGTTTTTCATATGATTGTTAAGGATTATCATTCTTAATTTGAATTATTTACTGACAACGATATTTAATTTGTCATTGAGGTGACTTGCGCATTCGCTTTCAGTACCTTTGTTCTCATGGCGGTTATCGCATGTTTTTTCGTAGCAGTCGTATTTTGAAGTGGAATATATCTTTTAAAAATATATCTCCGAGGTGTCTACATTGCCGTCGGATAATCATTGATATATTCTAGTGTACTTACGTTGAAAAGAATGTATTTTAACGATTTATAAAGTAGGTTTTGTGTAATGTTTGTTTCGTTTCTCGTTCTAAATGGCAAAAATAATTGAGGTATGACATGAAAGAAAGAAAAAAACAGAAATGGAAAATTATTCGATTAATAATGCATCGAAACGAGTTGCTTCAAAGAGACTATAGTATTTTACAATGAAACTGTATATGCAGCATTCAATATAGATGAAAAAGTTACTGGGCTTTTGGAAAGGTTAAAGAAAATTGAGGAGAGATATAAGTGTAATCAATATGATTCTCATGATTATTAGAGATATGATGAATGAGAAGAAGGTGAACAATGTGGTGAGATCCGTGATGTACCCTCACATGTAAGATATATTGAAAACAGTCGGTTTGCTAGTATGGGTCGAGGATATTGAGGCAAGGAATTATGATGAGCTATTAGCGCTCTTTGGCTGTCAAAATCAATAATTAAAAGATGCCAAAGTCATGGATGACGAGCAGTATTTTTAAATTTTAAAAAGCAAGAAAACTGTGATGCTTCGGTCATAGTGAAATGACATAAACCCATTTGGGATGTTAATCAAACAGGTACAACATATATTGACACGAAACTGTCAAACAAATGAAAAAAATATGATTAAGAGGTTAATTGTAATGCCAAAGTGGTGCATACACTTGCGAAAATGGAACTTGAAGGTTAAGAAAACTGATTGGATACGGACCAGTTCCATTTTCCTTGTTTGTTCGTGCAAATCACCAATTTTAAACCGTATGCATATTCTTAAGCCCGAGTTGTAATCAATATAGGGTTTTCCGTGTAATCCGAGTATGTCATTCACGTCAGAAATATTTAGCGACGACTTAACAAAGACGGCCAAAGAAATGAAGGAGACTGTGAAACTTCGCCATAACATTCAGTATAGCATTCATTTCATACGTTCAAAATGGTCACTTCACACCCAGAGACTCAGTGGTACATACACAAAAACAGAGTCGCCGCGGTACCCCGACAGGTGTACTCTGGCTTTAGCGACACAGCATGTATATATACATTCAAGTGTTCAGTTTGAAGAGGACTACTAAACATGTTTCAACTTCATGGGAAAAATGATTCCGATAAGACAATTATTCATATCGTAAAACACTTTCATTCTAATAAATTCTATGGGACAACAATGTAATGGGAATATTAAATACCTTCATTCAACCGGACTGTAACTGATGGAATAATAATATTGTTAGATTTTGTATTAAAAACACTATTATAGTAAACATTGTTCATTTATTTACTATACCGAAATCCTTCAAAAATTGACTGCGCATGCGCAAGCTACATCTCATTACATTTCCTCATCATATAATTGTCTCATTGTCACTATCTAGTATCAGAAATTATTAATATATTTTGTTAGATCTAAGGAATCTGCCTGCATTTTCAATTTGTATTTTAAATCATGAATATGGTTGTTATGAATGTTTAGCATTAGATTACGTCTTAGACTTGTTGCAAGCTCGTGTGGGGTGAGCGAAATAGAGCTGTCACAATGACAGTTCTGTGAATGTACGTGCGGGCGTCAGTGAGTGCGCCCATCCGTTCGTCTAGACTAAGCCTTGTTGTAGTACCATAAGTTCTCGCTAAGACCGTAAGATAATGTTCATTTTACATAATTTCATTTCATGTCCGTAAATTTCTTTTTTTAGTAGGCCAGTCTAACATCAATAAAAATTTAATATAATCTGATTATTTTTATCTGATAATCATGTCGCAAATGTGTTTTTTTATCCGTGTTAAACACCAGAGCCCTAAAGATGTTTCAATGTTAGCGCACGGTTTATACATGCTACCTATACGTAATCTGTACGCGATATGTTTATCATATTGAATACTGGGTTTAATACAGTATAACGCTATGTTTCATTATCAACTTGAATTAAACAACCTGATATTTGTTAAACTAAATCCCATAAGGATAATCCTGACGTCTCAAGTTCTTATTTGCACCGGGTTACCACACGTGATTGTTTTGTTGTCTTAAGAAAGTGGGAGCTAAATAGTATGCTTATAAAGAAGATGTGTCTTTATATGATTTGTACCTTTAACTGTTCTTTAAGTTATTTTGACTGTTGCACTTAGTAATAAAACCACTTTTTTCAACATATAAAACTCTTAATTATCTGTTTTACTGCAGATCCACCGGAATTACCAACATTGCATTGGGACAGTAGTTCAGGACCGGTTATAGATGGTCCTTTAACGCTTGTGGTTCAACGATTGTTCACTCTTGCATGCGTTGCTTCTTCTAAACCTCCTGCCAACTACACGTGGACAGGAGGAGTGAACGTTGTCCATGGTCAGCTACTACAAGACACGCTTACTGCCAAGGTGAACACAACGAGGACGTGTACTGCAAGGAATATACTTAACCCTACAGTTGGGGCAGCCAGGGCTATGTCGTCTTCAGCTACTATCACATTAAATATAAACTGTGAGTACTTTCTATTGAATGGTTTTAATTAATCACATTGGCTACCAAACTTTGCAAAAGTCTCAAGTACTTAGTATACGATTATTTCCATCCAGATCCCCCTGAAAGTGTAAGCATCAGGCACGAGTCAGTATCCGGAACCGTTATTCAGTCCGAGTTCAGAGTCATCGAAGGAAATTCGACCAAACTATACTGCACTGTACAAAGTCAGCCGGCTTCGTCATTTAGGTGGTCAGGAGCAGACATACACTCGCTTGGTAGTAATCTGGTATACAAAAATACGCTCAAATCACAGGCTGGGGTGCTATCGTGTTTTGCGGAAAATAATATGAAGCATGGAAACCAAAATATAAAAGGATTGGCGTCAAAAATCATTTCCTTAAATGTTCTTTGTAAGTTTGGTCTCTTCAATTATTTTCATATTGATGATCGTTTTCTATCGCACGTAAATGACTTATGTTAATAGCATTCATTAATACTCTTTGATAACAGGTTGAACGGTATTTTATTTATCGTATTCAGATCATTCAGTTTACTGTATTTACAGATCCTCCAAAGCTTCATACTATAACTAGGAGAAATGCGCTTGAGGGAAATATTGTTTTGATTCAGTGTTTGTTCACTGCTGGAAATCCAATAACAACAAGGTCAACATTCACTAGAGCAGTTGACGGCACCAGTTGGAGTGGAGACTCTCATACATTCCAGTCAATCCACCGTGAAGATGCCGGTCTTTACAGATGTACAGTCGAGAATTCGATGGATCCTACCGGAGCAGAGATACAGACAGGAAATGACACAGCGGACTTTGAGATTAACGTCTGGTGTGAGTACATATTATATTTTATAATCATTGATTTTTTTATCAAATGGAGTAAATGATGTGAAGAAATTGAACTTTGTTTTAACAAAGACAATCTACGGATCACATGAAAATTTAAGACTACTTATTAAAGTGGGATTTGTGTTTTTATGCATTGTTATAAAAAACAACACCGGTTTTGGAGATATGATATAAATTTCGATGTCACCGTTTCTTTTCTTTCAGACAATACATCCATTTTAAGGTTTGATGTCAGTACCTTTCCAAACCAAAACATTATCACCGTAAATGAGTCGGAGCGACTTTTAATCGTTTGTGAGGTTTTAAGCAACCCTGATTCTACAATCAGATTGAAAGAAAACCACATGGCAACGATTCTATTGGAAAGAGAGAATGTTCTGGAAGTAGAGTACGTAATTCAAAATACCTCATGCTCTGATTCTGCAGTCTACACATGTTCTGCATTCAACAACTACACGGCTATGGAAAGAGTGCCATTCAAAGAGTTGCAGTTGTTTGTTCAATGTTCGTATGTTTATTTTATAAAAAGAACCGTTTTCTCACAGCTAAATTTAACTCGTGTGATGCATTCACCACAAAAGCGGTAACACATGTGACATATTACACTTTAAAACAGCAACCAATAGGACGGCATAATCAATACACACTTGAGAACAAATGTCAACGAAAAAGAATATGTTACTCCTCTCAGGTTTATACAAACATGACGCTCGCAATATATAACAAAGATTCATAGTTATTAGGTAGTATTATATTTTACTACTTACAATGTAGCAATAACTATTCAACGATAGCACGTCTACAAACGTACGTTGAGAATAAAATGCATTCACATGTAAAAATGTCATACTCCAAAGATTTTTGCCCAGGCAAAGTTTCTTTAAAAACATACACGTGTACAAATAACCGTACGCAAAAGGGGTTTGTTTACAAACATATCCTTTATAAACATAGTGTCGACATGTATATAAGACGTCATTCAGTGTATGGTGCTTTGTCCAAGGTGAACTATTTCTGGAGACTATTCTGTAGTTAGTTATTTAGGTATAAATAGGTATAAACAATAACATATTTAACAAGTTTGAATGTATCTGCTTAAAATTAAAATTTTCGTATATTTTCTGTTCATTATATAGAAACCTACTCTTACAATAATTTGAATCTATTGAGTTTTTGGTCTCGATAAATCCTGCTATAAAGCAAGTCTTATCGCACATAGAAAAATAATGACAAGTAAAGATGAGAATGATACAATACCTTCAACTATTTAAGTATAACCTTGAAAAGGTACCACCGTTCTTCATCAATATTAGCAGGCTATTGATTTGGTTTTTCAGAAACAATTGCGCTCTTTTATTCCTTAGAAAACATACTTTTGCGAAGCATTTTGAGTTTAATGTTTATACGCTAGTAATTGTTGATCCTATCATTTTGATTTGTTATTGTTGAAACAGTATCTTACCTTTTGCATGCCGTTAATAACCGGTATATGTTAACCTTTCAAAAACGATACTCTGTTGATGTATTTGCTGTGACATGACCTGCCTAAATTAACGTGAAGAAGAGTGTATTGTATCTAAAATTGTCATTTACAGGCTCACCCAGACCTTCAAAACATCAGAGTCACCTTAGACGGAATTTCACTGGATTCCTACATGGAAATGTAACGTTTGTCTTGATGGTGGATGCATATCCACTGCCAGAGTTTAAATGGCAAAGGTGGAACGGAACATTTTATACAGAAGTTAATGGAGAAAACTATGTTATATTTTCCTCATATCTTTTCACATCACTTACTATTTTGGACATTAAAGGGGATAGTTTTGTCCCATATGCTGTTCAAGTTTCCAATGGAATTCAACCAAATTTGCAAGAAATATTCTACCTCAACCACGAAGGTCTGTATCTCGTGTTTTTTTTTTCAAAATTGATGGTCTGAAAAGCGTATGATCTACTACCGAGAACGTTGGTGATCCATTGTCACTGTAAAAAAAAGAATTGTAATTCTGCGAAAACCGACAATAATACTATAAAAGTCATTAGTCTTTAAACCATGCAAGGTCTCAAAGCTGAAATGATATTTATGTGTATCGTTGCAAACTATATATGAGACTCTATCATCACGCAAACTGTGATACTCGCTCATTATTTATTTTTGTAATGTTTGACATTGTCGAAATCCCGTGAGTATGATTCCTTTGAATGATTTCTGCCCTACAATCTTTTTTCAGAAAGCGGGCATTCAAATCGTGCATCTGTAATTGGCGGTGTGGTTGGTGGATGTCTTTTTATATTAGTGGTTGTTGTTCTTAGCGTGATTATACTGAAACGGAAATATAACTGTTGCATCAAAAAGTCAACGAAGGAAGGTGATAATTTTGATTTATATGTAGTGACATTTCGTTGTCAGTGAACAGTTAAACAATGGTCCCCTCGTGGGATGATCGGTACATTGTTCAGAATGTCTGTTTGTATCAAATCATACTTTTTAAATGCATTTAGTGATACAAACTGAAAATTATTTAAACAGCCAACCCTGAACAAAATGTTGAGATTTTTTTTCCTTTCATGGATATTTATATAAACAAAGTATCATTTTGTATGCTATAACGTTTATGCTTACAAACCACTTTTTGATATTTGCCTCTTGCACGATACAGTTAGAAAGTTACAAATCGCACTAATACAGAACCCTTTAGAGACCTGCATTCGGATTAAGTTAAAACTCACATAAGATTTTCTGAATTATACCCTATAAGTGAATTTAGAACTGATCACATACGTCTAAAGCAATAAGTTTTACATATATATCGATATCGATGTTGGACATTAGTGTACACCAGAAACGTTTCCTACCATTGCCTCATATATTTGAAACATAACAGTTTTTATTTTTCATATATTATTTCGTCCTCTTTAAAAAGAAAGTCTTTTAAATTCGTTGTTTGATTTTGACATCTAAGATTGTTTTATATAACTACAACTTGCACAGACAATTAAGATAAACAAGTTGATGAACTTACAATTTGTTTATACTTGCATTTGTACACATAAATATCGCTGACTTTGTGCCAACATTAACGTAACTAGCCTTGCGAAATCCACGGTGTTCACGTTTTTGAATCAGATTCACATTTTACATTTTTAAAGCTTATTTCACTTAAAATATATCTTTCTTGGACAGAATGTTTACTTCAAAAAGGTCTGTTAGAGTTTCATTATTGTATTTGAGCGGATAATTTAAAATGTATCATTTAGAATGTAATATACAAAATTCAGCCTTAGTTTATATTACAAAATTGAGTAAGAACAAATTAGAATGTTGTAATTGAAATAAATCTGAAGTTTTAAATGCTGGTTAAATGTGCTCACTAGATAACTACAATTTTGCGCTTAAATGTTTTAAATAAGGGCACTGGTTGGAAAATAATATAAAATTAAAGTAATATAAAAAAGAGATACATGGAAAATAAAACCATTCCCTCCTGAGTGTCAAATTTTGAGAGTCATTTACAGAACTTTTATCAAGATGACGATATCTAATTGCACTTAACTAGAGCAATTATATTGCCTATTTTATGACAACAGCTTCATAATCTTTTAATCCGCATCTACTAAAATGTTTGCATCTCAAGATGAATACATTTTTCATAATGGGATTGCCCAAGCGCCTTGATATTTGACATGTTCCATATACATCGTTCATGTATTGTTTCAGATGGCCAACCGGGAAAATGCGTGTAAGTAAATCACAAGACGAGTGCTGATGCAAGGGATCAAAAATGCGGCTAAATAGTTTTGTTGTTTTTTAATATATACATATTGATGAGAACATGAGAATATTTATGAGTGCGTAGTCTCCTTCCAATTCTACTACCTTAAATGCATGTTCCCCAGACATCAGCTCATGCTACCAAGAACACATATTTAATCATAGCATAGGTTCTTTAAAGCAAGAGACAAAGTTAGCCCAAATGTTGGCTGTTGTACGTAGTTTCCGTACAGATGTTCGGCCTGATGCAATCCTAATGAAACATTATGTCATGCTTATTTAAGAAGTCGTTTTGCAAAACAAGTCCTACTGAGCACCGACACGACATTTGACGTGGTGACGGACTCTCAAAACAGTTGATGTCATTTACTATTGACGCTTAACAGCCATGTTAGGTTTCACAAATAAGGGGGGATAATACAACACATGGCGTTTTTTTTTAATTTGTCTTCATTGACCTAATAAAGTCATAGACAGTGCCATTCCGTAGTACATCATTAACTAATTGGTAAATTTTAATAAGTTACTACAGTTCAACCAAAAGTTATAAAGTAAAACTATCTGTATATCAAAGTAAATTACAAATAATACAGAACAGCAATATTTCACAATTGCAAAGAATAAAATTAAATGTTACAAAATGTACATTATTTATGTCCCAATGAAAATTAAATACACATCAATGGCCAATTTCTGACTAAAACTCCGACCTAATCAGCAGGACTCATGGAAAATATCTGCATACAGTTCAACTTAACATAAACATAACATAACATAAAAAATAATAATATAATATTTTAACATAGTTTTCAGCATCCGTCAGACCCTCAAGCAAAGCCTGATATAATTTTAGTTGAACTGGTAAAACCGTGACCAAAATCTTCTTGAGAATAAACACACAACGTAAGGTAAAAATTGGTGCGATGTCAATGGCACTAGTGTTTGTTCGAGTGTAAGATGTATGTCATCAAGTGAGCACCAAAAGGTATGTTTCGGAAATTCAGGTGTGAACTATTTACTGTTGGTATTCAATAGGTTAGATGTATTTCAATTCTTTTTAAACAGTGTCAAATTGGTGCCCAATGAAATTGTCCAGGTGTAACTGACATCTGTAATTTGTCTTCCCTGCACTATGTGCATATTTACGTTTTACACAGTGAATTTATATTTCAATACACTCATCAAACGGTGGGTTTATCTAGATATAATATATTATAATCTTCAATATGCCACCTCAAAACCATGAACTTCAAAAATCTGAATAACAACATCGCAAGGAAATGACATCATATTGTCTGTGTTATGGGCGTTGCTACTAATGTGGAAGTGTGAATTGTTGCTTGCAACATTGACACAAAGTTTCAGGTGAATACAAGACATTTGGACCATGATAATTAGGTTTGTTACGGAGGTGTATGCTAAAATATAGTAACACTAACCTTGTTTAACTTTGCAGAGCACAAGCAATTAACATACACCTGTCATATGGTTTGTAGTCTTATAACGCATCCACTCCTTCAATCAATACCCCTCATACTTCAGTACACAAGCAATCAATATACACTTGCCATATGGTTTTTAGTCTTATAAAGCATCCACTCCTTCAATGCCCCTCATACTTCAGTACACAAGCAATCAATATACACCTGCAATATGGTTTTTAGTCTTATAAAGCATTCAATCCTTCAAGACCCCTCCTAATTAAAGAACACAAGCAATCAATATACACCAGTCATATTATTTTTAGTCTAATAAAGCATCCACTTATTCAATGCTCTCCTACTTTAGTATACAAGCAATCAATATACACCTGCCATATGGTTTTTAGTTTTTAGTCTTATAATGGAAGCTTCAACTCCTTCAAGAACCCTCCTAAAGTCTGCAATCAGATGCTTGTTCGCTGTTTCAGCTCCCAACAGAGCTGTCCATCTGCTATAAAGGAGATACTATCATAGCAAACTATTTGCTATTCGAATAAAACAATCATATTTATATGAGCAACTGCGGAACTGGGTCAGTAAGAGGTCATAGTTATATAATAGAGGGTATTTCCAGAAATGTTTGCCCATTTTCTGAAAACTTAGAAGCTTTAAAAAAAGCACTAAGGAAAAACGTGCAACACTTTAGTCAACATCTAAAGATGTATAACTCTCCTGGTAACTTAAATGAGGGGAAAGTAGAAATAGTAAAAATAAATAAAATTATAAAGTTTATTCAAGCATGTTATTGTAGTTAAATACTATGAAATTATTTGATTATAGCCAAGTTCCTGACAACCCGGGATTCGCGGCTGCCGTCACGTACGAGGCTAGGACAGCGACACAAGAAACATCTGAATACGATGCTCTAAGTCAGTTACCTCAATTATTCCGAGTTATCTTTTGTATTTATTTTTGATGCTGCGTTTTAATATAATTCGAAGTTATTTACTTAAATTATTTTGAGTACGGTTTAAAATGTTATACATTTTTGTTCTGCATTTAAATACTAAAACAGGTCACTTCTGAAGAAGTTTTTGTTTGTTAACAATACAAAGCACATTTATAGTATGAGTATTACTGACTTGATGTTTATTGTGTTTAATGCAGTTTTGGTGTACACTCATTTAGATATAAGATGGACTTTAATAATATATATACTTCTCATTACTAAATAAATGCATTTTGTTTTTTTCAGACGCTGAAAATGATAGGTAAGAAAAAATATAAGAATCTCAAATCGAGTTATGAAATTTAAATAGATGGTTTAGAGCATTCATCAGCAATCTCGAATTAAAACAATTACTTTAAGTCAAATAAAAATAGTAACATGTGGCAACATATTTACAGACCCGACAAGTCACACGTCTACATGTCAGTTGTTGACTCAACATCGACCCCCAGTCCGCACTACGAAAATTCAAAAACAGGTTAATTATTTTATTTTTTCAACACAGAATTGTGTATACATTCATTTGACTAGATTGTTCTGCTTGCTTAAAGCAATCATATGTACTGAGCAGCATGCCTTTCTTATATGTGTGTTCTAATTCGTTTCATTTTGTTTACAGAGGATCCTGTTTACAACAATACGATGCTTCAAAACTCGGTGCAGACAGTGCTTTAATACGGCATAGACTTATTTTGAGTCCAATGCATACGTGACAACGAGACATTCATTTTTTGCGATTATTGACAATTTAATGTTGTTAAGCAATTCCTGTTTATTAGCATGCACAAGCTGATTTTACCACCCCTGTGAAAATTGTTTAGTCATTTAAATCGCGTTGGTTGGATAAATGTAATGGGCATGCGCACTGGTATATCTTTGCCTACGAGCAATATAACTCATGTTATGTCTTTTTCAAATTATTTTTTTAAATTTGGCATTTCAGTGATTTCATTTTCCAACAGCACTAGTGTCAATAGCCTTCGAAGCAGAATAAAAGTTGGCAACGGTACTCAATTTAAAATGACATTTAATATGTTACTTTCATTGTGGGAATTTAAGTTTTCTTTCTCGAGTTTCTCGATTTGGATATTAAATCCGAGTAGTAAACAGAAGAATTGCTATGTTTTGATAAAACAAAACGCTACTATATAAAAACAGATTTCCAATATGAAAATAATCGAACGAAAATCTCATACGGATCTGTGAGCGGTATGCGTTTTCTTGTAAACAGCGGTAACCGATCTGAATGATGTTTTATTATATAATAAGCATTATATATGAACATTATGTTTATGTTATTTTTTCTTAAGACTGACCTTGTTATATAGCAAGTATAGAATAAAGTAATTTCAATTCGATTGGTTGATGTCATTGAATCGACATCATACGTGTTGCTAGTATCGTTTTATTAGATCATGTAATTATAATTAAGTTGCATTCATCCTCGGCTGCAATTGTATTTTTTTGTCGTTTTTGTCCGTTTAAGTTCTGAAACCATTGTTATATGGATACAGTAACATAATTGCCTCACCAATATTTCGTGTGTTTTTTTTATCGTTATTTATCATAATTTTTACCTAATTCCATCTTTACCAAAACAAATGTAAATGTTGAAAGTGTTTGTATTAAGATTTCAGATAAAGAATGTTTTTTGCATATTAACTGGTTTGTTTTTAAAAAGATAGTATATGACATCATATCAAACTCATATCCGCTAGACAGATGTTTATGACGTAGACGAGTTACGTACCTATAGTTGTTGCGTTCATAGTTCCGATTTCGGCCTACCTTATAAGTGCCGATGGTCTCAATAAGACTCCAAATTTGCAGTTATGCTGAGTTACATTGACTGACTGTTGAACTGTAAAATATCTTAAAATGTATATAAACGCTTGCAAAACTGTAGCCATTCCCGCATTTATTTGTGTATTTATGTTTGCATATCTTAAATGTCAAGATCTATTTATAATTACATGTGATGGAAAGTAATTGTATATAGTATAAAGGTCTGCTTTTTGTTAATATGGGGTTTTGTTTATTTACTATGTATATATTTTGCTTAAAATATCTATTTTAGTGTATTGAGGCTAAAAAGAATGAAGATTATTTTTTTGCGCATAAGATAGTAGTTTGTTTGTATAAGTGATTCTATCGCCATAATTGTTTTCTCCTATCATTTATATTCCTTAATTTGGCATGTATTCTTAACGCATAACACATTCTGTTCACGGATGCAAATTGAAAGCTAGATTGTCGAACTCATTCAGTTTTCTTACTTAGCAACCTTATATTCTTTATTAGCAACAATGAACGAAAAACCTAAGTTTTTGTTACTTCAATATAATGGTGGTTGAAATTTAGATTTTCCCTTTCGTCTAGCTTTCTAAGATTTGCACTCTAGAAGTACAGAATAAGTGTATCCTTTTTTCTTCATGTTATGGAACAGAATTCTTCTCTATATACATGTGATATTCATATATATTCTGTGTATATATGTACTCGCATATGGTTATTTAATGTGCTTTAATATCATCATATTATGTATATGATGGTCATACTTTGTATATATGTAAGTGTTTATTCATTTAGTTTCTCTGGACTCTGTTCAAATTATTCATTCCCCCGTATGTTATGCTCTCCAAATATTGAGAAAATTAAATATTTATCTATCTATCTATCCTATATTTTCTTGTTATTTCTGACCACAGTTTCACTACTTTACTTACACTGAGTCATGTACTTATTAGCAGTTAAAATGTTATCATATGTAAAATGTTTTTCTTATTTGTTTTCTGAATAACATTATAGATATTAAGATCTATATAACACATTCATTCTGTTAGTATATTTGTCCTTCAAAACAATACCATTGTCTATTTTAACTTATAAGTTTTATTTTTTAAAAGCATATAAAGTTTCGATTTTCACTTAAAGATGCAAATAAAAAATGAAAACATATATAGCTAAAAGTCGTTTTCGCGGATTACGTTTTTTGCCTCATTTGATCATATCGCATACGTTACATTTTCTATTTATTTCCAGCTAATCAACTTATCATAACCTGCAGATGTAAAAAACAGCAATGGGAAAAAACATTTTGGGGAAAAGTCGTTGGCCGAATAGTGACATTGCTCAGATTCCTGGTTAACCTGTAAAGCAGAAGGATTTGAATTCGCCGTGTTCAAAATCACCGAAACAAAATCAAGTTTAACGATACGAAGTTAAAATAGACAAGACTCTGCTGCGAGCACTTCGTACGGTTGTGACCATACCTAGAATGTTTCACAGATGCCGCATTTGAAAGGTCAATGGAACAATAATTCACTGGAACCTTAGTTTTCTGAGGGTTTAAATTAGTTAGCATGGCCATGTTCTCACACTTGTCCGAACATTTATCGATAGTTACTAAAACAAAGCCCCAATCAGAACAAACAATGTCGAATAAAGTAACAAACAATGTATAAAATGACACATTAATTTTAGGCCCGAATTTCTCGAAATTTCTTAAGTCCCTTATAACAGAATTAAGCTTACCTCACTATATTTGTTTTTAATTTGTGTAATATTTATTTCTTTAAGAGCTTATATATTTTAGATAGGAATTATCTTAATGATAATCAAAATCAAATATTGTTCAATCATCCAAATTTTATTTAAGTGGGTATTTTGGCTAATTGAAATAAGCTACTTAAGCCAATAAAGCTTAAGAAGTTTCAAGAGATTGGGACCAGGTGCTCTACGACCCGGTACCTACTTTATATTTATACGAATAAATCAAGGCGGAGCAACATTGCTAGCTCTTTAGATGTACGATTAAGTCATACAAAAAAGGTTTAAACTAGAGATTGTTTTTTTAAAGCGCTTGTCTCCTCTATTGCACTTAGAAATAATCAATGTTTGACATGACTTCATTTGAACCAACTGTGACCTTGAAGTTCTGCCTATTCTCCAATATTCGATAGTGAGCATCCATTGCATAAGATCACTGATCCGATATGAGTATACAAAATGTGATATATGGTTGTTAGAAGTACAATTTTAATTTATTTCAATCTGGAGCATGAAGTCATCACTCATCTGATCGTTTTCGTTGAATGCTGACGACAAAATATGTCATGTCATTACGTCGGGGAATCCACGTGACCAAATGCTTGGTTTCAGTTTAAAATGACTTCGTCTAAAGGCTCAATTCGAAACAAAAGTCAAGGTAATACATATAGTAATAATAGTTTCTTTAATTTTATACATAGCCTATCATATACCCATATAACTAGTGTTTATTAGCATATCCATGTATTCCTGTTATGGTTTTCGAAAACTCTTTTGAAATGTTTCCAGAATTTAATACATTTGACAGGTAGGTTACAGGCTCAGTTATCATTTTAGCTCTGATAAAGCGGAAAATGAGGGAATAGTTTCGGAAAAACGCATACCACACTAAGGTTTGCTTTATATATAACAAGTACATTCGTTTTTGAAAGAATATTTTCACGATTATAAAATATATGAGAACGAAACTGTTGGAAACCGTAACATAAGGTGCGTTATCGGTAAGTAGATATTGCCACTATGATATCATTCTCATTTCAAGCCCGAAATAAAACCTCATAAATTAAGGGTCACTTATTTAAACCACTGTTTTAGTGCTATGTTTCTTTTAAAACATACAATCTGAATCAACGGTGGTCTTGTTATTATTCATCTAGCAATGAACAACTATGTTTGTTTTAAATCCTACTGATAATACTAAACCAGATTTGGACGGCGAAGAACCATCCTGGCAATACGCGCATGCCCGTTTAATTCGTTGCAATTCTAATCCGTCTGATCTCAGTTGATTATGTTCCTCAACAGGATGTTATTATTTTGTCGGGAAAATAGTGATATTCCACTCATCAGCTACATTGTTAACTTATGCCAGTTATGCTGTCGTCTGTCGTTTGTGAACACGATACAGTCGTGTCAGTTGTAATCCGAAGTTTATCGTGTTCCACAATTTATTTGTTTTTATTGTACAAAAGCTATAGATATATATGAGATATCGGTTCATTTTGAACACATTCGCCAATGCATGATTGGATTTTTGTCCTGGAAAATTCAAATTTGCAATAAAAAAGGTTAACACAATGGTGCCATCATTTATTTACCAATGTTTACCAAAACTTTGACCTAAGTTATAGGGCCATTGCGTTTCGGTTCCTTTGAAAATCAGCCAGATATGCTCATACATGATAGGGTTATGGTTATTTAAATATGCAAAATGTCTAAAGCTGAGCTTGTAAGCTTTTAAATTACCAAATTAGGTAAGTCAGTAGTGCAAAGGCCAACATGTGCCTCTTAATGTGTATTCTAATTAATTTAACATTCATGGTTAGATTCATATCATTTTTTCAGAAGTTCGTGTCATGGAGCACTAAAGACTGTAGTGTGTTCTGTTTGTAGGCACAAACAACATTAAAGTCATAAATGGCACCTTGTATCGCACGAAGAAGTTAATGTTATGCATATCAAGATGTGTAACCTGTTTAATTATTCACTGGTAATATTAGGACAGTAGATCGTTTTTATTTTTTATGTTCAGTATTATAAATAAAACTACTTTAAAACAACTCAGGGTTTAAGAAGTCTTAAGTCCAAATTACCTTAAGTTTTCACTTAGTTAAATGAATATAAACATCAATCACATATTTGTTAAGAATAAAAATTGTTTTAAAAGGGTCTAAAATATACTGAAATTGTTCAAAATGGTGTATTAGGAGAAAGCTAATATGTCAATATCTTACATCATTTCTTTATTCTAGTACTGCAACTAACTCATATAATGCAATTTTGTGAAACAAAATTATTAAATTAACTATGAATGTAGTTTCTTAATTAAGCAATGCAGACATAAGGTTGGTTTGAAGCACATCAGTCTACGATTTAACAAAATAGTTACTTATAAATGCACGAATTAAATTTATAACTAGCTTAGTGTAATTGGTTTATCTCGTTTAAACTTAGCAACAAAGGTAAAGATTATAATTAACTTAAAAGGGACAAATATCGCCTTATACTAGTACTGCTTACATGAACTCTATCATAGAGTCTATGGCATACAGAGAGCGTTTAAAAAGCTCAATATTAAATAGGGAATATATCCCTAGGGAATTTAAGGCCATTGACACGCTTCAACTGGCACTTAGCAACAATTGACTCAGAACGTTATTTGTTAATATCATAACATACAATTATATACTTAAACTTTAATACACAATGTAAGAACTGCCTCATCACGTTTTATCTTGGTGTTTAAAGTGAACCGTGGATATATTGGTCGTCGTGTGTTGTTTTGAGACATCTGAGGCTTTTCCATTGATCCCTGTTGGAAGTTGTATAGACCAATTGCATCTAGCCTTTTCCAATCGTACTCATTGCGTTCCCCTTTGTAGTGCATTTCTGTTTATTGGTATTGTCGATCTCTTTCTGCGTGAGGCTAGTCTTAGAATATGTTTAGATTACTTTAATTCAGACTTAATAACATGATATTTCGTACTTGCACTCATTAACAACATATAAAAATGCCTGCATACCAGCAAATCGTTTTTTACCTGAAGGTCAATGTGACCTTTACCTAATGACCTTATAATCTAGTAAGCATGACCAACTTGCATACCAAGTATAACGTTAATGGGCTCCTGAGTACTTTGTACTTTAGTTATTGAGACGAAATGGGGTTTTTCATCTCAAGGTCACCGCGATCTTGGCATTTTTCATAATACTATCATAATCAATAAGGGTGATATAATTGTCATTAACATTTGGCATGCCAAGTATGAAATCCCCTTGTGCAAGCGTTCTTTGGTCTTGGGGATTACACCATTTTTCAGCTTCACAGCCAAAATATCGTTTTTTATCTGAAAGTCACCGCGACATCGACCTTTAAACAACTGCATTCAAAATATTTAGGGTTCTCTTCCTTGTCATGACCAACCTGCATACTAAATATGATGTTCCTGCGGCTAAGTGTTTATAGATGTTGAGCGCTACCAACAGATCGTTTTACTACATTAAGTTTACCTAAATCGAAAACAGTATTAAGAAATATTTAAATAACGAAACAGAATAAATGGATCTAAGTTAAATGGAACCTTAAATCAAACTTAATCATGTCGTAGAGTTAGAGAATAAATAGAACCACTTTGAGAGCTTAAAACAAAACAAAAATGTTATAAGAGTTATCATGTCAGTCAATAACTGTCGTCGCAAGGAGTTGAGATCGTAAAGAAAATAGTTTTCAATACTAGGAAACATGTATAATGTAAACGAATACCATCATTCCTTCAAATAAGTATTTAGAAGGTTATTCAGTTGATCAGTAAGTCTTACATTTTACTGACCTTTCCATGGCGGTACCTACCAATTCTTGATAAATATACCTATATTTTTATATATATAGTATGCATCCACTGTGCTGTTTGTGGAGTTTTGTGCTGTTCTTCTATGTTTCTTGTCTGTGATTTTGTGTTCTATGTCTGGCGTTTGCCCAGTGCCACTAAACTGGGTTTATGTTTAAACATGTTGCTACTAAGCTTGTTTCTGTAGCTTTTTGCATAAATATTATTGAATATTTCATAAGTTTTAATCCTTAATACTTTTTCCTTAAATGAGGAATTATCCATTCTTAAAATATCATCAATTTACTGATATTTGTTGTTACATTTCTCCGAAAATATCATTTCCAGTGCTATAGGTGTTGAGAATATATTCATTCTCGTAACAATATAAAACATGTAAAGTGCTTTGTTTTGTTCTTGATAATTCATACAGAAAATTAGGAAATGCGTTTTATCGACAAACAGTGATTGTTCCCAGTTCATATTTTTGTATTGCACAGGTGCGAAACAGTGACTCCAGCTCTTTTAGGAGCTGTGTATAAAAAAGAGCCAATGACACTTCCGAGCTAGAGCAAAAGAACGGATATCATCGTAAAACGTAAGTATGACTCGTTATATTATCTAATATCTCAATTATGAGGGTTTTTTTTGAGAAATCTAGGAATGCAGTGCCATATAAATATGTTTATTCTTTATACGTATTTTGGTAATTTTGCAAACATATTGTTTATGGAGTTATAAAACCGATTCTCCCATCAAACACATGCATGTTTACCAACGAAAGTAGAACATTTTCACCAATTTTCAGCTGAGTTTGACTCAAGAAGCTTACATTTAAGATAACACCAGTTTTATCAAGTGCTTTTATTTTGTCGGGAATAAAACTGACCGCCTGTTTACCGGAATAAGCATGTCTATACTCTTTTTCTTGGTTAAGCTGGAGCCAAAAGCCAGGGAGCTGGAGCCAAAGAGTGGAGGCTGAGCATGTAATAAATGGAATATCATTAATAAATACTTGTTTAATCGACCGGCATTCGAGTTGGGATATCAAATTCTATAAATAAACGATTTGCCATACCGCAAGAAAACGAAGCACTTGTTTAACAAAGCTGCCATCATCACCTTTCAATGTGCACCTCGGATCATGTTGCATACATACAATCCTAACACTGCAAGCTGCACTGGATTTTTGTTGAAGTGAAGATGGACTGCATGGCCATTATGTCCGATCACAACTGAAGCTATATTGAAATTTGTGTCTCAGATAAGTTACTTGGTCTTGTTTAAATAGCAACCATTAAACGATCCAAATTCAGGCAAGCACAACAGAAGCATTCTAGTTCTTTAAGGAGTATGTTACCTAGGTAAAAACCAGTAGTTCTAAATCAACTCGTGTAAGTGTTTTAAACTGATTTTGGACACGTTGGGTGAAAACAGACATCATTATCAGGAGTCATCATTTCCCTCCCCAACCATACTCACATGCACCCGTGCCGTGAATCGAGCCGGGTCGCCTTTGTAGGAAGCTTCTGCAGTTCGTTTGAATCTTTATAATATCAAATTCAATAGACAATACATTGATTTCTTCCTTAAATATCTGATGAGGTTAAGTGTGTTTGTCCTTTCATCCTAAATACATGTACGGTATAAAATTTTGCATTTTTCTTGCCACATTTAAGTTCTTGGTGTTGTTTAAATAGCAATCATTAAATGATTTAGATACAGACAAGCACAACTGAAGCATGCTAGTTCTTTACAGAGTATGCTACCTAGGTAAACACCAGTATTTCTTCATTAACTTGTGTACGTGTAACACACTGATTTGTTCAATTTAAGCATGTTCATCAAGGCACAAAACTCATGCTTTTATATCATTGATAATTGATAGAACTAATTGCCTGGTTTCTTCCCAGTAAAAGAAAACACACGATAAGTTATAGTCGCTTGGGAAGCTCTTGTTCAATGTCAATAATAAAAGCTATTAGAAGTGGCGAACATAAATATTCATCTTAAATACAGAAGGCGCAAATTAGTGATCGTCACTAGTTCACAAGAATATTTAAGTTACTGTTGACAACTGATATTCAACTTCCATGATCAGGACTTATAACAGTGTATTGCTTGGTGTTTAATTTACAAACAGCTATTGCAAACACAATAGATACTTAGAACTAGTAATGGACAGCAATTAAGGATACAGTATCGAAACAAAACAGCAGTAACTGTTAACGATGCAATGTTTTATTTTGTTAACCTAAATATTGACATGCACTTTTATTGATATTGAAGAGAAATACATTTTTTTTTCTAAATTTCGATTAAAAATCTCTTCGAAAATTAAAAACAGTTTAATAGTTATAAACCTTAAATCAACCTTGCATTATCCTTTTCATCTACTAGATTATGATATAATTTTACTTAAAGCCGTCAAAGCCGATTTGTATTGACTAAATTAGTGGCAATAACACGTACTCTATATATAGTATAGGATATCATAATAACATAATTTTTAAGCAATACATTTCCCCGAAACAAAAGTGTCGCCTGCCACAAGCTCCTTTCAATTATCTTGTTAGGTTTCAATAAAATTGAAAGAAAGTATATATAATGTAAACACTAATGAACATGTTCGTGTGTTTATCAAATGAATTGTCATTTTGAATAAGGTTAAATACTTCCAAGTTGAATGAGCATAGGGCAAACGTTTTCCTTTCACTTCTGGTTTTCCCCACTTGATGCAATTTAAAGAATTAATCTTGAACGTTTCCGACAAAAAAAGTTCAAGCCCGTAGAGGTAGCGCCTTTGCTCAAATTAGCTCAAACTCGAGCACAAGCATTTTTTTCTGTATTTACATACGGATCTTAGTCGTCAACAAATAGCAGATAAATGTGGTCTTGAGCCATTTCCTTTTGGACATCTTTGGATTAACTGAGTTATAATATTGAACTTTTCCGACAAAAATTGTTCATTTTATTTTAAATATATTATCTTTAAAGAGGCAGCGTCTTAGCTCAAAAGAAGATGTTGATAATGGAGCACAAGCATTCTTTTGTCTGTGTTTACATACGGATCTTGGTCGTCAACAAATAGCAGATAAATGTGGTCTTAGGCCATTTCCTTTTTACATTAAAACACTGCAGTGACTGTAGTGACAGCTATGTATCGCCATCATTGGATTTACTGAATTGCAATACAATTATTAAAAAAGACGTTTCTTCTGGAAATGTCGATACATAAACAGAAATGTCTCTACAGAAGAGCCATGCGAACAGTGGAATAATGCTTGGAAGGATGGTCACTGTCGACATTTCTTCAAATAGGTACATAATTTTGTAAAGGCAATGGTACGCCGCCTAGTGTCCAATTTCAAAACTAGTGTTTGTCGTGCTTCCTTCGCCGATTTCAAAATGCTAGCATTCAAACCCTGATTTTCAGTTTAATTTGTTAGCTCACCAGAGCATGAAGTGCTCAGGGTGATCTATTGTGATCGGTCTTTGTCCGGCGTCCGTCCGTCAGACCGTCAGTCAGTCAGTCAGTCAGTCAGTCTGTCCGTCCGTCAACAATTGCTTAAAAAACTTATCCTGAAACTACCTGGCCAAATTCAATGAAACTTCACCGGAAGCTTCTTTGGGTGACCATCTACAAAAATACAACAAGGGGTCACAATTGATCAACAATAACAACAACAACGTGGACGACTACCTGTTATGCTTTAAAAAACATCTCCGCTGAAACTACCAGTCCCAATTCAATGAAATTTTACATGAAGCTTCCTTGGGTGACCCTCTATATAAATACAACAAAGGATCACGATTGATTAACAACAACTACAACAACAACAACAGCAACAACAACAAAATAGCTGACTTCCTATTCTGCTTTAAAAGAAACATCTCCTCTGAAACTACTACTCCAAATTCGATAAAGCTTAACAGGAAGCTTCCTTTGGTGACCCTCTATTAAAATGCAACAACTGGTCATGATTGATCAACAACAACATCAACATAATGGCCAACTTCCTGTTTTGTATTAAAAAAAACATCTCTTGTAAATCTACCAGTCCAAATGTAATTAAACTTTACATGAAGCTTCCATGGGTGACCTTTTACAATGATACAACAAGGGGTCACTATTGATCAACAACAACAACAGCAAAATGGCCGACTTACTGTTTTGCTTTAAAAAACATTTTCTCTGAAACTACCTGTCCAAATTCATGGAAACTTTTCATGAAGCTTTCTTCGATTACCCTCTACAAAAAAACAACAAGGGGTAATGATTGATCAACAACAACAACAACAACAACAACAACGAAATGGCCAATGTCCTTTTTGCTTTAAAAAAAACATCTCCTCTTAAACTACCAGTCCAAATTTAATATAACTTTACATGAAGTTTCCTTTGGTGACCTTCTACAAAAAAATAACAAGCAGTCACGATTGATCAACAACAAAATGGCCGACTCACTGTTTTGCTTTAAAAAACATCTTCTCTGAAAGAACCAGTCCACATTCAATAAAACTTGACATGAAGCTTCCTTGGATGACCCTTTACAAAATGAAACAAGGGTTTACGATCGATCAACAACAACAACAACAACAACAACCAAATGGCTGACTTCCTGTTTAAATATCTTCTCTGAAAAACACACTCCAAATTCAATGAATCTTTACAGGAAGCTTCCTTGGGTGACCCTCTACAAAAATACAACAAGGGGTCATGATTGATCACAACAACAAAAAATGGCCAATTTCCTGTTTGCTTTAAAAAATCTCCTCTAAAACTACTAATCCAAATTTAATTTAACTTTTAAATTACATGAAGCTTCCTTTGGTGACCTTCTACAAAAATACAACAAGCAGTCACGATTTATCAACAACAACAACAACAACAAAATTGTTGACTTCCAATTTTGCTTTAAAAACATCTTCTCAAAAACTACCAGTCCAGATTCAATGAAACTTTACAGGAAGCTTCCTTGGGTGACCCTCTACAACAATACAACAAGGGTTCACGATTGATAAACAACAACAACAACAAAATGGCTGACTTCCTGTTTTGCTTTAAAAGAACATCTCCTCTTAAACTACCAGTCCAGATTCAATGAAACTTTACAGGAAGCTTCCTTGGGTGACCCTCTTCAAAATACAACAATGGGTCATTATTGATCAACAACAACAATAAAATGGCCAATTACCTGCTTGCTTAAAAAAAAAATTCCTCTAAAACTACCAGTCCAAATTCAAGAAACTTCATAGGAAGCTTCATTGCATGACCTTCTGCAAAAATACAACAGGCATTGAGATTGATCAACAACAACAACAAAATGGCCGAGTTACTGTGTTTAAAAATAATCTCTGAAACTACCAGGCCAACTTTACAGGTAACTTCATTGCATGACACTACAAAATTGAAACAAGGAATCGCCATCAGTAAAGATATATTTAGATTGCAACATTTTTATTAAAGCTGCACTCTCATAGATTGGACGTTTTAACAACTTTTAATTTTTTTGTCTTGGAACGAGCCAATTTTATGACTGCTGACAAAAAATTTGATCGCAGGTTTTTATATTTAGTTCAAAAATATATGTTTTATGCATTTTTCGTAAACTGTTAGAACGGTTTAAGCCATAAAACATTAATTTTCGAACGGAAATATGAAAATCTGCAATCTGATCTTTTGTAAGCAATTTCATATCATTGGTTTGCAGATATTTACGTAAAAAATTGATCAATGGTATATCTGTGAGAGTGCAGCTGTAATGCTTTATCTCAGAGTTGTGGCCATTTGCTTAGGTGAACGTTTTAGGGGCATCATTGCCCTCTTGTTTATAATATGTTTTATTAAGGTTAAAAGTCGTATATGATCCGGTATTGACGATCAAAAAACTAACTTCACTGAAACAAGAGATCAAGTTTTTAACCTTTATTTTATCCAAGCAGTAACCAGAATTTCTTACAGAACAATCAGTCAAAGTGTTTGAGTAAAAACAGTACTGATGTCCCAACTTGAGAACAAATACACTCTTTCGATGTAGATACTTTTAGTGTTTTCGAAAAATTTACAATTTAACAGAGAAAAAATTAAACCATATGAAGGCCGATCTTTATCAAAATTTCTTCCATTTCCGTATTGAAATATAAAATACAGCATTATTCGGCAATTATTTCCCCGTGAGGCACCTCGCCATACCAATCACAATAGGTAAGAATGTGTTTGTACGAGTTTTCTGGCAAAAAAAAAATCCAATAGAAATCTTGGTTAAAACTCTGTATACAGGACTAAGTAGTTTTATTGTCTTGATACATTTTCGTAATCAAGTGATTTAAAAACTAAAGTTCTTGGAGATTGTTACACGTACTTTATACAATAAGCATGCAAAAAACACTTGAGTGCTGTAAATGGATATGCAAATTGATCAATGCGCAGTCAAACTCACATGACTAATGACTATACCCATGTGATAATATCCGGATTTTATGATAGTTTCGTAATTGTTAGCCAATCATAAGTTGTACTGTTGTATTTTTCTTTAAATTTCGGTTTTTATAACAAACATAACAATTACATATGCCATAAAAATATTTATTAAAGAAAAATATAACAACTACCGGCAACTGGTTAACGCCGGATATTATCCGAAATACATTTACCATTGAACTCAAATGAATATTTATCAAAGGCCTGTAAATATTAATCAGTCGTAAACACTGATTATTTCTGAGGATGAAGAAATGTCAACTATTGAACATGTCATTGTTTTACTATGGCTGAAATTTATTTATCCTGCCTTACCAGCTGTAGTAAAGCAAAAGTATGGAACAGAGCTTCGTGCACGAACAATAGCCTCCATAAGACCTGAAATTTCGCAAGCACTTGATGGCCTTTTAGATGAGGTACGCTCAGTGCAATACTCAAAAGTTCTCCGAACTGCATTCAGAAGTAAAATGCAAATTTCATCAAAACAAAATCAGTTCAAAAGAACAGGCCCCACTTGTCCGTTGTCCAAACAGGGTGGTAGAAAATACTTTGATCACTATTAAACTATATTCAAGTGTCTTCCTGAAAATGACCGACTTTATATTTCAAAAGCATGTGTTATCAGAGAAGAAGACGAAGAGACATTTGAAGCGATAGATGAGGAAAGCCACAATCTAAGGGTTTCTGAGTCTTTAACGTCTCGTCGAGTCACTACTTAGCAGTCTCCCACTCTAACAGTATTCTACTCGCATAACGCTTTGGCTTTGACACTTGATATTGGCGCTGAAATAAATATGATTAAGCATTCAGTAGCAAAAACTATTGGTGCCCCTATAAAGAAAACCAAGCAAAGCAAATTGCAAGCTGATGGTGTGACTCCCCTGTCCATTGTTGGAGAAACGCACATTACATTGCTACGTGGAAAAACCCAATTGACATTAGAAGCTATTGTTGATGACCAACTTGAAATTGATATTCTTGGGGGCATGTCCTTTATGGTCCAAAATGACATTGTAGTTAGACCGTCAATCCAGGAAATTCGGATCGCTGACAGGGAGCGTGTATCTTACAGTCCTTCCCCATCATCACAGAATGGAAGGTCACACGCATTTGTTTTGAGGGCTTCATCTAACAAAACTGTATTATAGCCTGGAGAGTTTATCGAAGTGGTCTTGCACTATAAAAAAGATCCTGATTCCCAATTAGTCATTGAATCACAGATTGAAAGACCAAATAAATCTATAGAAACCTGGCCAGAACCACATATCGTTGATGCTGTTGCAGGTACGATACGCCTGTGTAATGATACCATGGAACCTCAGGTCCTTGCAAAGCATGAACACTTCTGTCGGGCAACTAGCATAACTCAAGCTCCCGTCTCCATCAATGATAAAGTGAACAGTTTTGAAGCCTGTGAAAAGAACAAGCCAAAACCGCCCAGTCACGCGTCTAGCATTCATGCTGATCCTGACGATACTCTTGATACATGTGTATGGGAAAAGTTTGTTGATTTACATGAAAGGTATAAACATGTGTTTGATCTATGTATTACAGGCTTCAATGGCTCTGTATGCCACCTGGAAGCTAAAGTCAATACGGGTCCTATACTGCCTCCTCAAAGAAAAGTACGTGTATGGCAAAAAAAAAAAAGTTGACTTACAAGAAATAATTGATGAACTTAAATTGAAAAGCGTGTTTAAAACAAGAGCTGTCACAGTATGTGACGAATGCCCCCGAATGTGACATTGACCTATGAACAAGGTCAGTACATGAAAAGTTGATCTTGCCTTTACGTGTCAAATACATATGGCAAGTTATTTTAAATTGCCTCTGAACATAAAAAATACCACCCATACTTGACAACATACACTGTTATGTCCTTATATTCAGAATTCCCTTGTGAATAAACACTTAGTGTATCTTTCACCTTAGAGGTAGGGACATGGGTCTTGCACACGACACGTCGTCTTGGTATGTGGAACACATGTAGCAAGTTATTTTAAAATCTGTCCATACAAGAGAAAGTTACAGCCTGGACACGACAACCTATACCCTATGTCCTTGTATGCAGCACTCCATTGTGAACAAAAAATAAGTGTGACCTTGACCTTTGAGGTAGGGACACGAGTCTTGCATGCGACACGTCGTCTTGGTATGTGGAACACATGTGGCAAGTTATTTTAAAATCTGTCCATACAACGGAAAGTTACAGCCCGGACACGACAACCTATACTCTATGTCCTTATATGCAGCACTCCATTGTGAATAAACACTATGTGTGACCTTGACCTTTGAGGCAGGGACACGGGTCTTGCACGCGACACGTCGTCTTGGTATGTGGAACACATGTGGCAAGTTATTTTAAAATCTGTCCATACAAGGGAAAGTTACAGCCTGGACACGACAACCTATACTTTATGTCCTTATATGCAGCACTCCATTGTAAATAAACACTAAGTGTGACCTTGACCTTTGAGGTAGGGACACGGGTCTTGCACGCGACACGTCGTCTTGGTATGTGGAACACATGTGGCAAGTTATTTTAAAATCTGTCCATACAAGAGAAAGTTACAGCCCGGACACGACAACCTATACTCTATGTCCTTATATGCAGCACTCCATTGTGAATAAACACTAAGTGTGACCTTGACCTTTGAGGTAGGGACACAGGTTTTGCACGCGACACGTCGTCTTGGTACGTGGAACACATTTGGCAAGTTATTTTAAAATCTGTCCATACAAGAGAAAGTTACAGCCCGGACACGACAACCTATACTCTATGTCCTTATATGCAGCACTCCATTGTGAATAAACACTAAGTGTGACCTTGACCTTTGAGGTAGGGACACGGGTCTTGCACGCGACACGGCGTCTTGGTATGTGGTACACATGTGGCAAGTTATTTTAAAATCTGTCCATACAACAGAAAGTTACAGCCCGAACACGACAACCTATATTCTACGTCCTTATATGCAGCACTCCATTGTGAATAAACACTAAGTGTGACCTTGACCTTTGAGGTAGGGACACGAGTCTTGCATGCCACACGTCGCCTTGGTATGTGGAACACATGTGGCAAGTTATTTTAAAATCTGTCCATACAAGGGAAAGTTACAGAGCCGGACGGACGGACGGACGGACGGACGGACGGTGCGATTTTAATATGCCCACCTTCGGGGGCATAAAAAAACAGAGTACGTAAATGTATCCGTAGAATACTTAAATCCTTCTTTCTTGGTGAAAAAGCCTCAAATTTCTATCAAATACCCCTAGCCAAGGAGTCAGTGAAATAATGTGGAGTTGTTACCCCATTCAAAGGTGTGAGAGTGGATCAATGTCAGCCATTTGAATGCCTGTATCAGAAACTGCACTTGAGGAGCTGATGTACCGGGTTCTTGGATACTTGCTACAGGAGAAAATATTTACCAAACTGGCTGATGATCTATACTGTGGAGGTAATTCTCCAGAAGGGTTACTGACTAACTGGAACAGTGTGCTCGATGCTCTTGAAAAATCAAGTTTGAAGTTATCTCCCTCAAAACAGTGATTTGTCCTCGAACTACATCTATTCTTGGTTGGACGTAGACTCAAGGCAAAATTTTAGCCAATCCTCATCGAATTGCTGTACTGTCAGCTTGTCCACTTCCTGAAACTGTACACGGTCCGCGGTCAATCATTGTTGAATACAAGGCATTGAGTCGTGTCTTACCCATCACCTCCAAATACATTTCTCCTCTTGATGAAGTTATTGTTGGTTTATCATCAAATAACAAAATTACAGATGACAGACGAGCTCTCATTCTCTTTCAAGCAAGCTCAAGAGGTCTTACAACATCATAAGTCTATTGATTTACCTTCATATCAGTTGTGGAGTGTTACTGATGGATCTGTTACGAAACATGGTATAGGTGCCACTTTGTTCGCAATGCGACATGGACAGTTACTTCTTGCCGGATCCTTTAGTGCAAAATTAAGAAAAGTTAATTGGCTACCTTGTGAAGTCGACGCTCTTGGCATAGCTGCTGCAGTGAAACATTTCAGCCCTTATATCATACAATCAAAATCATATGTGTACTGACTGACAGTAAACCGTGTGTGCAAGCTGCGAAAAATCGAGGAGAATTTTCTTCTAGTCGGCGTGTTACTTCATTCCTCTCTACAGTCAGCATATCTAGTGTTGGTATCAGACACCTTGCTGGAAGTGCTTATATTCCATCTGACTTTACAAATGCACCTGATTGTAAGGAGACAAATTGTCAAGTGTGTAGCTTTATTGTTGATATGGAGGAATCAGTTGTGCGTTCTGTGAAATCCAAGACATTTTAGATAATACAAGCAAACTACCGTTCACAACCAGAACAGCTTGGTTAGACATACAGTCGGACAGTCCAGATCTTCTAGGACTAAAGCTCATCTGAAATAGGGCACACGCCTCTCAAAGAAACTCACTAACATTAAGGATGTCAAGCGCTATCTCAGTGTTGCTACAATTGCTAATGACAATCTTCTAGTTGTAAATAAAAACCCTTTCTGTGTCCTTGGAGTTAATAATTGTGCCACGCGGTGTTTGATGGACTTGTAACAGCTATGCACTTACATGTACAACTAAATAATCCGTCGAAATATCAACAAGAGCCAGTTTTAAGCAATATTTTTTCGCGTTGGACATGTCTCCTGCTGTTGCCAATGTATGTGAGTCATGTCATCAGTGTGTGTCATTGAAAAAAAATCCCTCCAAACTTCAATTATCAATCAACTGATGATCCTCCAGATGTTTTTGGCGTTTTCTTTGTTGTGGCCATTATGAAACGTGAAAAGCAATTGCTTATGGTTTTACGTAGAAATATTAGTTCATACAGTGTAGCATGTTTTATTAACAATGAAAGACATGAAACACTAAGATCTGCTTTACTGAAGCTTATGTTAGGATTACACCCAATAGATGGACCACACGCAATTGTACGTTGCGATCCAGCCCCAGGGTTCATGGCTCTAAGTGATGACAAGATGCTCAAAAGTTTTCGCATTTGCCTGGACATAGGAATACTAAAAATCATAAACAAAACCGAATTGCGGAAAAGGCCATTGCAAAACTTGAAGATGAGTTGCTACGTCTGAAATCGAATACACAGCAATTAAATGACTTGAAACTTTGCATTGCAGTTGCCTGCATGAATGCTAGTATTCGAGGTTCCAGTTTGTCTGCACGTGAACTATTACAATATCGTATTACGGATCGTAATATGATATTGGCCAAACATCAATCCAGGAACTTGAATCATAAATATAGTGAGAAATCGAAATTCAAAGACAAGCACTCCAAACAAACATAAGTTGTGCACGTTGGTGACATCGTTTACCTGTAGGGTGATAGAGACAATTCAGAAGTTCATGGAAGAAGCAGGTACTTAGTGGTACGAGTCAAAGACCAGTGGTGTTATGTTAAAGAGTTTGTGAGTTAACAGTTATGCTCTTTCTCGTACAAAATTAAGCTTACTGACTGTCATAAGGTTCCTAATCAAGATTACGAGGTACGACTTAAAATACCCCTGGATACCGATGTTAAAGACAGCGAATGCGAATCCCCATCTCAATCTCCACCAAAGCCTCCCCCGTTCCAGACGCGATCAGTAACCCGAACAGTTTAGGTTCAAGCAGTGGTGAATGTAAGGAAGCTCCTAAACTTGCTGGTTTGTTTAACCAAGAAATCCCTGAAGATACCGAGAATGACAGTGACTGTTTCGAAGCATGTGTTTCTGACATTTCTCGTCAATATCCAAAGAGACATCGTGTATAAATGGTAATGTTTATGACAGTTATTATGCAGCAATAACGTAAAACGTATGTCATATTATCCTAAGTTTTATTTGTAATATATTAATGGGTGATTTTTTTTTCACAGTTACTAAGTAGTTCTTTTTTTTCCTCTCCGTAGCAATTGGAATTTTTATAATTAACTATTATCAGTATTATGGGTCATCTTGTCATGTCGTTTTACTTTTGTTCATTCGTGTGTTTTTTTTTTAAATATTAACATTTAAATTGAGAAAGATAAAAGAGATTGCGCCAGTAATATTTTTAGTTGCATATAACCTATATAATCTTCTGATGATAACCTGTTATTATTTCTCGCTCGTTAATTTAGCTTTGTCAAAATGTTCCTTTGTTGAGTTTCTCTTGTTTAATCAATCAGTGGCGCTGTCTAAACTAAGTCACCTTCTTGAAGAAATCGAATGCTTTGTCCGGTGAATGGTCACCCCAAATATACACAGGTGAAAAAATTATGATATGAAACATTCTGCAAAAAAGAACCTAGGTTCTCAAGGTGTCTCTCTAAGCTCGTATAACAATATCAAGTTGTAGAGCACCCCTTAAATGCATGATAAAAAGGTCAACTACCAATTGTACGTTTGGCAATACTTCCATGAAAATTACCCACTACGACTTTGAGATATAAAAAGAAGTGGTTGGATAAAAGTGCAAAGTAGTATCGAAAACGTGTGGACATGTGGTGAGAAATTGTTAAAAGTGTGTGTATTAGAGAAGAAGAAAATGACAGTGACTCGGAATACGACATGAGGATATGGTGCTTGATGATACGACTGACATCGTATTTCAAGATGAGTCTGATACTGACTAGAACGGGATGTTGCTATATTACGAGCATATCGGTTAAAGTAACACTCTTATTCAAAATCAATACACATATGTATAACAAACATAGATTTTGAGTGAAAAACCTTTTACTTTTTTAACTTACGCAAAAGTGCATTTTTATCCTCGTTTTCTTCGGTTGTTGAGTACAAATGATTTACCCTCATATATTTTCGTCTCATAAGGTAGAAATGACGTGTTGTCTGTACCTTAATTTCAAATTATACTCGGTATCCTTTATAAGAACAATCGACATTTATTTATCCTTTTCAGTTTATCAAAACATTTGTATTGTTTGTGGTAAATCATACTTGGGAGTATGAGAACATATTACGAACAATAAATGAGGTTACTTGACTTCATTGATTGCAGAATGTTATTTTTAAAAATTTAACTATAATGTATGATTATGAAAACGTGTAGACATTTTTTCATGTAAATTATGCAAAATTGGTAAGATGTATGAGCATTACAATTTGTCACGTATATGACACATACTGATAACAAATGTCAATTTGTTTTAAAGTAATATGAGAGAACTACATGTAAAAGATGTGCAGCAAATTTCTAGACTGTGATTTTTAACATAGTGTGTATACTTGTAATAATATAGTCCCGTTGCATGGTCAATAATGTAGCCCAGTTGAAATTCTGAGAGTTTAACGGAGACATTCATGCAAATTGATTTTACTATATTACCAGTTATTGGTTATTGTTTCCCTTAGACCATGATATAACGACCTCCAATTTGTGTTTGCAAATCCCAGAATTAATACGGGCTATAGTTAGAAGGCTTCATTTTGGTATGATTTTATTGTTTTTTGTTTGCGAAATATTTTTGGAAGTTTGTCATATTGACCCGCCAACTTCGGGCCCCAGCGGGGTTTTTGCAGAACAACACGGGGGTTTTCACTCTCCCGCGGGATTTTTCTCGGTCGGGGTCGGGGAATAATCCCGTGAGGTTTCAATAATACAAGATTTAATTTATTTTAGTTCAAAACAACATTTATTTTCAAAAGGAGCAGTATGCTTCGACACCGGAAGTGAAATAACGCGAAACAAAAAACCAAGCTTTTCATTCCTTGGTTTTTCTCCTGCGGGATAAAATTCCCATTTAAACATTTTAAAGCTGCACTCTCAGAGATTTGCCCTTTTAACAGATTGGAAAAGTACTACGCCCCCCCCCCCCCCTCATAGACACACACACACAATCCATTTTATACTAATGTAATACTTTTGTAATCTTTACCCTGTGTACACAATGTTTTATACCGACTGTTTATGGGTTGATTAAACTTTATGGATAAGTGCGCCAAATATGGGGATTAAACCCATGATAGACAATGCACTAGCATTGTCCCCTATTCAGCCCCGGTGGCTGATTCCCACCCAGACACACATTTAAGGGACTAAGACACCAGATGATCCAAAAACGAGATATTCAGTATTACCTCAAAACATGCCTAGATGAATCAATACCAACTATTACGAGACTGATAATACATTTAACGTGTTTAAAAGATCTTAAAAAATAGCACGTTATGGTTTCCCAGTGAATAGTATTAGCATATCTACTTTTAAAAGTCACATGATTAGTACAGATAAAATAAAAAAGGAAACTTTCAATTCCACACTAAAAATGGTACTTGTTCATACCAGCACATTTAACATAAGACAGGAGCACCGCCTGCGTGTGCTGAACGCTCGTCTGATTATATCCTTTTACGGTTTATTCATTTCATATGGTACATTTGATAGTGAACATGTATTCAAAAGTTTGAAAGTGATAGCTCTGATAGTTTGCTTGTAAGTGATCCAAGCACAAAATTAAAAAACAATCAGACTAGTCCAAAAATACTGAAGTATCCCCCACCTTCAGCCTTCCCTTCCAAATGTTTGATTCAAAAACCTGTTTGATATATTGAAAGCATTATCCATTTATTATTTGTGAAAAAAATTAAAATAAATCCAACAAAAATTGAAAAAGCTTATATGTCAAATTCTCAAAATCTACCAAAGTTAATGTTTTTTAACCAAAAAAACAGGTTAGACTCAGCATCTTTATGGTACAAAGTAAAGAAATTTATTAGATTTACAGGTTCCCCATGTTTCAAAGTGACAGCTTTGATAGTTTCCATGCAAGTAACCTTAACGAAAAACTTAACTTAAAAAATCAAACTAGCTAAACATCACAAAGTCCAAAAATACTAAAGTATCCCCCACCCTCCCCTACCCTTCCAAATGTGTGACTCAAAAACCAGTTTGATATATTGAAGGCATTATCCATTTATTTTCAGTGAAAAAAATTAAAATCAATCAAAAAAAAATGAAAAAGCTATGTCCAATTCTCAAAATAATCCAACATTTCAAGTTCCCCAAGTTTCAAAGTGACAGCTTTAATAGTTTCCATAAAACTGACATGAACGCAAACCTTAACTAACGCCACCGCGACGATGACAATCAAGTGAATCAGAAAATCAAGAATCAGACAAGTTTATAAAATGTATGAATTTTACAGTGTTTATTAAAGGGACTAGACACCAGATTGTACAATTGCAAGAACAATAGATAAATGTCAAAAACTTTTAATATTACTTTAATACATGTATAACATTGTTTAAAACACATCCATATTTCACAGTTTTTGCGCGTTTTGTCATTATGAAATTTACTGGGGTTGTCTACCATATAAAGCCCAGTAAGTTTAAAAAAGCGTCAGTATATTCATCATAAACAGATATAATAACTTTGCAACCTTTATGCGCTATTTTTAAACGAGGAGACCCAAATGTGACAGTTAAATGATTGCGCTGTTTATTATTCTAATCATGTAAAATTATGCATTATCAGCCTCTTAAATGCTCACATCGACAAGTCTTGGCTTATTTCCAAGAAATACTGTATTTGCCAACCTGGTGTCTAGTCCCTTAAAGTTTATCTTATATGTCAAAACTTTGCATTCATATACATACCATTCAACTTTGTCTTTGAAGTTTGTTGCATTTGCTATTCTAGAAGATGATGATGATGATGATGGTGTTCTTAAATAGTGTGTTGTTGGTGTTCTTGTTGTCAGAGTTGTTCTTTTGTAGACAGTATTGGAATTCGTGTAGCTGGTGTTGCTGTCGTTTTTGTTTAAGATGAAGTTGTTCTTGAAGCTGGTGTTGTTGTATTTGTTGATGTAGAAAGTGTTGATGTTTTTCTTGCTGGGGTTGGTGTTGGTATTCTTGTAGATTTGGTTGTTGTTCATGTTCTAGTAAGCAGGGTTGTGCATGAAGCTGGGGTTGCAGTTTTTTTTCTTGTAGGAAGTGTTGTTGTTCTTATAGACAGAGTTGTTGCTCTTGTACATTACGTTGTTGTGTCAGGGGGTGTTTCAGGATCCCACTCATATATGTAGAAGGCCTTAAAAAAAAATAATGTGAAGCTGAGACCTTATTTTTCAAATTACAAAAATGTTTCACATTTAAATAATATATATATATATTATTATATTTAATAAGTTAACATTTTATTCTGAAGATTAGAATGTTATAACCCTCCTTAGTCGAACCACCACTTGAAAGATTAAAACTCCATATATTAGGTTTAGAAGTGTTGCTTATAATATATGAGGCCTTTATGTCAGCATAAGGAATACAAAGTAACTTAAATCATAAGAATTTGCTACAAAGCTACAGTTATAATATTTCCCTGAATACCATTCTATAACCTCCTATAGAAAACAACAAAATCAATACTTTTCAATGGTATTATTTTGGAAGTCTCAGTGAAGCACTTGGAAAACTGATTAACACATACAACATAAACTAGCAACATGAGCATATGTCTTGGTAACAACTTGCAAAAATGGAGCTTACAGACGTGGTCGACTGGCCGAGGAAAAAATGAGATAAAACCCTACTTCTGGGGAAAACTCAGAAACTTCTGTCCGTTTGTCATCCCGATATACAGGATTTGTCTCGTACCACTAGATGTTGGGCCTCATCACCCATAAGCTCCTTAACAAATATGTATAGAAAACATCTCATTTTTTATGATTCATGTATACGTACTTCATCAAGTTATACAATTGTATGATACATGATTAAACATATTTATCATTCATCTGATGAAATTGCATAGTAACAGAACATTTTCAAAATGAACATTTTCTTGTAAAATTATTTAACAATCAATTTAATTCGTGTAAACTGATCGGTTCCCCAAAGCTTTTACTCAATTGTAGGAAATTACATAGTCAAATTCAGCATTTTAATTCTTACATCAAAACACTCTGACTTCTTTAAATGAGTTTAAGGCCAAAACCTAATATTCATACTTATAACAGGCTGCTTTGCATGACTATCAATACATTTCAGATAATTTGCTATTTTTATATATACCTTTTGTTTTATATTATAAAAACACCTTATCATTGTTTACAGTTTTCATTTTCTTTTTATAATGACATGTTTTAATATTTAAGGTATTTCATAGGATTTTAATATTGAACCCTTAGTCTTATGTTAATTGAACCAACAGTACTGTTTGTTGCACATTTTAACAGTTTTCGAAATTAAACTTTAGAATGAATACGCCAATATTCTTACACTAGTATTTGGCTTCAAACACTTTCATCAAGACCTACCATTAATCAAGAATTTCGGCCCGCAGCCCAGAGAGCACTTTACAATTGCAGGGCTTGTGATTATTTTGATCACTGACATGACATCATTGACATAATAAGAGGTAAACAAATCTTCGTTTCCACACATCTGAATTTATTTTATTGTTCCTATTTTGTTAGTGTTTTGATCAAAATGTGTTTTTAAGAGACCTAAATAATTACCTGATATTGGTCAGTTTACTAAAGAAACATGGTCCTCAAAAAATTAATAAAAAAAAAGTCATGCCTACCAATCTACCCTGTTCTTAGCTCTACTGGCCAAAGTGTACGTTGTATGTGCATCCGTGCGTCCGTGCGTTTGTGCGTCCGTTCGTCGTGCGTCTGTAAACAATTGCTTGTGAACACGATACAGTCTTCGGTTTTGATTGTATCTCGATGAAACTTGTACAGTATCTAGATATCTATTAGAGCTTGGTTCCTTTCGAAAACCAGCCAGATCCACCTATGCATGCCTAGATTATGGCCCTTGATAGTATAAAAAAATGCTATTGTGTAAATAATTGGTTGTGAACACGATACAGTCTTCATTTTTGATTGTATCTCGATGAAACTTGTACAGTATTTAGATATCCATTAGAGCTCAGTTCCTTTCGAAAACAAGCTTGATCCGCCCATGCATGCCTAGATTATGGCCCTTGATAGTGTTAAAAAATCAGTTCGTCTGTAAACAATTGCTTGTGAACATGATACAGTCTTCAGTTTTGATTGTATCTCGATGAAACTTGTACAGTATTGAGATATTTATTAGAACTCGGTTCCTTTTGAAAACCAGCCAGATCTGCCCATGCATGCCTGGATTATAGGTCTTGAAAGTATAAAAAATGCTATTTTAAGCTAAGTCGATTTTTAGCCAAGTCTACATGAGCGAAGTCTATTTTTAGCCAAGTTTACATATAAAGTCACAATTGCTTGTGAAGATTTGTTCAAATTATGCCCCTGGGGACATTACTGCCCCCCACGGAGATTGTCCCGCAAGGGACCAGTGCGGCAAAATGCAAACGACCTCAGCGACGTTGGCGAGCTCTTTTCTTTGTAAGGGACGGACTCCCCCCCCACCCGCTTAAATTGGGAAATGTTAAAAACCTTTTTGTCTGAAACCACTATGCAAATCCTTGCTATTTTGAACAAGGCTTTATTTAGTGGTCCACTACCATGGTTGTTTAAAGTATGCCCCTTGGGTCAATCCTGGCAGTGCCCTGGGTATCACTATTTTCCTAGAGATTATTTAAGAAATATTTTCAAAATCTTCTTGTTTCAAACCACAATGCCCATACCTTTGATATTTATTATGGAGAATCATATGATGCAATTGAAAACATTTTAAATAATGCCCCTTGGGCAAAAGCTAGCCCCACCCCTTTTGACTTACTTATTATTTTTTAAAGCTACAGTAATGAAATTTTGACCATGTGAACAGTTTTGCAAACAAGCATTAATGTTGTCCTCGGATGTCTTTGACTTTGACGTTTGACCGACTTTTTTATTTTTAAAGCTACAGAAATGAAATTTCGACGATGAGTACAGTTTTGAAAGCAAATATATTTTACCCTCAGATTACCTTTACTTGGCACATATTAAAATAGTTCATGCAACTAATCTGCTTACAACACTTCCTATCCTCAGATGTTGAACGTGCAGCGTTTTCAGCTAACCCAAACACTAAAAGTAAACTATATGTGTGTTGCCTATTACTCAAACATACATGCTCTGGATTGAAAATGACCACAAGAGCCATACCAGTAGAGCATAGCCCCATTTGGGCCTCTTGTTGGGAGATGTTAGTATAAACTAAGAATATTTTTTTGCCTAATCAACGATTTAAAAGTTTTGCATACTGTATATATTTTTACATTATTACATTGCATTGTCTGGGTGTAGTACAGTCGAACCTCGTTATCTCGACTTTTTCGGGACCTAGTGAAAAAAGTCGAGATAAAGAAACGAAAAGTCGACTCATCCGAATTACAAAATATATCACTAATCCCAACACGTTTGAGTTGGATTGTACGATGTTTACATCCACAATTGAACGGTCTTGTTAAATATTTTCGTCGTGAAAACAGCAAACTTATTAATTAAAAATAAAGTGAAACAAAAGAAGAATTATTTGTGTCAAATTTATTTCTTTTACGTTTATGGATCACACAAAACACATATAAAACCACAATTGCATATATTTGTACATTGTAAGATTTTATACCGGGTCCTTCTCTGAATTGGTCGACCAGAGCAGTGGACATGTTTTATACAAAACCAAAGAGCTTGAGCAATAAATGTCTCTTTAATTAAATACATAAACAAACAACTTTAATTATTCGCACTTTCCAATTACATTTATGTATCCCCCAATTATAACAGTTTGTTATATTGACACGCACGGTATTTTGCGACATGCCGCAAACCGTCATGAATATGTTCACACCTAAGTCTCGCTCTACAGTTCGACATAAAGAACATAGGAAATGTGTGAAATTCGACCACTGGGACTGAAAAACGAGGTCGACATAGCGAAAAGGTCGAGATAGAAAAATCGACACAAACAGATTTATTTTATATAAAATAAGAAGGAATAAATTCGGGACCGGAAAAAAGTCGACATAACCGAAAAGTCGACTTATCCGACGTCGACACAGCGAGGTTCGACTGTATTTGATATTGGTCCAAGGTATTTTAATTATTATAATACAGGAAGTTTATCAAGACCCTTTGCAAGATGTGTCATGTTTGGTGTCATTATTTTGCTTGAATAATTCATAATTTTTAATATTGTTTCAATGTTAAATATTTATTTTGTATTACAAGCAAATGAGGAAAAACAAAACACCTTAAAGGTTTTTCCTTAGTTATATGGTAATATCCATCTACATTTCATGTCAGTATTTCCCTTAGCTCCGCCCCTTTCACTGGACTTGACATTGCCCCTTTCACTGAATTTGACATCTGATTGGCTAAATGAATCTGCCTTTAAAGGTTTCCTTGTGAATGACAGTTTTATACAGGGGAAGCCTGGTAAATTGTGAAAATCACAATCATAATTCTGCAAAGGGGGCTATAAATATAATTATGAATTGGCTTATAATTGATTTCAGATAATAAATATAATCTGCAGTTATGCACTTTAATTGATCTAAATACATGTTTCTTATGCTAATTAAAAATATATAAAATCCTTAAAATATTGGAAGAAATACATGACTGTCAATTCTGAATTGAATATAAATGTTATGCAACAAGTTAATATCCTTAAATGGTGTAAAATGTTTAAGGCAACTGTAGCATTTCACAGATTAATATAATTGCTTACATATTGCTTAAATTGCTAATTGTTGATTCAGTTGTTGGTATTTTTTGTATAAAAGGACATTTTGATATTATTTGAAGAATATTCTGGAAATGCAGTTTTAATGTTTTTTGTTTAAGAAATTAGTTTCATATAGAGTGTGAAAAGCAAGACAAAACTATAATTATTGTTGTTATTTGCAATTGTTTAAACATGATTTGGAGATGTCCTCTCCTACCTTTTTTTAATTTTATGAGGACTTTATGTAAATGGGTCCTTATAGAGATTAATGGGGGTGGATCAGGACTGCACTTTAGACTTCCAATTAGGAAACACCTAAATTCTTCAAAGTGGCATAACCGCAGCCACAGTGGCATAAACAAAAGACTTCTATATGCATGCCGCATATGAAGATGTTGTATGACTATACATGAAATAAACTTAAATAATACTGGATTTGCAATTGGATTAATGATATTTGTTATTTCTGATTTTAAAGGAACAATTATTTACAAAATAAAGGAATGGAAAACTTGAACCTAAGTCTCTGTGTTGAAAAAACATCAGCCAACATCAATAAAAGGTAAAGACAAATGCCATGAGGACAGTTATTCAGGGATGGACATTACATTGACATACAATAAAGTACTAGTAATTCTGACGTACACATTTTATTAGAGACACAAACGCCATGAGGACAGTTATTCTGGGACGGACATTACATTGACATACACTATAGTACTAGTTATTCTGACATTAACATTTTATTAGAGACACAAATGCCATGAGGACAGTTATTCAGGGACGGAAATACCGTTGACATGCACTATAGTACTTATAGTTATTCTGACATAAACATTTTATTAAAGACACAAACGCCCTGAGGACAGTTATTCGGGGACGGACATTACGTTGACATACACTATAGTACTAGTTATTCTGACAAAAACATTTCATAAAAGACACAAACACCATGTAGCACTTATTCAGGGACGGACATTACATACAATAAACCACTATAGTACTAGTTATTCTGACATATTTTTTTATTAAAGACACAAACGCCATGAGGATAGTTATTCAGGGACGGACATGACATTGACATACACTATAGTACTTGTTACTTTGACATTGAAGGCATAAACGCCATAAGTACAGTTTTTCAAGGACGGAATGATTACATTGACATACACTATAGTACTAGTTATTCTGACATACACATTTTGTTAGAGACACAAACGCCGGGACAGTTATTCTGGGACGGACATTACATTGACAGTCGTTATAGTACTAGTTATTCTGACATAAACATTTTATTAAAGGCACAAACGCCATGAGGAGAGATTTTCAGGGACGGTCGTTACATTGACATACACTTTAGTAATAGATATTCGTACATGGACATTGCAAAGACACACGCCATGGGGAGACTTATTTATGGACTCTCATAACACTGACATAACATATACTAATAGCGTACTGACATTTACTTTACATAGAATTGCACGATTATTCAGATTCAGGGACAAACAAACATTGACTTAATGACATACTATAGTAATAGTAATTCTGACATGTACATTGTTAAGACACACACCATGGTGACAGTTAATCAGGAATGGAAATTACATTGACACATACTCCAGTAATATATATTCTCACATGTACCTTAAAAAGAATCTCACCATGGGGACAGTTATTCAGGGACGGCCATTACAATGACATACAATATAGTATAAATAATTATTCTTAAATGTACTTTACAAAGAATGACACCATAACGACATTTATTCAAGGAAGGACATTATATTGACTTACACAATAGTAATAGTTATTCTAAAATGTATGGTACATTACGAAGACACACGCTGTGGGAACTGTTATTCAGGGACGGACATTACACTGACATATACTATAGTAAGAGTTATAAGGACAAGTAAAATGCAGAGAAACACCCCATAGGGACAGTTATTCAGGGACGGACATTACATTGACATTCATGACTATACAGTAAATATTAATAGTTCTAAGGGCATGTACATGGAAACAGTAATTCAGGGACTAACATAACGGTGACATATACTATAGTAATATTTATGAGGACATTGACATGGCAAGAACACACACCATATGGCTAAAGTTATTCTGAGGGACGATATTACATCTAATAAGCACAGCTATGCTACCAGATATTCGAAAAAGTAACATAAATCTGTCAAAACATGCACATACTGAGTCACAGTCATCCAATTAGACTTTTGGAGGCACATTAGCCTGACTTCTTATACTAATGCTTGGCATTGATTTTTTTAACAAGCCCTGCTATATAAAATTCAGAATTTGAGCAAGCCTGGAAGACAGTTTACCAGTGCAGGGCTTACGGGCTTGTGTCAATTTCGATCACTGCAGTCAGCTAAATAAGCCATTACAATTATGCGCTAACCTGCAGATCACATAGGCAAACCTGTTGTCTGTGTCATAAGAACCTTACTGAATTTGATGAAAATGTTAATACCTGTTATTTAATGGATTTAATCTGGGAGAAGGAGCTGTTATAGGTCCCAGATTTTATCATTAATGCTCATTTTGTGCTTTTGCAATTACAAATAGTGAAATATAATAAAAATAATAAATTATAAGCATCAAATACTTCTAAATTCAATCACAATATTTTATTTTTTTTTATTTTGACATTTCTTGTGTATCCCTGTACAGTGATTGTTTTCCCAATTTAATAAATGCAGACTCAGAAAATAATAAAAGAATGTAATCAATTTCTTGAACAATAAACAAAATCATTACAAGACTTACTCTTTCACAGCATAATTTATGCATAAATAAGTGAAATTTGTATATTTGCCATTATATTAATTAGCTATTTTGGCCTGATTTTGTATTTTTCCCAAAATTGACCTTTTTCCCAATTTGCCCGGTAAAGATAATTTTTAAAAAAATCAATGTTTTAACATTACAACTCTCTACCATTTAAAGCTGCACTCTCATAGATTACCATTTTTACAACAATGTTTTGTCTTGGAAAAAGCATTTTTTTCCCCAAAAATAGCTGCAAAGCAATGATATAATATTGCTGACAAAAGATCTGATCAAAGATTTTCATATTTCCGTTCGAAAATTAATGTTTTATGGCTTAAACTGTTACTTCAAGGTTTAAGAAATAGGCATAAAACATCAATTTTTGAACTTGCATATAAAAATCTTTGTTCTAATTTTTTGTCAGCTAGTGAGTCTTATATAACTGCCTTCCATGGTTTGGTTTTGCAAAATTGGCTTATTCCAAGGCAAAATATAAAAAAAAGTTGTCAAAACGCTCAATCTGTGAGAGTGCAGCTTTAACCCCGGGCAAAATAATATATAGTAGGGACCTAATATTATGCATCGATAAGGGCTGTGTATTGCCAGACAAAAGGCGATCCGATTTCAATCACGATCGTTGACTTGCAATCCACAAATAGATTCACAATTCACTAGGTTATAACGCGATACATATTTTGAAAGTAAATGAATAATAAAAGTAAAGCAAAAGCATCATTTTTTTTAGGGTCAACATCATTTAAACTTTCTTCGTTACATCAAACCTGAAATATTTCCAGATTTTAGAAGAATATGATGCTGAAGCATTTCTATTTACCGCTGGATTTGATGTTATTGTTGACAGTGATGCCATGTTGACATTGAATTACAGATGAAAATAAATGATAGCTGTACATAAGTTTCGCGTTTTTGGACTAGGGCACTTGTGACCTAGTTCATAGCGATACTCACGATATCTGCATTCTCAAGCCGCATCTGGGGGTTCACTGACGTAATGTATTCATACGCTGTATTTTGATTGGATTGCCGTTAGCGAATTTGAATAATCAAAGTAGTACCAGATCTGATTACAATGACAAAATCCAATAAAAATAGTTCTCCTAACAATTCAAGCTAACCGTATGTTCTTTTAATGAAGCACAAGAAATTCATACGTAGCGAGTGAGTTAATCGGGTTAACTACATGAATGTTCTTGCATACGGTCAGATTATATGCAATAAGAATATGAACATATTGGAAAAGTACGCATCGAAATTTTCCCGTTCAATGCTCTGTATTGATAGACTGGTACCCTCTTTCTCTTTATCCGAAAAGAAACCAGTATCAGGTAACCGCGGTGCCCATCGCGCATTCGAAATGTCTTGTGAATTCATACGTAAAGCGACTAAAGTGTGCGGTCTAAGTAGAAAACAACCAGGAAAGTTTGTTTTAAAAAAGTATTGTTAATATCCTTTGTATAGAATGTTGGTATTTATTTATAAAAACGATATCCATTTATAATAAAAAAAAAATCCGAAGTCGGTCCCTGTTCTATTTTTCGACATAATTTGCATGTTTCCGTGATATTTTCTTTTCGATACAAAGTTTATTTTTTAACTAATCATTGCATGGCACTAAGCACTTTTTCAAACACAACATGATTTTTGGTATTTATTGTTCAAATACTATTAATGTTAACTAGAACCCATATGCCGCGTAGCTGTATAACCTTATAATTTTGAGGAAAAGTAAATCAGGGTACCAGTCTACTGTATTGACCTCATTTACTCTGATCAGAGTGGCCGAATGATTCAGACATGTATCTTATCACTACTTCCGGATGCTGATGATGTGAATTTCATACGTGTTTTATTAAAGAAATTATCAATCAGGCCGCCATTGAATGATTACCACCATCAAACGGATTTATTTTCATCTTACCGTGGGTAGCATTTTAAATTTTACATGTATATTTTCAAGCAATACAAGTTCGTTTTATAAAATCATGTAATTTCAATTTTGCAAAATGGAGATAAAAATATCAAATATGCGCATACTTATTTATGAAGTTTCATTCTAAATGAAGCCAAATGTATGAATATGTGCACAGCATCTGGCTTATGAATAAGATGATTGTTTACCTATGTGCATAGAAAAGTCTTGGAGCCACTCTCAGTGTAAGTACATTTTGTTCAATGACATTGTGATAAACCATCGCCGTAGGTAAAACAATCTTGCCTGCTCAATTTTGATTTCCTCTCGTATAATGCACCAGTCAATTGTTACCACGGCCCCTTGGGGATATATCGGGGGGGGGGGGGCTGTGTTTTAACCTTTCAGGTGTCCTCGTAGCTAAAGAACTTCAGCGAACACATTATATATTACCTTTTTGGACTTGTTCAATGTGTTGTAAACATAAAAAAAAAATATCAACATTAAAGTTATGGAACCCAGAACTAGTGTCCTCGCAATGCCGGGGGATTGCGGTGGTTTTGTCTTCCCGCAAATTATATTAGGGAATTGCTCTTACCTTAGATCCCCGGGGTGCGGGGTTATTCGCGGGATTTTACCACCAGTTCGTCCCCGCAGGGCAGGGATTTTACCGGGACTGGCTGGACCGAAAGTCAAAGTACCTGCAGACAGACAGTTCGAGGGGTGAATGCGAAAAGGTTCTAAGTGACATTAAATAAAGAAGCAGATAGAACCTTTTCGCTTTCACCCCTCGTGCTGTTCCCTGCGGGGGGGGGGCGTGGTTACAATTGACTGGTGCATACTTAACAAGCTCTTTTTCTGAAGACGCTTTGTGCTCATTTTTTGTTTTCTAGCCAAGAATGAAAATCAATAATCAGTCAGAGATACAGTATGGTGATGCATTGAGATTTCAATATAAAGTTGTGAAATATTTGAGGGAAAAGTATTTGGTTATATAATTTACAAGTGTAACTTTTGAGTTTTATTTAACAATGCAGTGCCGAACATTGTGGAGATAGAATTGAGTTAATTTGCATTAATCAGTTGACTTGTGGCGTTTAGGGAACAAAATTAAAATCAAAATATTCAAAAAAGTTCCATTATCACCCAATGTTGTGGAATAGTAAAGTAATAAAGATTTAACCTCACAACAGTCTTTCTTAAATACTGTCCAGGCTTTTTTATGCTTAAGAATAACTAACCTGGCAATGTTAGAACAGAAATCGTCTTGGCATGAGATTGGATCACAAGGATCATTATGCACCAGTCAATTGCTCCCACATCCGGGGGTATACCGGGGATAGCCGTCGAAATGGGCCATGTTTTTACCTTTCAGTAGGCCCCGCAGTGCCGGGTCTTCCCGGAAAATACAGTGTGGATGGGGCTTAACCGAATGTCCCTTGGGTGCGGGTGCATTTGGTGGGGACTTAACCACCAGATTATCTCCACAGGGCGGGGAATTTAGCTGGGTTGGCTGGACCGTAATTTAAAGTCCCCGCTATTGCGGGACCGGGGGGGGGCATGGTTACAATTGACTGATGCATTAGCTTGTGTATTCAGATTCAGGGTTTTGGTGCGCAGTTGAAAAATTAACTAATTGTCTAATTACATATTAAAAGTTAAGAATATAGATTTATTTATAGTTATACTTTACACTCCAAATCAAAGATACATTGTACTATCCAACGCAAGAAATGTTTGTTTATTCAAGTAAATAAAGCAATCACCATACCAAGGAACTGCAGTATTGCTTAACCAGCTTAATTGATTATGAGTTGGAGTTCAAATTGCTGCAATTAAAGGCACATTTAGTTTTCAGAATTATTCAAACTCTGATTTAGCAACCTTATTATAGTTATATGAACTACTTTTACAAAATGAAAGCTTTTTTAGATTTACAAGGACGGGTGAAAAGTATTTGCCAAATGTACTGCAACACCTGATACATGTTGCCTACGAATTCAACAAATTCTAGGCACTCCAAATGTTACAGTACTATTCAATTCGAAGTGCCTGAAAAGAAAGCTTATTGATTCTACATTCAACATCTTCTTTCTGTATGACATATTGGACCATGGAATCATGAACCTACAACCTTTTGCAACTATTGAGATAGGGAGCTATCAGTACCGTGACAGAGGACAATACAAGAATGGTCAACTGCTGCATTTATTGAGTTATCTAAGCATACAAATTAAGACGGAGAAAATAATTCTCATTTTTCCAAACTACTTCCTTAGCATCTTGTATGTAGTCTGACATATAGTTGTCTTTTACAATGATTGTTCAAAGTTACAATGGCCCTGTGGGTTAAAGATGCTCTGTCCATGGGGTAACAGGTTTTGTACATAATAGGGTTATAAGTACTGCATACAATGATTGTTCAAAGTGACAATGGCCCTGTGGGTTAAAGATGCTCTGTAAATTGGGGTAACAGGTTTTGTACATAATAGGGTTATAAGTACTGCGTTTTTGATCCAGAAGGTTGTATTCGACTCAAGTAGATTTTTGCAGATTCGGTTTCCACAAGGCACAAGCCGAGTAAAATCAAAATCTACAAAAAACTACCAGAATTGAATATGACATTCCGCAGTACTAATAATCCTTTTATTATATACATTACTGATTAAATCACTTAGAAGCCACATCTTTGCATAATAAATTGCATTTTAAGGATGCACTCATTGGTTTAATGACGTTAATTTAATATTGCGCAACATACTTGTTATGACGTGACGTCACAAGAGTGGTATATGGCCGTATTGCACTGGAGCGGAATATGGGTTAAAGTATTTTGTGATATGTATTGCATGTGGATTGATGATGGGTATATAATAAAGAATATGATTATGTTTGGTATTCCATTCTCACAAGCAGTGTGATGAACTGCTGACACTATGTTATGAAATTTGATGGTCAATGTATTTAAAAGACATTTTAATATTTCATACTTGATAAACGATATTCATCTCATCTTAGTCTACTCAACTTGCTTTGTACAAAAGTCTGCAGCAGTAATAAGAATAGCATGAGACAGAAGGCAGTGCCTAATATTTATCAACAGCACTAAGTTATCATGGTACCATTTTATATTAATTGAATATCAAGCACTAATTAAGAGGGAGAAAATAATTCTTCACTTTTCAAATAAAAACTACTTCCTAATAGCATTGTGCATGCAGTCTGACATACGTGTACAATGTAGATGTCTTTTACAAAGAGTTTTCAAAGTATGGCCCTGTGGTTTAAAGCTCCCCTGAAAAAGAGGTGACAGGTTTTCTATATAGTATATAATTACATCATTGAAAATCTTCTCTGAAACTGCAAATAACAGACCTTTGATATAAAAGATTTGATCAAATTAAAGAAGTATGTGTACTTTGGTGAACATACGCCAAACACGTAAATTAATTTGTACAAGTCTGATTAAACGACTTTGAGAAATTCAAAAGAACTATGACTTTATTTGATTTAACGCTTTAGCCACACACCTCGCCCCCCTCACTCTACACACACTTAACGAGATTTTCAAATTTCCTTTGCAGCTTGCAAGCAATTTAAGTCAAAAGTTTTGGTTTGCCCATTAAACAGTGACCCCTTGTGATGTGAGCCGATTTTTTCAATGCTTAGAACATGGTTGTCAACATTCCCCTAAATGAAGCCCTAGTCCATCAGTGCTTTCAGCACTTTGATTATTTATTGCAGTGAACACTGCACACTGAATTTAATGCTAGCTCTGTATGAATTCCACTTGCATCAGTGTGACGTATTTCGCACATTTCGGATAAACAATGCATTATGTTTTATTTTAAACAATCACAATATTTGCTGGAATTGAATCATTTTGTTTTATTCTTTTATTAAATTTTGCACTTGAATCGCGTTCCAGCGATTTCAGCATTAACGAGTATTTGCGTCGTATATTTTGCTTTGACTCGCGATTACTCAAGTACTCTTCTGCACAATGCTAATACCACTCCTCACTCCAATGGATATTACTCCTGCAAACATTTATACTTACTACCGAAAATGGTACCAAAATAATCATAAATAAATTATCTATCAACTGTAGTACGGGTTTTATCTAATTATGTGAAACAAAATAAAACGAGCAAAAAGTTTCACACGCATTTTTTGTAATATGTCGTTTTTCTGCCGGGATCGGGACGTTTTGACTGACATTTTATACTTCCGATTTCGGATATTTGAAGAATTGTTTTGATTGTCAATGACTTAACAAGGATACATTGACGTCTCCTGCATCGGTGAGTATGATTTTTATGAATTATTATGTACTTTTTCTGCTTTGATTTTGACAAAAAACAAAACAAGGGATAAAACCTGCTAAATTACAGGTCCAAATCGAAAGAGAACAACAATGCATCATCGATTTTCTGAAAATTGATTCATTTATCTACACAATGATACTATCCATTTCATTCAGTAATCCGCATTTTCCCGCAAGGGCTATTTATAAACACATCGTTTCTGAGAGTGGCCAAAAACAAAAACAATTTGATGACTCATAAGGCATGCAACCTTAAAAGCCGAGAGTATCCGAATTAACCAGGAAGTAATTTTTGTTTACTTTAAATGCGGTATGACTAAAATACGAAAATAACCTTTATTTATTAGAGGTTGCCAATTCTTTTGCAAGACAATTGGTCAAATGTTTTATAATTATTAAATAAATAAGACTTTTGGAATTGTTTTTATTTGGAAAGTGTGATCTGTTTTAATGAAATCAACAGACCGGGTTCTTTAGGGATCTGGTCACTTTCGATTTTAAAACAAGAAAATAAACTAATGGAGAATTTGCGGTTATTTTTTATTAAAGCCATTCTAAATTATTAATTAAAAATCTGTCAAGCTAAAGTTTGTTATTGTTTATGCGCATGTATCTGCCAATGGCATTGCCCGACAAATTCATATTTAATAACTTAAAGGAGCTCGACAACCAAAAATTATTTAATCAAATTACAATGCCAAGTTTCCATTAAGTGTTTTATTTGTTAATAACAAAAATGCAGGCTGGCTTATATACAGTACTGTATAGGCATTTCACAATTGAAACTAAGAAAGTAAGCATTTTTTTTAATATTCTAAACAGTGAATTGGATGCCTACCAATTTTAATTGTTTATAGATCATACATACTCACTAAGTAACTTATACTTATATAATGATGGGAAAGTTTCAAATTTCAACATATCAATGTTTTAAGGTGAACATTTCAGGATTGTTTTTATGTTCTGTATAGTTTCTTGGATTATAAAATCACTCTCTGTAAAAATTATTCAACTTTTCAAACATTTTAAGTCTTCAAATTTATTGGAACACCTGTTATGATAGGATTTCAATTGCTGTCATTAATTTTCAACTCAATGTTGTGATTATTCATTTAAAATGATTTTAAACTTCACTTTCCATAAATGGCTGTTCTTACTTTTTGACTAAATATTGTGAGTATTTTTACACATTAGTAAGTCTGCCAATTCCTGGATAGTCCGTTCTGTCATTTATTGGTCTTTTTTCCCTTTTTTATTTAATCTTTTCTTCCTTTCAGTGAGGTATAAAGCCATAGAATACATTCATGCCACTCAAATTCAGCCACTCAGAATGATGGAAAGGATTGCAGAACTGAGGTAACTTAGAACTATGATGCATATATACCAGAGAATATCTCATGAACATGCCATTTGCTTAATTTTCTTTGGAATTATACCTTATTGTAAGTTATTGAGAACTCTTTATAAACTGTGACATTTTGTATGATGACACATTTTATTATTTGTAAAATAAATGCTTTTGACATTTTTCTAAGCTGTGAAGTTGAATTGATTCTTAAATTGATTCTGATAAATACCAAACTATGTATAGACATCAAACTTCATTACATATAATTTGTTATATATACATTGTTGTCCCTCTCTGAATAATACATAACTATCTTTAATATGTTTCTTTTTACTTTCAGTTTTACCCTCACCTGACTGATGCAGATTCAGTAACCTAATTGTATGTACTTTTTGTCAAATTGTATTTTTTTGCTCTATTAAAAATATAATGTTGACCTTTTGAGGAATAATTTGGAAAGGAAAAATAAATTATTATAAAGAAAAAGTAGTTTGCTATGTACAAAAAGTGGACAAAAATGTTGAACAGTATGAAGTTTTAAATTAGAAAATCCTTATTTCTCTCTGTATGTATGTCAACTTTATTAAGATAATATCTGGTAATATAATGTATTCACTTAATTAATTGTGATAAAACCTTTTTACACTGTATGTATACATCTGTATAATTATGTATGTTGCCATATAAACTGAATGCATGTAGTTTCTTTTGTGTACATGTGTATTGCAATCAACACATTCCTTTGTTATATTTTCAGGCTCATGATGGTTTCTGAGAAAAAATCAGCTTTAATTTGACAGTATTTGTCAGTATTTGACAGTGGTTCTATCATGCAACAGTATACCATGAAGTGTCTCACAGATTCTCTCTCAATTCCTGCAATATCCTAGATTACAGTGCAGTGCAAAGAGGATTAATTTTCTTGCAATAAGAAGTATCTGCACTTTCAAATACCCTGGTATAGCATGAACAGTTCCTTCATTTTTGAGTGATTATAGAGTGAAAATGTTTCCATATAAAATGTTGTCTTTTTATGTGTAAAACTTCACATGTTATACATGGTTACAAATACATGCATGGGCATTTTGATTCCAAATCTATGCTCATTTTGATTCCAATAATTAACCACAAAAGTATTTTAAATTTGGTTTGGAACAGTAATATTGTCATTTATTGTTTCTAAACAGTAAGTGGTATTATTCGTGTTTATAGTTTCCATGTCAATTTAAAAAAAGTTAGTTCTTTTAAAGATGCACTCTTACTCCCACATAAGATTTACCACAATTAATACTATTGTTTTATTATTCCAAAAGGATTAAAAATAAATGTCAAAAACAATGGTTCTAATGAAGGATACATATTTTTACTGTGCATAAAACACAGTATTTCTTCTATTTAAGAATGTCATAGTAGATCACAGTAAATCTTTAAGCATTCACCAATCATTTAATATTTTTGCGTTTTCAGCTATTAAATACACGGTTACAATCTTGATATCAGTACTAAATATTTTCCATAAATGAATTATTATTAAGTAAGTAGTGAAAGGGTTAACAGTCAAAGTATAGGTTTGTTATACATGTGTATGCATTGATATTGAAAAAGTGTGTCACTTTAAACAGTTGCCATGGTAACTAGAGTCTAGTTTTCCTAGGAAATTGTAATTGTTGTCTAAAAGCCTAAGTATTTTCAATTAGATACTTTTTTAGCATGTCCGTTTCAGTCAATGAAATATTTCTGTTATTTTTTATTCATTTGGTCATACTTTGTATACAATTACATTTATAATTTAACCTTGAAAATTGCTGGCAATCTCATACTTATATTAAATTATTTAGAATTGCTTGATGGGTTAATGCTCACCTTTTTTGCAATTGTAAGGCAAATCAATGCAATATATATATAATTCTCCTTTTTAACAAAAAGCGATGTTTCCTAGCATTTTTTGTATTTTTATTGAATGGTTACCATGGCAACTAATTTTTTGTTTGCCTCTCATCTTCATATTTATAATACTATTAATTGTATAATGCAACAGTCAAGCAGTGAAGGAAGAATGTAAATGTTCTTTGACTTTTACCTTATTGCTAGCTCATTCTTCAAAATATACGGCATTTTTAAAATTTCTTAAAAATAGACATTTTTTCATCATTTTTTAACGTGAAATAAATTGCTTAAAACATGGTGTAAGCTCTGATATTTAGGAATGTGTATTAAATTTATAGAAAATAAACAAAATGTGTTGTTTTACATTATTTATTCCATTTAAATTCCGAAGTTTTGAATTTGACCTATTTTGGCAGAAAAAATGATAAAAATGTAAAATTAAAAGGGCAATAATTCTGTCAAAAATTTAAGGACTTAAAAAAAAATGTGCATATTTGAGTTTGTAATGACGTACCCTTTAAAATATATATCACTCTACTATACTGCATGAAATTAATTTTTTACGTTGTTATTGCTACCTGACAGTAATCAAGACTGGATTTGATTTGTCAATAGACTCATTTTTTCACATAAATATATTCTTGGTAACAAAATGATTTTTGCAGTTCACCATTTTTTATACATGTTGATTTTTATCGAAAAAAATGTACCATAGTAAATCCGTCAATGATTTTTAATTCTCAAACGCGCACTCACAGTTATCCTCGCTTCTCTATGTATTGAGAGCATGTGTCCAGAATAAGTGTGATCCCTAATTTGTCTGTTGTATAATGTTAACTACCGGGTAGGAGATATAATTAATTACAGAGTATATTTACTATATACTAATAGTTCATGTAATTCTCATAAAAATGTCATCATCATCATCATCAATCAATCAATCAATCAATCAATCAATCAATCAATCAATCAATCAACCAACCAACCAACCAACCAACCAACCAATCAATCAATCCATCAATCATTCATTATCATCATCATTCATCAATCATCATCATCATCACCACTGATGATATAACGAGGTCATACAAAAACCTTATATAATATCACCCAATAAATGTCATAATTACATCGTTTTTTCGTCACCAATGGTGTTCTTTTGTCTATTTTGCCAGTGGGTTGGGTAGTTAATGTAGGGGTTGGGGGGGGGGGCTAAAATGGCTGAAATATCAATTCGTGTGAATGTTAATATCTATTGCCAAACATCATGACAGTTAATATTGCATATTGATCTATAACTGTGATGAAAAACAGCAATTTCTTAATTTCTCAGTTATCCCCTTAACAAAATCAAAACATCAAACAATTAATTAGGATGTTGAATTAGCAATATCAGGCAAAATGAAGTTGATTTATGTCACAATAGTCACTTTTAAGCAGTGTAGACTTGTTTGACAAGGAAGATTTTTATACTATACCATAGTTCACGTACTATGTGTAATATCATATTTAAGTAACACATATATTCTTTGTTTACTATGTACCTTATGTTTATATTACAAGAAAAGTTATATATGTATTGCAATAAGTATTGTTTCTCTTTTCTATTTTCAGAACGTGCTCTCTCTTATATTATATGGATTACGTTTATTGGAATCTACATGTTTATGAATAACTGAAACGGTGCAATAAAGACTAAGAACCCGTGCCTTTCTAACATTCCTATAAGAACTATCTGATAAGCTTGGAAAGTTTAGACTGGTAATAATGGCGCCCAACGTGTTTTGTGCCTTTTAGAGCATAAATATTAAATGAATGCAGAAGACAATGTGAAAACAGAAATTTATATTAAAAGAATGGACAGACAGTGGAAATATTGATATATGTGGACCATATTAAACACCTAGTTTGAAAAAAGTGTATTTGTTGGACATTCGACTGATTCACATTTGTAGCAGTTATCAACTGCCATAACCAAAGTTGATGGATTTAAACGTTTAGCCATATGTATTGGATTGGATTGTTTGGACTTTCGATATCACCATATGAGGATGTGCCATCTTTCGGGAACATTCTTTGAAACGCTGGGACGCATTTCAGGCCGCAGGGAGATATGACATGTATTGTGATCTTCAGGAGACGTATTTTTCAATCATCAAGGACAGAAAATGTGTAGCAGTGGACATTATTTGTGAATTAGGAGTTATATATTTGTGTCTCGTGGCAGTAATGATTAAGGTTTTCAAGATTATGTGAGTAAAATAAATATTGCATTGTAAATTTTCAGAAATTACAGTTATTTCAGTATATCTCTATTTATTCTTAGTATTTCCTGATTTTATAGTGTATTTTCACAAAGATAACTGCAGTTTTTGATTAAAAAGATAATATTGATCACGATGTACATTTTTGGTGAGATATTGTAGTGTGAAACCGAAAGTAAGAGTATTTTCAATTTGCATGTACTTTAATAGTGGTAAAGGACATTAATTTACTAAGTAACTAAATCATTTTAGCAGTGGTAAACATTTAACAATATATACTGACTATTTTCCGCTACATTGCAACCACTCTGATAGTTATTTCTTATCAGCTAAGTTTGTTTGTGTTTGCATTCCAACACATCGCCTTATTTTGCCCTCATATAGACCTAGTTGTGCATTGATTATATTTGGCAAGATTACCCCAGACATTTTATTTTCAAGCCTCAATTGTATTTGTCTTGTATTTAGACGAGTTTTGGTGAGATCATTTGTAAATTTTGGTCAGTTGTCATTGAATAAGCTAGAGAATAGCTTCTGACATTCGAAGTAAGTGCTTTTTGACAGCTGTGTTAGCTATTCCCACTTTAGTGACGTTTGCATACTAAATAGTACAAGTTGACTTTCATTGGTTCTTAAATTAGAAGCTAAAGGTCTTGTGACGTGTCAGGCGATTATTTAGTAAAGTAACCTTATTTGAAAAGGTCATGACCCTTGCACTACATTAAACAGGTAATTATTTTACTATGAAGAGATTCTGAAATAAATACACATGTACAGTTAGTAGTGATTTGTTTAGATAAATGTACTTGTAGAAAATAATTAGCTTAGATTATTTAGATGAATACAGCTACTTAGTATATTTGTTTGACTTAGATGTTTAGTACTTATTGGGAAAATAATTTATTGATTCATACATTGAATTAATTAAACTTAGAATGACTCTGGAAAAGAGCTGAGAATAATTAAATTGTTGTGAACAATCTCTGTATTCTTATTTGATAACAAATGGGATTATTCATAATCTGATTAGTTCGCCTATGTCATTATTTCAAATATATTTAACTGGTCAGATATTTATTATACTGCACACTTGTTTTGTATTTTAGAAATGTTTAATATTTGTATTTAATTAACATAAGGAAACTTAAGGAATTTGAAACTTAGAATTGTGTCATTGTATGCAGTTGATAATTGTGTACATAAAGAATGATTATAACAGCTGAATATTGATTATTGATTTTGGTGACTATTTTTTGTCCAGTGCCTAGTGAAAAGTTACCTTGAATTGAACTGTGTATTGTGAAAGGAGACACTCGCAATAGAAAATATTTAGTTTGCATTGATAGTTTTGCAAATAATTGTTTGTACTTAGACAATTTGCAATTATTCTACTTTAATACACATGTTACTATATATAGTAACATTTTAACGTTGTCAGAATAGTCATTATCGGCGTGGCGGGATCATAATCATCAAAATTGATAATAGCCCCGGGGCTATTATCAGTCACGTGACCGATGATGACCCTGCGATTGTCCGCACGTGCAACGTAACGCAATTTCACGTTGTTGAAGATGGCTGACGGAGTAGACATGGGTGAACGTACGCTCGAAAATTTAGCCAACAGGCTACTTCAACTGGATTCTGCCATCGAAAAAAATGAACATTTCACTGAGGCACATGCCCGGCAATTCATTGAAGCAAAGAAAAACAAGGCTACGGTAACAAAAACTAGGAGTGACATGAAAAAGGTGAACGATTGGCTGAATGATGACGGCGAGACCCGGCAGATCAAAGACATTCCACCAAAGGAGCTAGATATTCTTCTATCCAGATTTCTGCTCAGTGTCAAGAAGACCAAGCTTTCGGCAGAGGCGAATGGCCCCGCTGCAACCAACTTCGAGCCATCTACACTGCGTGGCATCTTGTCAAGTGTAAAGAGACACCTGTCCGAGAATGGTAGGCGTATTTCTGTTTGTTATTATTATCTAAAACAACTAAAGTTAATATATAAACACCTTAATAGTTATATATTTTATAGTTGCCTATAACTTTATGCACAGACTTTGATTATTTTAATCATAATCAACTCGTTTTGCAGAGTACGAAGGCGATGTCATGGGCGGAAAAGAGTTCAAACTCACACGGGACACGCTAAAAGCGAAATGCGTGGACTTGAAAGAAAAGGGACTTGGCAACAAAACACAGAGAGCCGATCCCTTCTCTTCCTCAGAGATTCAACAACTCTACGAAAAGAAACTTCTTGGAGCCGGTAAGTTTGGCAGTTAATTGATTGTTTACATATCACTAAGCAACAAAGACAAGGGAGACAACTAAAGCATAAAGAGAACGATATAAGCCGGTCCCCGGTATTCAAAAAAGCCTACCTTTATAATATGTATTGCGTGGTAATAATGAATAATGGGTAATTATTATTGTATGACGAAATTCATGGATTTTATGTCTGTTATTTTATATTTCTTTAACCTAATATATATTTTATAAACATTCATTACTATATTAAGGTAGAAAAAAGAAATCTATATGCATTTAGAGTGAGTTTACAGTGCAGTACATTGTTAAACAGTAGAGAACATTATACAACATAATAATCAAGCACATTTTAACTGTGTAATTGTTTCAAATGGTATAAATTTCGAATTAATTACAGCCTCTCCATGTTGTGGGGGGACTTGGAATTAAGCCAGACCTCCGATGGTGTGAGTTACTTGGCCTTCACGGAGAGGGCGACAAAAACAAGAAACGGAGTTGCTGGTGACCACAGGCAATATGTACCTAAGCTCTTTGAACAGCCAGGTAACCAAGTAAAAATAGCATTGTTACAAAAAGGTTATTTTTTCTATTGTTAACAGATGATGTGCATTTATTGCAGTTATTAGCAAAACTTTTTAAACTAAAATCCATTTAAAATAAGAATTCAAATGTTGATTTTGTAAAAAAGAAATAAATATGTGATTGAGTACTCTAATTGTGTTTTAAAATTATTTGCAGGAGACCCAAACTGCCCTGTAAGGTTATATCAGCTTTACAAGGAAAAGAGACCACCTCAGATGTCCGCCCCAGAAACAAGGTTTGATGTAGCCCTGAATCCAAATTTTGGAAAGGGAACAGAATCAAATGATCTCTGGTTCATCAACCAAAACCTGGGAAAAAATAAATTGGGACAACTGGCCAAAACAATGAGTGAGCAGGCTGGATTTCAGGCTAGGCATGTTAATCACTCTGCAATAAAAACATGCATTACAAATTTGCTGGATGCCGGTTGTTTCCCCACTGAGGTGGCACAGCCGACTGGTCACAAAAATCTGATGTCTCTAAATTATTACCATACAAACAATATAGAAAAGCAGCAAAACATGTCCAATATTCTTCACATGTGTAAGAGAAAAGAACCAGTGACAAATCCAGAACCAGAACCAGTTACTAACATGGAGGAATTTGATGATGATGACAATCAGGAACTTGTAGCAGCATCCCAGGAAATTGAGCAAGCGCTATCCTCCATCCAAACATATGAAGAGATTCCTGTAAGAAAACCAACACATGATGAAGCTGAACAAGTTTTAGACCTTCCCATTAAACAAAGCCCAGGTGGAACACTGACCCTGCAAAAAATTATGAAGGACACTCAGTCACTGTTTAATGGCTGCACCTTTTATGGGCCTATCAGCATTAATTTGAGAAATTAGGAACCATACAGTATGCATGCATAACTGGTACTGGCTCCTTAAGTTGTAGGCACTGGAATGAGTGAACAAAGTTATTATGCATACATGTTTTATTCCATTCATCCACTGCTATTATTATATTGTTTTTATTTCACATGTTTTTGGGTTGAAAAATGTTCTTTTATCTTCACTTCCCGTGAAATAAATGTGTGCTACATGTATTTTATTTCAATTTGCTTTTTCAGTATCGGCATATCGACAGACTACTGAATACTTGAGTCAAAACATGTGTATTAAACAGTTCAATATATGGCCGCGCGGGGCCAATGAGTGATAATAGCCCCGGCATATCGATAATGGCCCTCGGGCTAAAGCCCTCGGGCCATTATCAACATGCCGGGGCTATTATCACTCATTGGCCCCGCGTGGCCATATATTAATCTCTAAGTAATTTATTGACACTTAGATTTGTTGTTTAATAATATAACATTACCCATGTGTTTTATTTATTAAATGAACATACACTAATTGATGTTTTAGATTTTATCTGAATGACCAAAGACACATCTTGGTAGAGAAATTACGAGAAACTTTTTATTGCTACAATGTGATTAAGATTTTGCGTTATTTGGTAACTTATTGATGATGAAGTCTGGTGCATAGATAATGACTGAATGAATAAGCATTGATTTTAAGAGATGACTTAGATACAGATGATGTTTTACATGCTGTATTAGTTTCTCAACACATGTAATTTGGGTGATAATTTAGACTATAATGAGACAAGTTGTTTTGTCGCAGACATTGTACAATTGTGTATTACCTTTAAGCAAATGATGTAATATACTATATGTTATTGCACAAAGTGATGAGAAATATTGAATAGGGGAATTGTGCTACACGGGACATATAATTTTGTGGAATTATATGAATACTAGTGACTAGCGTTCAGAAAATATTTGTGTAATATGTGTGTGATCTAAAGATAGTGATTATGTATTGAAGTGAACAGAAATAAATGAGAACTTGATATCAGAACCACGAATTTCAAAATTTTATGGGAATAGTGAACGAGATGAAGTGTGCTGGGACACATTTAAATTTGAGGTGGAGATATTGTTGAATAGTAATGAATTTAGTGAAGATGTGGTAAAATTAGGTGTTTAAAAAGCTTTGAAGAGATCTGCACATGGTGCTGCAAGAAGGCTTGGAACGGAAGCTACACTGGGACAGATTTTGAACACAGTTGATTGTAGTTTTTGAAGTGTAGAGTCAAGGAAAGAAATTTTAAGACAGTTTTACTCATTAAGCCAAGATACTGATGAAAGTATTAACAGTTACTCAAGGTGGGTTGAGGTATTGTTGACAAAGGCAGTGCAGTTAGAAGGTTTAAAGTCTTCAGATACAGAAATGTTACAAAATGTATTGTATGCTGGATTGATGAGAGAGATAAGATCAAGGGCAAGGTATAAGTTTGACACAGTGAAGGTGTATGAAGAATTCATCTTTGAACTTAGAAGAATAGAACAAGATTTTAAGCAGGAAGTTGAAGAAGATGCACATAATTGTCATAAGATGCTTATTGTGGAGCTGGTGTGGATATTGAAAGTGATAAAGATGATGAATCTCTGAATAATCTACAAAGTAAGCTGTATATTTTACAAGAAAGAATTAAAACTTTAGAAAAGGAGCAATCGAGGGAAGAGCCTAGAAGGTGGTACATACCAAGTAGAAAACACAGGCGATATAGGGGCCATTATGAAAACAGAAGATATAACTACAAACCAAGAAGCCAAATAGCTATTAATAATTTCATGGCTACATGCTATAATTGCCAACAAAATGGAAATATAGTAATACTTTGCCCCAACACCAGATACATGGGTGCCCCCATGACAAACTCAGATAAAATGAAAAGGAAAGAGCCTGAGTTTGGTTGGTGAAACAAATGAGGTAAAGGTTATTTTAGAAATGTTGAGGCAAATGCATTATTGGACACTGGAAGTTGTGTAAGTGTGATGGCCAAATCATTCTATGAAAAAAACTTTGCATATACTGAAATAAAACCTCTTGATCAGATTTTAAGAATACAGTGTGCTGATGGGAATACATTACCATATGAAGGTTATATGGAGATATATTTGAAAGTACAAAATGGATTACCAGGTTCAGAGGTTGTAAGATGTATGTTTTTAGTAAGTGGAGACACAATCTATTCTAAGAAAACACCACTCATAATTGGAACAAATATTCTACAAGTACTACTAGATGGTTGTCAACAAAGGCATGGAGAGCAATTTCTACAAAGAGCAGGTTTATATGTACCCTGGTACTTATCTTTTAGGTGTATGGTTATTAGAGAGAGGGAGCTGAAGAAGGAAAAGGACAACCTTGCCATTAACAGGGGTGCAGTAGGGGAGAGGATTGAGACCAATTGAAAACATACATGTTATGGGATACATTGACAAGGCAGTGAATCATGCTACAACAGCTATTATCCAAGAAACCACAGAGAGTACTTTACCTTCTTATGTTGACATTACACCAGGAGTAGTAACATATGAATACGTAAAAAGTAAGAATGTCACTGTTAACTTATCAAACCTTTCCACCAATACAGTAGTTATCAATCCAAAAGCTATTCTCTGTGAACTACCACCTGTAAGAGTGGATGAAGAGGTATTCAACAGAATTACAGAGGACAAGACAGATGTGTTGAATCAAGTCCATGTAGATGAAGACAGCAAGTTGACACCAGATGAGAGAAGCAAGAAAGATGATTTATTAAAGCAACATAAGGCCATACGTTCAACATCCGATTGAGACATTGGACATTGCGATATGATAAGACACCGGATCGACCTTCTACCTGAATATCAAGCACCCTTCAAACAACCACATCGCAGAATACCTCCACAAATGATTGACGAAGTTAGAAACCACCTTGAACAGTTACTTTTAGCCGGAATTATTAGAAAATCTAGATCACTTTGGGCCTTAAACGTAGTAATAGTTAGGAATAAGAATGGTAAACTCAGAATGGAATATGTGTGGACTTTCGACTGTTAAACAACAGAAGTATAAAAGATGCTTATGCGCTACCCCGTATTGAAGAAGTATTTGATGTATTACACGGAAGCAAGTTTTTTACAACAATCGACATGAAGGCAGGATATCATCAAAGTCAAAGTTGAAGATACCCACAAAAGGACCGCATTCACAGTAGGACCCCTTGAATTCTTTGAATAAGTGAAAATGCCATTTGGTTGATCAAATTCACCTGCTGCCTATCACAGACTGATGGCGGTTTAGGACCATTTAATATGAACATCTGCGTCATTTACCTTGATGATCTTATTATTTTCTCCAATTATTTCGAAGAACATCTAGACAGAATCAACCAAGTATTAACAAGACTCCATGAATGTAATTTAAAGTTATCACCTGAAAAATGCTTCTTTATACAAAAAAAGTCCATTTTCTAGGCCATGTAGTGAGTGGAGAAGGGGTTGAAACTGATCAAGCAAAGATCGAAAAGGTGAAGAACTGGCCGACTCCTAAGAACAGCGACGAGCTCAGGTCAATCTTAGCGTTCGCGGGATATTACCGCAGGTTCATAAAGAACTTTTCAAAGGTCACAGGACCATTATCAGACTAACTTCCTGGAACACCGACAAAGAAGGGAAAACACAAGAAGCCAACCAAAGACTGGATATGGACAGAGAAAGAACAGAATATATTTGAAGACCTTAAGAAACTACTATCTAGCCCACCATTCTTAGCATATCCGGATTTTACCAAACCATTCGAAATACACACTGATGCAAATACTAGAGCACAGGGAGCAGAACTATACCAGACACAGGGCGAACAGAAGCGCGTGATAGCCTTTGCCAGCAGATCATTATCCAAAAGCGAACGCAACTACCCTGCCCATAAACTTGAATATTTGGCATTAAAATGGGCAATCACAGAGAAGTTTTCAGATTATTTGAAAATGAAGAGGTTTGAAGTATACACGGACAATAATCATCTGACGTATATTCTCACGACAGCCAAACTAGATTCAACAGGCCACAGATGGGCAACGGCATTAGGGACTTACAACTTTACCATACATTAAAGGGGCAGGATTGAAGAACGCAGATGCTGACAGCTTAAGTAGATATCCAGAAAGGGACAATGAAGAGAAGACACTAGATGACGATATAGTTAAGGCCATATGTAATAGCACAAACGAGACAGTAACGATACAGACTATACCAACCATGAAAATCAACTTAGTAGTGACTTTAGAAGAACCAGAACAGACTCTAGCGCAGAAGGAATTGAGAGAAGTAATAAGAAGACAGAGACATAATCCAATGATTGAGAAACGGAGAAGAGCGACCATAGACCAGAGATTACCCAAGAGAATATGTGGAAGAGACTAGAGATATACTAATGATAAGACATTACAAGAATCTGATCATATAGAGGGGTGTGATGAACAAACGTTTTGGTGAAGGAGGTAGACGTTATGACCAGCTGATAGTACCACCGTGCTATAGGGAAGAAATATTGCAAGGAGGCATACAGATGTAGGACATCCCGGAAAGGACAGGACGATGTCACTACTAAAGGAGAGGTTCTATTGGTTCTATAGCACAAGGTGTTGATAGCTGGATCAACAATTGCAACAGATGTCTTCGGAGAAAGAGCCCAACCAACACTAGAGCCCCGTTAGTTACAATCACATCGACCTAACCATTGGAAAGATTATGCATAGATTATCTTACATTTGAACCATGCAAAGGCAACATTTCGAACATTTTAGTAATAACTGACCATTTCACCAAATTAGCACAAGCTAATACCTACAAGAAACCAAACAGCTAAAACTACCACATAAGCCCTTTTCAACAACTTCATAGTACATTACGGTGTACCATCCATCTTACATTCTGATCAAGGCGCGAATTTCGAGTCTGAGATGATACAAGAGTTATGCCAATTAACAAACATAAAAAGTCGAGGACAACCCCATATCATCCGATGGGAAATGGGCAAACAGAAAGAATGAATAGGACTCTCTTTGATATGTTAGGGACATAAGAGCCAAAACAAAAGCAGGACTTGAAGACATACGTAGCACCATTCGTGTTTGCTTATAATTGTACTCCTCGTGAAACGACGAAGATAACACCGTATGAACTCATGTTTGGACGGAAACCAAATCTACCAGGTAGAGTGTTTGATATACAGCCAAGAGATAACATTAAGAATCCAGCCGCTAGAGATTACATAGAAGATATAAGGGAAAGGATGAAGAAGACACAAGAGATAGTAGAAGAACAGACCAGGAAGTCCAAAGTCAAGCAGAACGCGGGATATGACAAGAAGGTCAAGGCTACTAGGATAGAAGTAGGAGACAGAGTCTTGGTTATGAAGTTGGCGTTTGACGGAAAACACAAAATATATGATAGATTTGAAGAGGAAGTGTATGAAGTAGTAAGCCTACCGAGAAGTGAAATACCAGTGTTCAGGGTCAAGAATAGAAGCACAGGGATAATAAGGACACTCCACAGAAAGCATTTACAACCGGTTAATTGCCAGGATGAGACTGATGATGAAGTATAAAATCAAGGTTGGAAATTAGTTGAAGTACAGGAAAACCAGACCTCAACAGAAGGTAGAAATGAAGCAGAAGATGCTAAGGGTAAAGTTGAAGATAGAGATAAGAATAAAAGCGACGTCGCAGATGAAACAGACAGTGATTGTGAAGAGGGATATGAGTGTGTAAACATGAAACACCTAAGTGGCGACGCATACAATCCCAGAGGAACAAGTGAAGTTAAAACAGGTACCGGTGCAAGGGAAATTGAAATAGAGGATAGAAGAGATAGAGATGATATTGTTGACCAACATTTAGAGCATAGAGCTGAGCAAAGAGCTGGTGTTGGTAATGGAAGGGAACAGCCCTCTCAGACGAATGAGGATACAAGACCAAAGGTAGTTGAAGATGAACCAGCTGGAACTATAGTTGGAGAGGGACAGAGAGGTCCACCAGATAGGTACAGAGATTACCAGATGAACCAGATGGTTCAGAGACAACCTGATTTAAGGATTGAAGCTCTTGAAATTCTTGCACAGTCAGGAGCATTGCGAAACTTGGATTTGATTGTGGTACAGAAGGTGATAGAGTCTCTGATGAAGTAGATATAGAATAAGATTACTAGAGCTATTAAACCAATTTTATGTTTTATTGATACATGTTTTCATCAAAATCTTGGTAAATTCATGAGTGACATGCACATTAGATTGCGATGACGCATTTTAATGGTTGGGTTAACTTAATCAGCTATAGGGATATATTTTTTGGTAAAAATGAAATACTGGTTGATTACTGGTTAAGTCGAACTTGCTGTTATTAAGATAAGTAAGTTTATAGAAGTATTTTAGACAACTAAAGTACTCTAGTAAATACTTATGGACAGCTAGTGTTGTACTGTAATTGCTAAAGTAGTAGTGATTGTTAGACAGAACGACGAGCCTAGAGTGAATTACGAGAGGTCATTTTTCGGAGTAGGGAAGTATTTAGCCCAGTTGAAATTCTGATAGTTTGAGGAAGACAATTCATGCAAATTGAGGAAGCTTTTAGCTTGATCTGGTCGAAGTAAAGGAAAAATTTTATGGTCAGTATTGGTTGCATTTGATCTTTTAACTATTCTATTTGTTTTTGCAATGTGTTGGAAATGTCATCATGCATTTGGTAGATTTGTCAGGCTGAATTATGTATTTTCGTGGTATTAGACTTTTGAGGATTGGTTTCAATATAGCATAATCTGCTAATTGTTTCTTTACATTTGATATTGCATTCATGGTTTGGGGTTTTCAGTTATTACTAGCATGAACTGCATTCACCTAAGAGATGTGTGATTGAGAGTAAGGAGTTCAGTCCCTCAGATTTGGTAGGTTATTGATGTAAACTGTTTTGTACATGTTTGTTTGTTGTATGTGTAAATTGTTATGTCATTGTATGTGTTCTGTCAATAATAACGCCACTAGACAATTACTTGACGTATGTGTAATATCATATTTAAGTAACGCATATATTATTTGTTTACTATGTACCTTATGTTTATATTACAAGAACAGTTATATATGTATTGTAATAAGTATTGTTACTCTTTTTTATTTTCAGAACGTGCTCTCGTATATATTATATGGATAACGTTTATTGGAATCTATATGTTTATGATACCTTAAACGGTGGAATAAAGATAATAGAATGAACCCGTGCCTTTCTTACATTCCCATAAGAGCTATTTGATTTAATAGCTTGGAAAGTATAGACTGGTAATAATACTATTCTTGTTAACACTAGTAACGTAAGCTACAATGGACATATGCAATAGTGTTCCCATTTAAGAATGTAATTGTTATTTCTAACCTATAAACATAAAATATTTAGGAGTGGTATGTTATGCGAGTCAAAATGTCGTCATGTAATTCAAATTTGAGTATTTAATATGCAGATTAGTATTTTTCTCACATACCTTTAATTTAAGTTTAAAGGTCGTTCTTTTTGTTTTTGCAATTTGACCTTGTACAACAGATTAGAATTGTGATGTGAAAAGGGTGAAGGTAATACATCTAGTTCTGTTTACTTGAGAAATTGTTTGTAACGTATATTTACAAAGTAACGTATTCTACATGCACATTAATCAGGAAATGTGATTGTGTTTTTTTAATAATATCTGTTTTCAGCTTTGTGCCATAAACCAGGATCACTGTATTGATAGGATTTTAAAATGACGATAAATGCTCATTGTAAGCATAACCTGTTTAATATGTATGACTATCCAACATACTTTTGATAATATAACGTAATATAATGTGAATGTTTAACTTGACAGTATGTATTATTCGTCAGTACTGTCTGATGTTTAATGTCTAATTTAAGAGTTCTCCTCAAATTGTTGCAGATTATTTTGATGCTTGTTTTTCATCATAGAATATTTCAAGTTTTAAAGTAACATAAATTTCAGTATAATGAGCCATGAAACATCTTTGTTTTAGCTAAAATATTATTGATGTGTACAATTACGTCATATATTTTTGAATTAAAACAGCTTTAAACACTTTTTCTTTTATAAAACGACAGTATTTTACAAGTGAAAGCTATGTTCGAAATTTTAAAATTATTTGGTAACGTACTTTAAAATGCTGTAGTTTCCAAACGGCACATAGGCCAAGGCGTAAAATATTTGTAAGATAATACGCTTTCATAAAGTCATGGTCTACTAAATTCTCCCTTAATCCGTAAGGTGCTCGCAAGAGTTAACAATGTCTGTACGATTTTGACGAATTTCGATAAAACACCTACTTGAACGGACCTAGTAGAGTTGATGATACCGGGGTATTACATCATTAGTGGATTACACAGCAGGCGCGTTACGTACTGGACTCACTTCGGCTTCAACAAAAAAAAGCCAGACCCACCTACCAAAGAAAATCTTGATATGGATTATGCCGTGTGCCGGCTTTGTAACAAGAAATATGCAAACAAATGTTGGCTTTCAAACTTTTTCCTTTCGTTCTAAATGCGGACTGTTTTCTTTTCGTTTTGGCAATGCAATTAGCACGTTGGAAAATTTGATACGATGGTCAGAAAGAATGTTCGCTTTTTTTTTCAATTGATAAGTAAATTTAACAAAATTTAATTCAAATTTAAAATGAAACATAGCTGTCAAATTCACTCAAATTAGTGTCATTTAAGGTATAGTCAGAAATGGTCCAACCGATTGTACTATCGATAATCGGTTACATGAGTGGAACCGATCATCGATAGTAAAGCTGGAACCGATTTCCATCACTAATTTTTACACCACTGCTGTTGCTTATATAATTTTAAGACAATGAGTTGTATTAACTATTTTAAGATTATGAGAAAAATAGTTAATCAGTTTGATGTATAAACCAAAATTTAAAATCACCAAATGATTCATAATGGTGTTATTTACAACTTAACTGAGCATATAGCGCGTCACCTTAAATTATAACAACACACTTCACTTTCGCTTGCTCACTAAATAGCCTCATCAACCCATTCCATAGTTACACATTGGACATTTATATTTTACCCATGTTAGCTAATCTAGCTCTCTCTGAATTATATGAACATTAACATAAAGCACTGATTCTAAATGTCCAACCCAAGTGTGCTGACTTAGTTGCCTATTCAACATTTATCATCCGCGACATGAACACACTGGAGCAGTCACACTGGACCTTAATGTCAAGCCCATAATAGCTCCCCTAAGCCTATAGAGTTCGTGTAACATTTCATGGAACTGTAGCTAAAGCAATAAAAGATATTGTCATGGCAAAGATTCCTTAAACTAGGCCTTTAAGCATTTAATTTAGATTTGGCAATCAAATTAGAAAGGGAGACAACCTTCAAGAAATTGTCAACAATAAAACGTCTTAAAGGCCTAGTTTAAGGAGTGTTTGGCATGATAATCCCCTGCTGTGCATCTCCTGTTTAATGCTCTGGTGTCACAGTAGGGGCCATTTCCTGTGTATTTGTTTAATGGCTCTGGGCTATTTAGGGTTGACACTTTTCGAGTAGATAATCTCATTGACTCAACAATACATATAAACAATATACATAGCTTATGTAATTATAAATTAAAACGATCGGAAATAAATAATAAACAAATAAGATTGATACGTTTTTAAATAGCTATATAACATATTTATCTCAATCAATTTTAAATGCATGGTTTTCATTGTTACATCCAAATTGTGAAGTATCCTGGTTAAATCATATTAATGGGTTATTTTATATAGCATAACTCTTATTCTTGTTCTAAGGCATTGTAATAATAATATTATTATCATTTTAAAACAACAACAACAACTAAAATACAAGATGTATTGTCCATTTCTATAATAAAACTTTTATATCTGCGCATCTGGATAAGCAGAACCTGGCCATTAAGATAAAGATCAATACACATAATTCGTGTACTGTACACGTTTTTCTTTTATTGTTGTTGTTTTTTTTTGTTGTTATTTTTTTGGGAGTGAGGGTTGGGGTGGGGGATCTCTTATAGAAGGCTTTAACTATGCCTTTAAATGTAGTTCGTCACAAGTTCAATAAACACTGTTTAAATTCAAGACTTAATCGTGTCTCCACTTACTATATTGCCTCCAATCAATAATGACAGATCTACTTTAAATAGAAAGTTCTGATGACCCTACTTAGACGTGTTAAAGTACACATATATGGATAAGGATTACCAATTAACTCCTTTTAATCGTTATTTAAGTGTGCCATAGATTTATCAGATTTGGGATGAATTCAGGTTCTAAAAATGTACAGAATGAACCAGTAAGCATTTGCTTACATGTGCTGATTTATCTCTAAATCTGGCTATCTGCACTCGGAAAACAATAACAATACTATCATTGACCAAAACAAAGTATCGGATCAAGTTTGCACAAAAGAAAATGGTCCTTAATCGTAGTTTTGAAAAATAAAGTGCATTGAGTGAGTCGGTAAGCATAGAAAGAACAAATTTTGTTTTCACGAGATATTTTAATACAGGCATAATTTTCATCTAAAACAAGCGTCATCGTAAAAAAGCAATTGCTCTCCATTCGTTGCACAAGGTCGTTTCTAAAGAATATCGTTGAAACATAAAGAAAACTGTGTTAATACTCACCGAATCGAGGACGTTTTTCACCCCAAACATTAAACCAGGAAACCTGGACGCACCTGACATTACTGCCCTTGATAAACCCTGGATTGGAAACTGCCCAATTTCAATGATATGCAGAAATAATTTCCCATAATTCTAAGTGCGCGATTATCAAGTTCCGGTGTCGGCTCACAACGAAACTCTTCTCTTCGTTATGAGAAAATTACTCCGGTTCACCACTTTGTTAAGAATTTGCAGAAATGATTCCTGCATTAACACTATTTTCCCACAACAATATGAACACTTTGTCTGTTAAATTAACACCAGAAAATCATACCACGATAGGTTCGTTTTCCTTCTATCACCATTTCTTTACAGCCACTATCTATAATATCAATATGACACAATCATGGCCGCATCTTTCGGGTCACCTCTAAATCCATCCACCCAAGAAACAGGTCCTGCAAAATTTCATTCAAAACCACATTTATGCCTTCAAATATGATGTTAATCATGTGTAAAAATAAAAATACATACAATAATGCAATGTAAAGATGTTATAGTTGCTCTTTATTTTACTTGTTTGATATAGTATTTCGGTAGACCTTTAAAATAAAGCTGATTTGTTTAATTACACGCAATAACTTCAATGATACCTAAATATTACGGGGTCAACGAGCAGCAAGAATTTACATATTTGAGGGTCGGTTTCAAAACAACGGCCATGATTTCTTGTTTTCGATGATAGAAAAAAATAAATGACGTCGAACACTGACGTCTGTTGTTACCCTTGGGGCCCAAGATCAGTTTGTTACACTTTAACGAGTGTATGTAATAATACTGTTTTTAACCAGATAAAAGGCTGTAAAGATACGCTGTTTTACTTGTGTTGAGTTGGATCATTTAATGGTTGCTATTTAAACAAGACCGAGAACATATATGTGACAGAACAAAAAATGCGAAATTTTGTATCGAACATGTATTTAGGATGAAAGGACAAACACACTTAAGGGAATCAAATTTAAAATAAAAAGAATCAAGGTATTGTAAACTTGGTGTTGCTTGCAAATAATTTTAGAACACAATTGAAACATGTTCGTTATATAAACGAAAAATATACAAATCAACTTTTGATACAAATGTCATCAGAGACAGTTCACAATTGTACAAAAGGGTTCATAAATACTGCTTTAAAAAAACGCGCAAACATAAATAACTAGAGCTAGTAAATGGACAGCATGTAAGGATGATGTATCGAAACAAAACAGCAGCTCTGGAAAAAATGTGTTTTTTTACCAAATATTGACGTGCACTTATATTTTTAATAAATAGTAATACTTTTATTAACAGGTTTGAAATCAGTTTAAAACAAATCAATATTACATTATACTTTTCATTTACTACATTATAATATTATATTATATAACGCCGACAAAACTGATTTTTTATTGACCAAAGCAGAAGCAATAACACATGTTGTAAATTTAGTAAAAGATATAATAATATTTTTTTAATACTAGATTTCCCCGAAACTACAGTGCCGTCTATAATAAGCTCCTTTTAATCGTCTGGTTAGGCTAGAATACAATTGAAAGAATATATATATATATATATATATATATATATTATGTAAACATTTCGTTGTGCATCATCATGTATTAATTAAATAAACTGTCAATTGCAGCAGAACTGCTTGTTATTGTGAATATAGAGAATACTAGTTTAGTTCCGTTGATGGAGGAAGTTTATCTGGCAAGGCGGAGGAATTAATCGGTTAGCCTTCAGCCGAGCCAGATAAGCTTCCTCCATCCACGGCACTAACCTAGTATTCTATTTATCGTGTTACTTTGTTTATAAAATCACAAAAAATTACCTTAAAATTATCAAGTATTTTTTTTGAAAATAAAGGGGACAACTGGTTTTTCTCTGTTGACGTCGGCACACTCGGTATCCATGTTTAAATGCGCCCCTAGAATAGTTCTCTAAATTGTTCATATTTACCAATACGCTTATAATAAAAGTAATTGCATTTTAATACGCCAATATCAATTCAAAGCATAAAAAAGTGCTTCAGTTTGGATCAGTCACCAAACATAATCATTTTCTTATTATGTATAAATTGTTCCGCAAGTCATAGACTACACAATATCAAAAGTGTTTACAAAAATCGCCACATTTTCAATGGATTTGATTCTTTTTGATATAAAAGAATGAAGTGGTGTATGTTAAGAATTGCACCGGCAAAGAGAAAATTCATTTCTGTTGAAGGTGAGATTTTGTCATTCGGCACAGAAATGGAATTCACTTTGGTTGAATGTTGCACATTTTCAGCATTTGCGGCGGGGTAAATTTTGCAGATGTATTTTTTCTGGCCAATTTTCTTTGCTAGATTCTATTTGCGGCAGAATAATTGAATTTGCTCGGTGAGTTGTTGTTGTTGATGTCGCCTGTCCTCGAACTATTGATAAGAATCAGAGGCAGTATTTGTGCTTTTCCTCTGACATTTCAGCATAGAAAAGAAGAAGTTCGTTTTCGCGGTCACGTTACAAACATAGTGTAGATAAACATCACGTGGTCGACTATTCTCAGAAACTGAAATTTACGCATATACATCCCTACTTATAACCGCGCAAAAATAGTATTTTTGCAAACAGGATACGTATGGGGACCACTGAACAATTAATTAGAATATTCTGGTTGAAGAACAGTTTCGACAGGTTTTGACGATCATGATACTTACCATCACAAACAAACAAGAGATCTAGTTTGTTAACCTTTATTTTGCGTGAGAAGCAGTAACCGGCATTTCTTACAAAACAATTGATTAAAGTGTCAAAAACGTACGTCCCGCCATGAGCACAAATATACTCATCTGATAAAGAAATAAAATAATCATAGTGTTTTGTATATATTTTACAATTTGAGAGAGATAAACAAAAGACCAGATGAAGGCCGATTTTTATATAAAAAAAAATATATTCCGATTTCTTTATTAATTAGAAGATTCAATATCAAATACAGCATAATGTTATCGAATAAAGTCTAGAGGTAAATTATTGCAACATTATAACCCCGTGAAGCACCTCGCAATACCAAACAGAATAGGTCATAACATGAGTTTGTAAGAGTTTTCACGCATGAAAAACAAAATCATCCAAAATAAATCAGGGTCAAATTCTGTATCCAGGATAAGTCAGTTTTTTTGCTTTGATACATTTTCGTAATCAAGTTATTTAAAATAAACGGTTCTTGGAGAATGAAACACATATTTCATACTAATAAGCATGCATAAAAATATTCAGAACGTCCGAGTGCTGTAAATAGATATGCAAACTGATAAATGCACATGCGCAGTCAACATCACATGTCTATACCCACGTGATAATTGTTTGGAATGTATGAAAGTTTCGTATGTTTTAGACACCAATTATAAGTTTTACTATTGTATTGGTTTTCAACATTCGGTTATTATAGCAAAAATAACACTTAAAAATGGCATAAACATACTTTCTAAAGGAGAAAATAACAATAACCGGCTACTGCTTAACGCCGGCTACTGTTCCTTAACCTGTATCCGAAATCAATTTTGAAATAAACTCAAAAATATATTTATCAAAGTCTGCAGAAACTATTCAGTCCTAGACACTGATTATTACCTTAGACTTTGATTTGACAGTATTGATCTGCAGTGGCCTTGAACCGGACAATTCAAGCTGCTCACGACTTCGAAATTTTCTACGAGCTCGTTTAGAACTCGTCAGCTCGGCATAACATTTTTTCAAGTCGAGTTAATAAAACCTTTACGATTATCGCAAGAGTTAATGATTTCCATATAGTCTAAGCTCGATTTTGTCGAATTTTGATTGAACACCTACTTGTTCGGTGCGCGTGGATTTGGTGTGACCGGGGTATTACATCATTAGTGGATTATACCGCAGGCACGTTATACTATTAACTCATTTAATTTGCGTGAAAACTTTAGAATGAAAAAGTGCAAATCCTTATGTATCAAGTTTGTTTGCGCCATTAACAAGCATGGGATCAAATAACACCACATTATTAATAAGAATGGCAACGCTCACGGATGTCGTTTGGAGTGCCGGGAAACAATTTGATCACGTGACACAAAAATAGTAAGCTACAAACATGAAGTAGGGCAAAAATTCACAAATAATGTAAGTTAGCCTACCGATTGCATTCAAACAATATTTTTCAAACAGAAAAACATGTACAAACAATGTTAAAGTATAAGTAAGATGATTCAATAACTTAAAATAAAATATTATTTAATGTGTACGTTGACATAACATAACAGCACATGTCATGAGTAAGCACATAGACATTCCTACAGTACCAGTTGTTTTGACTTTTGCGTTTAAAAATCTGCAGTTTTAAGGCGGCTAAGAATAGTAGAATCTCTTTTTACATCGAGTTGGTCACTTCAAAACTTGTAACGAAATTTACGATATTTTGGAACGTTTTCATAACAAATTGGTCTAAAGTGTGAACAATTGCATGCCGCGTTTGGAAAATATTGTTTGAATGTTTCAACAAAGAAAACCTATGAATTGGTGCTGTCGGTTGCCAATGTGTCGAGTTTAGGAACGATTTAATAACGTCGAAATATGCAGATTACTTACCATATTTATGCTTTTTTGTTCTACTTCCAGTGTTAATGTTACCATTTGCTTGTCACATGACTAAATTGTTTCCCCAATTTCGCTTAGTTATATATCATCGCTGACCTAGTTAGTATTCATATGATCGAAAGGCGATAGAACCTATTTTGAAAGACATTTCACGCCTTAAAACTTTTTTTATTGTGGTTGGCATATTCAAATTAAGACACGCATTTGTGTTTACATTGTGCATTATTGTCCTTTCCGATAACTCGATTATCTTTCCTTGAATACTCTTCAAGTGGGCATGCGCAGAAAGCGGAAATTTATTTCCGGGGACTACACAAACCAGGAAGTAAACAGCAACAAGTGAAAATGGAAAGTAAAGATTCAAAACTAATAAAAAAAACGGGCAGGAAAACCCCTAAGTACTGTTGTATTTGTAAAGGAATTTACAGAGGGGAGGTTATTGATGGGAGAAAAGTGTCATTGCACCGTTTTCCTCAGAACAAACGTTAAAAACGTGTGTGGGTGCAGCGATGTAAAACGGTCATGAGATCGTTCCAGTGGAATGAACACAGACGATTGTGTAGTGAGCATTTTGTTGGCTTCAGAGGACCTTCTTCCCAGCATACACTTCCATCTATGTTTCCAACTGAGACTGGTGCTACCAAAACCTTCCAGCCAACGGTATTTTTTTATTTCTTATATTATTTTAAATTCTTCCTTACATGCACCTCAAAATGATTTATGATATATCAACGGTGCAAAAAAAAACACAATGTCACTGCACTTATTTGTAAATTTTGTAATTTTAGAAATAATTAAAGAATTGTTTTCAAAAACAGCCTGGAAAAATGTGTACCATTTGTACCAAAACATTTATCTTATACAGTTTCTTTAGCAATTTCAGCTCCTTGATGAAGACGTAGGTGATGATGATGATGATGATGGTGATACGGTCAATGACAATTTAGACCTAGAACTGTCAAATGATGATACAGCCACAACTGTCATTTGTATCCCCCTCCGGACATGCCATTGATACCTCGGTCCACCTGCATGATTACTGCATCGGACCAGTACTACAGCCACAGAATCAGTCCTATAGGTATTGTTCAATATATATATATATATATTGCTTGTTGTGCTATAAAATCGATCTGATTAGTTAATTACTTCTGATCATTTTTCTTCATTCTTTAACAAAACTAGGAAAATTAAAGTGTTTGTAAATGTTTAAGGCCAAAAAAACAAACATTTGGTTCGGGTTACCAGACTGTACATGTAAGATGTGGTAAATGGGAACATGATCAATTTGTATATGTTTCAGATGTTGTGACACACAGACTGAGAACAACTGTGCAGTGATGGAAGTACAAACTGAAGAAAGTTTCCTGGGAAAAACAGCAGACTTCAGTTCACAAACAGAACATTCTACTAGAGACTTTGGTGTACAATGTCAGCTACCTATGCTCACATATGATGACGTAAAATACAATGACGATTTGGTCAGTTTTTACACCGGAATCCCTAATCGAGTTGTGGACATCAAGTCGGAAACTTAACTATAAAGATTCAGATGGAGGAAGGCCAAGAACTCTAAGTGTTCTGAATGAATTTTTCATGGTGCTGATGCGCCTACGTCTAGGTCTGTTATTTGATGATCTAGGTACTAGGTTTTGCATATCTACTTCACAATGTAGTGACATTGTTGAAAGATGGGTCAACTATTTACATGTACAATTATCCTTTCTTGTTCAATGGCCATCTCGTGAGGTAGTGAAAAATAACATGCCTGAACAATTTAAAGAGAAATATTCTAACACTAGAGTTATTATCGACTGCACTGAAATTTACAGTGAAACATCCAGTTCTCTTTCTTTGAAAAGTTTAATGTACAGTGATTACAAGTCTCACATGACTCATAAGATTTTGGTGGGTATAAGCCCAAATGGTGTTTTAACTTTTGTTTCTGACTGTTGGGTGGGCTGTACCAGTGACAAGAAACTCACAGAAAAATGTGGACTCTTGGACTTGCTTGAAGAAGGAGACGCCATAATGGTTGATAAGGGTTTCACTATTACAGACCTTACTACTCCAAGAGGCATTCATCTCATTATTCCACCATTTAAACAGAAAGGAAAACAATTCCCTAAACGTGAGGTTCTCCGTACAAAAGATATTGCAAGTTTACGAATACATGTTGAAAGGCAAATGGAGAGAATCAAGAACTTTCGAATATTGCATGGCAATATTCCTATAACACAGTCAAGGAGAATTTCTAAGGTCTTCAAAATATGCACATATTTGACAAATCTATGGCCACCACTTGTTCAATAATAACTCATGTGTCAATGAAAGCGTTTGTATATATCAAGCATTAGATTTAGGGATAAAAACTTGTATACTTCTAACTAGAACAACTTGTTGATCTTTCTTCTAATGAAATTCTAATTTTGTTTTTAAATCAATTTTTCGAGCAAGTTATATGATATAATTATGAGATTACACATTTGATTCAGGTTTGACAAAAATGGGTAAGGAAATATGCTCATGTGAATGGATTTCAAGATTTGATTTGAAACATGCATTAAGTGATCAATTTATTGATATAATTTTTTGTTTGTGAAACATCTGCTTTGTATTTTGTGGTTTTATTATTTGTAATATTTCAAAGAATAAAAGTCAAAGATCAATTATTAAGTTTGGCTCTGTAATGAGGTGGGTTTTTTTGCCATGTGTAATTGATCTACCACATACTTCAAATCATTAGTATTGAATTGCTTATCTCTTAAAGGATTCTTCAGTATGAACCATTTTCATATCAGTTTCATAATTGAACTAAGTGGAAATAAGAATAGGCAAGAGTGCCATAGATCAAACTGAAATGCCCGACAAATATTAACTTTAAGATATATTAGATTAAAAAAACTAGCCCCATGCTAAATATGTCCCAATGTTTAAAGGGACTGTACATCAGATTGGCACCAATAAAGTTTTTTCTGTAACAAATCTCAGGACAAATTTTTAATAAAATGTTTTACTCTTCTGATATCATAATTGTAAAGAAATACCAAAATGTACAAGAAAATTGAGCTATGGTTCGAACCAGTGTCACCAAAATAGCTGTCCAGTGTTGTATCCACTTTGCTACGAAGGCGTACACGAAACCATATGAATGTTTAAGCTAATATACCTAACTTGGTTAAATCCCATGATTTCATCAACTAGCAAATTACGCATAAGAATAAATTCTACTAGGTATACATACCCATTAAAATAATTTAAAGGATAAATATGGGAAAAAATGCGAACATAAATTAATTGTATACTATGTGGTACTTCAGTTAGTTAGTTTCAATGCATTGTACACATTGATACCAAGTTTATGTCAGTTTTTGACAAGTTTCTTTTTTTTTCGCTATTTCATCACACGGTGTATAGCCCCTTTAAGTTTTGCACCATGCAAACATAAGAAAGTAACACTCATTTGTTGTTTTTAATTAGCAATTCAGAAGGAGAACAACTCGACAGTCTTGAGTTATGGGCCGTGCAGTAGTTACATGCAAACCAATATTCAATTGAACATCTTCAATTGTTTTCGAGTAAAAATCAGCTATTTTATTAAACAATGGTGATATAAACGCTATCACTATCCTGCACAAAAAAATGCAATAATAACACACTTGAAAGGTTAAACATATGTCCATTTATTAAGCTCAGAAATACATCCCTGCAAACTAGATAAATGGAAAGGAAAAGTAGAAAAGGTCAAACATAATACAAGGAAAAAATTAAAGTAGATTTACAGCATCACAATATGTTGACAAAAAGTACACATACTTTCAAAATACTGTCATTTATTTAGATTTACAACTTTTCTTTTCTACAACTTTTCTATTCATGGTTTCAAATTCATAGTAACAATACACTCTTTTTGGAGTTTCATTTTGAATATAGTTATGAAAATAACTGAAAGCAAACAAGATATTCACATAAATTGTCATTATTGATCATTCAAATGTACATGTATGAACAACACATAACTAGACGATGTACAAATCAATTAAACACACTCATTCCCCTTTTAACACGTTGTGCGTACAGTTCAGGAATGTATGATTCAAGGCAAAATCTGTCAAGTTGACACAACATTTTCAGCCAAAATGATTCACAAAATACAATTATCTGTATAGAAAGACCTACACATGTCCAAACTACAAAATCACACCATTTCCTCCCGGTGATTCCCATCTGCCCTTGGACCTGGTAGTAATATTTGTGTGTTTCCTTGAGTAACACCTGGCCATTCTCTAACTGACAAAAAAATCATTGTCTTCACAGCATTCCTCAGGCGTTTGCATTCGCCATTTTTTAGAGGCAGGACACTTAATCTCAACCAGACCCACACTTTCTGTACAATGTGAACAGAACACAAGCCCATCTGGACTGGCACCAAGGTAGGGTCTGTCGGCACATACAACAAGACCATTGTCTTTAACTGCTAGTCCTTTGTGGTCAGTTTGTATTGCTTTCGCATACATTCTCTTTGCAGCCTTCTCATGTTTAATTCCATATTCTGTGTACTTGCTTGTGAAATTTGAATACATCTGCCGCAGGAGTCCGTCAGGTTCAGTTGATTCTTTCCTACGACAGATGCTGCCAAAGTAAGAAGCTGTTAGGCGTTCTTTTCTGGCCTCTTGCCATTTCCCACTTTTTTGGCCCCTTGTTAAGATTTCAGTTAATTGAATTTCTTCAGCGCTTTGCTTCAAAGAGTCAAAATGATCCAAAAACACTGCCTTACTAGAACTGTCCCTCAAGTTTACACTATCATGGTAGTTGAATGGCACAGAATGTAACACAGGGAGATCTGGTTCATTTTCAGTTGTTTCAATTTCAAAGTTTTTTAACAGCCTACATTCAACTTCGAACCAACTAGTTTCTGCATAAATCTGTCAATGTTAACAGTGCATCCATTGATAGAGTTCAGTTCATGGTTTTTGTTAAAGAAACTTTACGCAGTGACACGTTGTATAGTTTCTTCTTTGAGAACATAAGATCTTCAGATTTCCTAGGCGACAGCTTACGTTTCCGTGGTGCAGAAAGCATGCTAAAGTTGTTCCAGGCACAGGGTTTGGATGTTGGAGCAAGGGTTTTCTTCGCGTCAGGTCTTCAAGTCCATACAGCAGGGCCCCAATATGGTTGCAGCATTCCCCTTCACTAGATTAAAATAAAAAAATCATTTACATGTCTGCCTTTTTACTTGTTATACTTACATGTATATCCCAAAACATTAAAGTTTGAAAATGGAGGTAAATATACAGTATTTTACACTTAATATTTCCTGGTAGACCATGAACATACAAAACACAAACAGTGCCAGAAGTAAACACGGTGAAGGGAGCTCATTGAATCAATACATAAGCTCGCCTGTTCTTTCATTTAGAAAAAAAAATAGCAAAACTTAGCTAACCATGAAAGCCAAAATTATGACAGTTGTAACATGTGCATTTTTGTCTCTTGTAACAAGTGTACCAAGATTGATAAGAAGATATGAAACAGTTTTGAAGAATGCCCCAAGTTCAAGTATTTGATAATACTGACAAAATAGCCTAGTGTATGTGGGTTGGACACCTTTCATCAATGCAGATCAGAGACTTTGATTTATCACAAATTAATTCAACTTACCCAGCTGGACAGTTGCAGAACGCAGAGTGTATGCAGCCAGTCACTTTCGACAGAAGGATCCAGGGTTGGTACTCTGGTGACTTTCTTTTGTCTGCAGTTGGAAATGATGGCAGCACGGAAGCTTGAACATAACAGTGGCTGCACTCTTCGCTTATGAGATGGACCTGAAGAATAAATTATAAATAATATTTTAATTTAAATGACAATAAATAAACAACATACATCATAGAACATATGGAAATTGTACAAAATACGTTGTTTTTTTTTAAATTAAGATAAGTATATAGTCGGTGTGGTTCGAAACATACATGTGCTTGCCTCCACCCCCCCCCCCCCCCCCCCTTAATTGTGGCTAGCCCCGCCTACATAAAAATATTGAGTAAATTTTTCACAAAATTATTTTTATGTCCAAGTCAAAATAGTCCCCTTGAGCTAATTATATAACTGGATGAAGTAAACATGGCAGAAAAAAAACAGCCTCAGACTTATTATAAACTCACTATTTGACATACCTCAACTTTCTGTACATGTCCGTCCACATAATAAGTCCTCGCCTTCAATTGACGTTTCGAGTCTCCTTTCAGTACAATGTAGTTGTATATATCGTTTTCCTCTACAGCAGGAAACAGATCAATAGTGGACTTCCATGCCTTCAGTGTTGATGGCGGTGGAACACCCTCGCCACATGGGAGGATAAAGCGTTCAGTTGCTCTTCTCTCTCTTTCTTCCCGATCTCTCTCCTCCAGCACGCGTTTGTCAGTTATAGAAAGTCTATATGCGCCTTTTATCCTCTCAATCAATTCGCATTTAAGACCTGATACATTCAATTTCCGGTTCGCAAGGTATCTTTTCAAATCGACGACCTTAAATGGTGTCAACTCATTGTTATTCATACACGCCCCAGTGATCTCATTGTCTACGTCGGCCATCTTGCAAAATGTATTCCCCGGAAGTAGGAAATGGAGTAGCCTCCCTTAGAAATCAGGGGAAGTAACCGAGTTATCGGAAAGGACTATATACACGCCATTTCACGATGGCTGTGTTAATTTTGTCTTATTTGAACACCGCTGTTGTTGATTTCATGGCTTTATTACAAGTTAACGAGTTGTATTAACTATTTATAATTATTGAGACACATTTTAATCCGTATGCTATATCAACAAATAATTGAATCAAATCACCATATCATTCATATTTCTATTATATACAGCCTAACTGAACATATTGCAGGTCAACTTAAATAATCACAACATACTCTACCTTAGCTAGCTCATTAATATGTCTTATCAACTCATGTCATATTAACATTCTGTATATTCATGTTACACCCATGTTAGCTTACCCAATTCTTCCAATATTAACATAACGCACTGATTCTAAATGTCCGACCCAATTTGCTGACTTAGTTGCCTATTTAACTTTTATCATCCGTAACACGAACACATAGGACCAGTCACACTTGACTTTAATGTCAAGCCAATTCTAACTCCCCTAAACCTTTAGAGTCCGGGTAAAACTATTTGGATCTGTTTCTTAAGCAACAAAATAATTCATTTTTCATTATCTACTACCTGTACAGACATAGAGACGAACCAACGTTTGTTTTTGCTGCCTTAGATTTTCCACCCTCTTCAAACACTCTTGAGCGATATTTTAAGGCCTTAATCGCAACCCTTGGTCAGCTACACCCGATTCCCAAAGAGCATGGTACAGTAGCTTACAACAGAGTTGACTGCTCCTTTTAACTTCAATGATGTGGCCAGTTCGCCTCAAAATGCCTATTCTAGATACTCAATATTCTACCTATGACAATGATCTATTATATATGCTAAGCTACCTCCTAATAGCGAAAATGAATAGTAAAGCGGTATTTTAAACTGCAACCAAAAAAGGTTTAGTATACCTCCATATCTACTGATTGGACATAAATATTCCTACCAGTGGCCAGATTCAGACTGTCTTATGCTTAAATAATCAATGAGACTGACCATTGGCTAGATCTAGACTGACAAAATCACGCAGGAAATGGCCTATTTTTTCTGATAACCTGGCAAAACAACAGACAAATAAACCCTGAATTGAAAACTGCCAGATTTCATTGATATCATGATATTCAAAAATAATTTCCTACAATCTTTAGTTGGCGGTTATCAAGTATCGTGACATTCCGCCAGTTTCTTGATCAGAGATATTCGGCGATTTCAGTTCAGTTTCTTCAACTATTCTGATAGTAATGATGGACATATAAATCACCATGTCCGTTTAATTAAGAATAATCTGTTTGTATTTGTTAGATAATATGAACTTATTTCAATTGATATTAATTTATAATTTAAGAACGTTTGAAAATGAAAATATAATCGATAAAATGGATCAAGCGCAGGGTAAGTTATACTAAGTATTTGCCAATTCTGGAAAAGTTTTGTGTTGTGTCCTTCTTATAAATAATCCACCCACCTAATGTGTTGCGCGATTTCATGATTATGTACAACTCGTTTAAACTGTGTTAACGATCAATGAAAATAAAGACATACAGAAAAGTGTTATACTTTGTGTTGTTCTAAAACTGTTTTCCATACATCCGTTCAATAACATTCCCCTTTTTATTATACAATAATATTAGTAGTTATCTTTAAAATGACCCCATTGTCAATAAAATGTGCATATAAAGTAGAAATTAGTTACAGCATAGCTATATGTAAACTACCTGTACATACTAGGTTTTTAAACTTCCTGATAAAACGTATAAATGATCATACAAACAAGTGTGTCATTTTTAAAAGTGAATACAGTCATGGGATACGAGGTCTTTATCGTTATCTTTGTGATGATATTTGTGATTTACTCAGGTAAGAATTGCATATGAATACAAATATTATAACGCATTTTGTAGACTGGTAGCTCCTTCTTAAGAAGAAATTAGTTTATTATTAGAAATACACTGTGTATCATAATGACAAGCAGATTATTATAATGTTTTTACTTTTTGCTTAAAAAAACAGAGGGATAAATACATATTGCGAGTGAGCTTCATATTTTGCAAGATTGAATTTCCAGGACTCGCAAAAAAGGGTGGGTACTCTAAAATATATGAAAATATGTGGCTAAATTGTTTCTCTGCAGAAGAAGATACGTGGCGGTGTAGGGATACTTTTTCCCATTGGCTCATGCTTTCTATGAAAAACTCACCTGTGTTGAATTAGTTTCTATGTATTATATGTATTCACAAGAAAGACCATTGATGCAAAACATCAAAGGGCGCCGTTTAATAGTTTATGTATTTGTTATATGTTGAAAAACAATGAATGTCAATGCCAACAAGCATATTATGGTGCATTAAACCGCATCTATGAAATTCTCAAAATATTTGTAGTATTCTGCTTGACAACATAGGCAAAAGCATTGAAATTGAAGAGTTTCAAGTTGAACATTTCATTAGGGGTGGGGTACATTAATGAACACGATAGAATTAGGGTGCTTGTGCACTGTACTTTTTGTCATTGCCACCTACCCATAAGTTTTATTTCAATACCATAAGTAGTTTTAAAGTAATGCTCTGGTCAAGAGAAAGCTGCAAAGGGCAATAATTATGTAATTAGATTAAAAACAGTTATAGTCATTGTGCACTGCACTTTCTCTTGTTGTGCTTAATACCATTGAATGATGTTTAATGAAATTCCAAAAAAGTAGTTTTCTAGTTATGCTCCGGACAGGAAAAGATACAAAGGGAATAACTCTAGCAATACGATGAAATATAGTTATTGTTCATGTACACTGCAGTTCTAATCATATAGGGGGAGGGGGCAACGTCACCATGCTGGAATGACAACTTGTAGGGAAGAAAAAGTTACCTCATTCATCATGAAGAAGTGATATGAAATAACAATTTAACAATTTTTGTAGTACTTTAATAAACATTATCATTTCATCAATGTTGCAAACATAAATAGAACATAATTATTGAACTGTTATATAAATAGTGAACATTGTTTACTAGATGAAATGCATTTATAACATAACATGCCTTGTTTTTAGCTGTTTAATAATACTAAAATGTACATAGTAAAGAAGAGTTGAAAATGGATGTTTTTAGTTGATATTAACACAAAAACAGCATGTGTCTTATTGGACAATGGCAAATTTTTCAAATATGATAAAAATAACGCATTCAAACTGAATATGTATCAGACTATGTATGAAAGAAATAATACTGTTTCTATTTTTCACAATGGTTTTGAAATACAACAATGCACATATAACCATAAATAGGCCAAATATGCAAAAAAATAATAGTACACAATGTGTGAAAGTGATACTGAACACTTAAAATAATTTCGTTGTGCATTAAATGAATATATACCAGAAAAGCAATACTAAATCAAGTCCAAAATGTATAATAACATGAAGAACACGCCTTTATGAATATCTTCATAACAAATCAGAGTACATGTAAACAATAATCATTAATATCATTAGTATCAAATGTGTCTAGTTTAAAGTGTGTTTTCATTTGCATTAAATTACATTGTAATATATACCAGAAAAGCAATTATAAAAATCCTTAAATGTATAAGAAACTGAATACAATAAAGAATAAAACCCATTTATGAATATCTCCAAAACAACTCAGAGGTCACCTAAACAATAATCATTCATATAATTAGTATCAAATGTGTCTAGTTTTTGTGTGTCTGTTCATTATCTTTGTATGAGCATCTTTAAAGTGAAACTCTTATTTGAAATCAATACATATAATTGTATTTATAACACACATCAAATTGAATGATAAAGCAATAACTACTTACTAAATAATGCATTTACTGAAATATTGTTTACTGATAACAAGCTTGCGACCCTGTTTATAATAGCAGAAAGCATGACACATATTAAATGATTGGTGATTGCTAAAACATTTACTGTGGTCTACTATAGTATCACAAGGCAGAAATGTCATGTTTTATGTTCATTTTTATTAGCAAATTGAACTCAAGATCCTTCAATAGAAACATTGTTGTTGACATCTATCAACCCATTTTTAAAAAAAATCAAAACAATAAAATTAATTGTGATAAGTCTTATTTGGGAGTAAGAGTGCATCTTTGAAAATAGTGTGTGTGTTTTTTTCACTTAAATATGTAACCAATTCAATTTGACAAATGAGACAAAATTTAGGAAATAGAAGTAGTAATTGTACATAATACAAAACAACAACAAAAATTGAAAACGCTCAATATGACAGGAAAACTATATGAAAACACAAATCCTTAAAGGCCATAATTATTTAAACTGAATTAAGTTATAAGTAATACACACTTTTATAAAGCTTTTACCGACAACATAGTTATTATCATGGCACAATATGGGACTTTTATCCAAATTTTGAAGACTTTTTACCGTGAATTAAAAATATTTTGTCTATATTTGATTTTTTTTCACATTATCAGAGATTATGAAATAAACACAACAGTTTCTGGTAAAATAAACTTCAGTTAACAGAAAAATTAAGTTCAACCGAACAAATTATTGATACACATGGAAAAAAATCATTTTGATTGATCTTGTGAGTCTTCGGAACAGAGCAGTATTTCGATGTTTGAAAATATATAGCAGTTTTATAAATTCATAAAAAAGTTAATAATAAGACAACCTGCTGAAATCATTTTAAATATTTTCTATGATGTCTAATGAACAATTTAAAAGACAATTTATGATAGTTTACCGTTCAGTTTTGAAGAAAATATACATAATGTCATGTTACTATACATTTTTATAACTAATAAAATGCTTCAAAATCAACCTTTTTCTTGTAAAAATTGATAAAGCTTAATTGGACTTATTCATAAAATGTCATCATTCAAATAAATGAATTTTAGTTATGATACTAACTCAGAATTCAGATTTAAAAACAATGAATGTACTTTTAAATGTAAATTAAAATATGTAAAGAAACAAGAACACTAAGTAGGCGATAAAGCCCCTCCAAAAATGTCAGAGTGAAAGTTCTCAACTAATGTCTTTTTAATATTATAACATGTAAACAGTCTCTGTTGGTAATCGATGTCTTTTTGTTTTATTTAGTCAATGGTATTCTAACATTTAGAATTTTTCACAATAATTCTTCACTCTTCAACATTTGAAGTTTGGTTTGTTCCCATGCGTTTGTACTTGTAGTGTGTTCACAGATGAAAATTACTCAATTGTGAATCAATGCTGATTTGGTTTCCATGCCCTTTCAGGTTCTTTAACCATCTAGAATGTTTAGTGCTGTAAAAGAAAAAAAAAGTACTTTCTAACTAATTTGTATAGATAATAATACTGTCATACATATACAAAATAAAATATAAACAGTTTAATATTTCTCAACATTATTTAAAAACAACAACAATAAGCTGATACATACATGTATATAATATAAAGAAAATTACTAAATTTATCAATAAAATTCATCATCACCACCACCATCACCACCACCACCACCACCACCACCACCACTGGATTATTGAATACAGTGAGTTTATAAAACAACTCAAATATGTTTCATATGAAATACTCACATCATCTCTATCAGATGTGACTGCCTTGTGGATAGACATGGATGTCAAATCTGTCTCAATGATCCAACAGAGTATTTAATGCAGGCTGGAATTCTTCATATAATAGTAATATTCAGTCATTTTCCTGCCTGAAAGAAATTAGACTTCTGATTATCAACCAACAGAAACTACAACCGTAAAATACAAATGCACATGTATTAATTATACATTCTGCACTAATATCCGTTTTAGCCAAGAGTAAGGGTTGGTAGGCACAAATGTGTAGTTGTTGTGCATATGGTTGATAATGATTCACAACAGTATGGCGTTCAACGAGACTTACACCAAGCAAATGAATGTCGCTTGTGTCCAAGCTGTCGTGGCTTCCAGCCCGAAACCATGTACATCTTTTAATACAGGTTTATTTTGAAAATATGCAGTTTGTAAACAAATAATGGGTATTTTTAAGTCTAATATTTTTCTAAGATAAAACAATCAAATAAAAGATTACATACTCATATCATATACATAAATGATGTACATAAGTACATTTAAAAATATGTAACATGTACATAATGCACCAGTCAATTGTAACCACGGCCCCTCAGGTCTGGGGATATGCCGGGGATAGCCGGGGAAATGGGCTGTGTTTTTACCTTTCAGGTGGCCTCGCAGTGCCGGGTGAATGCGGTGGTTTTGTCTTTGAGCAAATTATAGCAAGGAATATGCCTTACCTAGGCTCCCTGGGGTACGGGGGCATATGGCGAGGATTTGACCATCAGTTCGTCCCCGCAGGACGAGGATGTTACCCGGGGTTGGCTGGACCGAAAGTCAAAGTCCCAGCTATTCCTCGGACCTGTTGGGGCGTGGTTACAATTGACTGCTGCATTATAAGTAGACGTAAAGTATGTAACATGTATATTTATAGAACAACGCTGTCTTAACATTTAGCAAATAAAAATGATTTAAGAATTCCAAAGATAAATTAAAAAACAAACATTTTTGAACACATAAACGTACACAACTACTCAAGGATACTTACATGATTAGCCCTTTGATACGAATATCCCAGTTCCATGCTGATTGTTGACATTAGTTTTTTCGACAGAAAATCTTCTCTTACGCGTATAATTCACTTATAATCCATGTTTTACTGTAATGACTCAAATTGTTAGGTGTATCGTAATCAACTGTCAGTGTGCACTTTTAGTGTTTACTTATTTTAAACGCATATTCATGAGAAAACTTCTCCGAGTTTCTAACTATTAATCAACGATGTAGAAATTCCATTATTGACCTATGAATAGCGGGGAAATACCTTCTGGTTCTAAAAATAGCAACATCCGGATATGTGTAGTGTTCTAAAAATAAAACAACTCGGGGGCAATCGTACTAAAATTTTACTAATGTCACCTTCAACACATTAACAAATAAAGTTAGGTGAACATTTAATTCCAATATCGATTAAATTAAAGAAAACAGCTTACCTCATGGTTTATTAATGCAGTAAACATAACAAAACAACATGAAACATAATTATTCCCATTCACATAATTACCGGTCCACACATTTTACATTTCATTCGGAACTCCTCCGAATGTTTACATTTACGGCACATGATATTACAGGTAACCAATCGGAAAACGTAAACGAATCGGGAACAGTTATTAAACTTATTTGTCTTCCGATATAATGTTTTGAAGATAAATTGAAGACAATCTGTTCAACCATAAATAGCATTTTTAACACCCATGCAATCGCCATCCATTTGCATTTTTAATCATAATAAAATAACTCTTAAACCTAACTGTCAATCAACTTAAAAACCGCTCCTACCACTAACTAAAATAAATTCCCATTCCATAATAGGCGCGCACTTCAGTGCGGCGCCAATAAAAATGGTCTCGAATTTGTTTTAAATATATAATTGTCATATCAGACAAGGCAAAATTTTTATTCATTTTTAACATTTATTTATTTATTACAGAAACACTTTATAGGCACAAAATATGCATCTTAGATGTTACAACTTATATATTTCGGCAATGGATGCTTTACATCAATTATCAAAACATGTCAAGAAAATGTAAAATTATCTTATTATTATATATATATTTATATATATGACCTTAAAGGTAAACTCAAACCGAAAGTAAGATGGTGTTAAAACCCGGTACCTGGTATCACTTTCCGGTGATTACCGGATATTATCAGATGACAAATTTTGGTATCAAATGAACCTTTATTGCCTATTGAAGGCATACTTATCGGATAAAGATTTCTGTTTTGCAGTTTCTTTTATTACAATAAGATTATCCAAGTGTCATCCTTAAATAGCTACGGGCCATATAATCAAAATTTCAAAAATTGAGGGTACGAAATGACTACATTAATGTATCGGCTTTTAAAAGATCAAAACACATTTTCATTGTATTAATTAAATCATTTAGTGTTATAATATTTTCAAATCTATTTCCTAATTGTCACATTAAAACACACACACAAACAACAAACAATAATTATTAAATTAAAAGCTACTGTACTTAAGATTACAGTAAGTTAAGAGTGTTTAATTTTAACCGGACTGTCTAACTATTGATACATGTTAAATATGTGTTAAAAGTCATATTAGATTTTTATGGACATTGATACCTGGCCTATCGATACCGACATTTCTTCTTTCTTATATTACCCGGTACCGACTGTGACGAAAAACGCGATATCAACATAATCCGGATCCATAAAATGTGATACCGGCTTTTCCTAATATATATACAAGGTATCGGGTTTTAGCACCACCACCGGAAGTATCTTAACTGAAATTCCTGCGATTTGATTGGATGATGGATTATCGTGTGAGCCTAAGTAATTGTTTGTTTACGTACAGTTCTAACATTTTATCATTGATACTGTTATATGTAATGAATTGTCCCTACCTTTTCAAGTTTACCAATTTATTATAAATCAGATTATTTTGAATAAGAAAAACATCCTCCGAAACTTTTTTCTGAGCTTTGCTGAATCGGGTCTTAAGGTTCGTAAACCAAGCTGTAAAAAACAGTTGCTTACGATTTCAAGGGCGAGTTATTAAATACCAATTAAATGTGTCCAATGGTTTGTAATAACGATATAAGACATACGTTTTTTGTATGTTGATGATTATTTTACAATAATAATTTGGCTGGTCCATTTTGATTACGTGATCCTACCATGGTACAACATTGAGACCTATCCCAAACGGATGTCGCGTTTCCACGCGACGTTAACAATTTATCCTAAAGCTACATGATCAAGCATGCTTAACATCAACTCTAAATTTTGTAAAACTATGTTGGTGATATTATCAGGTAATTAATTCCAAGGACAACAACTTAGCGACAGAATAACTTTAACACAAATCCTTTAACTCTGCAAACAGCAAGTGCACCTTTTTATCAAAGAACTGCATGAATAGAGATTGTCTTTGGAAATAAAACATTCTCCCACATTACCTGGAGCCAGACCATAATTTACCGTAAAAACATGGCACATAATAATTTGATAAACTCTCTCACCAACTGGTAACCTGTTTACAGACTAAACTTTCCTAAGTAAGATCTACAATCAAGCTTAAGTACAAATCTTATTGTATGTAGTGTGTAGTTTATTGAAAAGGCCTGAGTAAGACCACGAAACCATTTTGAACAACCCTTATCATAATTACATTGGGCAAGAACGTTCTTTGCATGTCGAGTTAAATAAAAATGTCTTGAGGAACAGGAACCTTAACCTCTAATCATCCATTTCATTAAATGACAAATTCTGATCCAATGTAGCCCGAAGGTATATTTGACAGAACATGTGGGTTCAACAATATTGACTTAAAGTTAATTTAAAAAACAATTTTTAAGATAGAATTTTTCCACAAGATGTGATAGCACATGGGCTTTCGCGAGTAAGACGTATTTAAAAGGATATCGCGTTTTGTATTTCACAAAAGTATTTATTCATTTATACCTTTAAATCAATGCTTGAGTACATGGATACCAAACATTTGTGTTATTGTATATACATAATATGACCTTTTTAAAATAGTCAGATGTAGATTGTACTTTACGGGATGATAAATGCTTTATAACATCAAACGAATGCAATATATCATATTAAAAGCAAACTAATCGAAATGTTTTCCGTAGAATGAATTCACATATGTTTGATATAAACAATTTATTCATCAATCTTATTTCATATGTTGCGACCCATAATCGTGAATGTTTATATCCTGATTTAGATTTTCTTCCAAACGGTGATTCATTTATTAACAACGTAGACCATTTATGCAAGATAACATTTTGTTAACATAAACTAAATCTTATGCGTCCGAACGGCTTGATTATCAAATTTTATATGATATTAAATAGAGTTACGTATTTGCCATTATTACCTGTTACAATGTTTTATAACACATTCTAAATAGGTTTATGTTTCATATGTGATCAATATTACTTTATTTTCTTATGTTAATGTCTATATTAAAGTTCTGTTTTTATCAACGTCATTGGTTTTCCCGCTAAACCCATTTACATTTAAAATATGTTAATATAATGGTATACACCTTTGCAATTAAAATTTGTAAGGGAAACAGCTTTTTTACATGTTACTCATACAGAAACTGGACAGGGACAGTGTACCTACCTCAAAATCTTGCTCAAAGCGTATCTATTGTAAGAATGACCAATGATTTACTCAGACAGAATTAATGAAAACAAGTAAACAGCGCACGATTTATCTTCTTCTTTTTTATTGTCCAATGGGATGACCGTCTGAGCATACATTTGTTGTAAACAGTTATAATGATTCGAATTACGAATCGTTTATATGGTTACATATTAGTTGCATTATTGTTATGATTGGTGCTCAGTAACGACCAAGTAAGGCTTCAGCACCAGCAAGCCGTGGTATAACGAGTGTATGTACCACCATGTCAATGACAACTTTCAGTCACTAGCGTTTAGTATAAATAAATGCGGTTGAAGTTTATCCGAATGATATTTTAAAATGACTATTTACCATTTCCGATATTGTAGTAGGCTTATAGAATGCCAATACTGCATTGGAAAACATTTATAATCAATCAGTTTGTGTTGAGCAAATTATTATAGCACAAATAAGTTAGAGCGTTCTAATAGCCATATTTTTTTTAAGCCCCCCCCCCCCTCCACGTAGACTCAAGTTCCTGTGAGTTAGTGTGTCTAGGGTATGGTTTATTTGTGGTGTTTGTATTTCTATTTGTGATGCAATTTTGTTTTTGGTGTTGTATTTGTGTTAATGGCGTTTATATGTTTGTTTCTTTAGTTCATTGCCGTTCGGGCCCTTGCCATCTGCCCCTAAACATGGTGTGTCCTTTTTTAATTTTCGACCAAAAGGGCGTTTTCATTGTACTAATAGTAAATGTAGCATAGTGTTGTAATGTTCGTTGTTATTTCAGTAGTGGTAGTGGTAGTGGTAGTGGTCGTGGTTGTGGTCGTCGTAGCGGTAGGTGGTAGTGGTAGTGGTAGTAGAAGTAGTAGTATTGTCCTTTGAGTTTCTTGATAATACGTGTAACTGGATGGATGCAATGACAGTTTTTCATATTTACTGGGGGGTTTTCATAATCCTGATCTATGTATAGAATATGAATTAATAAATTCAATGTTTTTCAGGTATGGTTGTTTTCTCTTCGTATTCTTATTGGTTTGCAAATAAAGTGCATCTTCAATGTAAAGTGCACATTTGCGAATGGCTTACTAGTAAATAAGTGTATATTATATTATACTGTACCAATAAGACTCATGTTTAATATACTCAGGTCATCTAAATCCGATTGTAAAAACATTTTTGAGAAAAAAAACATGTATACATTTCCTCGTGATTTAATTATACAATGTTTTTAAGCTTACAAGTTTTACTAAACACTAATTGCATTCATATTTCATAGTTAATGAAGATGTAGATTTGTATTTGTAAGAGATTGGTACTTTGGCAAACAGGAACCTCAATATATCAAGATATTTCAACAGCATATCACGATACGTTTCGCAATATATCGGTTTGAGAAAGGTACTGCCTTAAAATATAACTTTACTTTGTATATAAGTTAAGATATTTGCTTTTTCACAATATGTTTTGATGTGAATATGCTAAATACGGTGTATTTATTCTTCTTTGGTTATATGGCAGTTTTGCGGTCTGCTTTGTCGCAAGCTAATATACACGCAACAAAGACAATAGCTAATCTAATAAAACCATATAACGCTACAAAACTACTCTTAATACACAATTGTTTGTTAACGTCCAACTATCAAATAAAAGGTTTGCCCGTTAGTCAGTGACTTAAAATATTAAACAACATAAACGCTAAAATCATCGCAGCCAGACACTTTTTAAAATTACAGGAATTTACATTTAACCATGACGTATATCGATCGCAAATTCAAATAATTGTGCTACGGCGTATCAAAGCCAAACAATGGAACCACATTATACCGATGAAGTCATATTCAAACTACTGTTTATTGTTGGTTATAAATTGGTTCATCTGAGTTCAAAGTAAATGTTCGGGTCAATATAGAAATATATCGGTATATAGACCATGTGCTACAAACCGGTGTACATTGCTCTCCTATTTCAGAGGCTGTCACGTTAAACATGACATATATACCCAATCCAGCCCTGGAAAACTACACGGTGACAATAACATGCTCCTACACAGGACTGCAGACCGATGAGACAATAACACGCGTAAGCTGGAGTGTTAATGTTCCGAATGAAGTCTCGGTGACAAAAGGAAGGATTATCATGCCTGCCTGTACTCCTTTTGGTGTCATTGATGCTAGTCTGTACAGTGTTTCTTGTGGAGAGGGTTATTTCACATGGACAATCCTCAATGTCAGCAGGAATAGTGATCAGCATGTGTGGAGCAGTACAATTGTTACAACAGTTGACGTATACGAAAGAGACACAACACTTAATGTTCGAGGTAATTATTTAATTGAATTTACCCGTTTTTTTTCATATTTACATTTATCATTAACCTTTTCCTGATATGATGATGTACGAACACATTGTTTACAGATCAAAATACTTAATGATTTTATATATAAAAGGTTCTGTTAACCTTAGTTATAAAATTCCAGAGTTCTATCATTTAAGAAGTACACAAAAATAAAATAAGAGCATAAGCTTAAAGCAGCAATTGCTATCCGATAAAGAATTACCCACCTTTGTAAGAGGGATACTGTGAAATCATGACGAAAGGATCGCAACTTAGTACATGTGAAATTATACAGATTTTGATCGCATAAGATAATCGAAAGAGATATTAATGTGTTAGTGATGAGATTTTGCTTAATTAAATTGCATACATTCGAATCTTTAACGTTCTCCACCAATAATATCCCATCCCATGATTCCATTTCGTGTGATTCCTTGTATTTGAATACTCGATTCAGCTCAAAAGTAGTTAATCTGGCTTTAATTGTGAAAGCGGTAGTCTTGGTAAACATTTTACATTGCTGAGACAAAAGTGACACTCACTTATTAAGTCCTCAGAGTGTGGCTTTTTGGTATTACCTGTGTCTTGTCATGTATGGTGATGATTAAATTATATGTTTAAACTCTCGTTGTTAACACAATAAAAACGATAAGAAAATAAAGTATAGGATAGACAACGAGTGGACGTATCTATGACAAATATGCCCGAGCGTAGCGAGGCTATATATGTCATAGATACGTCCACCAGTGTCTATCCACTACGTGAACTAAAGCGAGGAGGTTTGGTTCTTGTTTTTCAATCTAAAGACCCATAAAATCCATATACCATTTAACTTTTCATACCGCAGACAATGCGTATTTTGATTTGGCTCAATCACGAATTTTCTATGGTTAGGAAATTAATGTTTACCGTATACATTGCAATGTAACAATTTTAACCTATTCCAAGGACGGAATGGTTTTTAAACGGGTGGTCGAAAAACTAAATTGAATTTTATTTTCTGCATTAATGTAATTGAGATCGACATGAAAGTATCTGTAATTTTTCTTTTACATCAAAAGGTTTCATGTTTTGACGTTTTCATCTTCAGATGTTTGAATAAAGCAAACCAAAAAATTGATTTGGTGTGGCTTTACAAAAAATGCACTTTAAGTTTAATTTGTAATTTGTGGAAAAAGATGTAATGATTTGGTAGTATTCTTAACTGTTGTTTGGATGTATAATTATCGCCATTGAACTAATTACCAACGCTAAGATTATCTAAAAAGAGAACAGCATCATGCACAAGTCAGTGTTTTTCGTAAATATGGCACGTTGGTTGATACAATGTGAGAGGAGTCTTTGGGGTATAAAGTTTACTTGATATTTATACATCGGACGATACACCGCAGTACACAAACACCAATGCCCCGACCCCTTCCTGGTGGGGGTAAAAGTGTTGTCGTAAACGACTTGAGTAAGGGTTTAGATTACTATACTTGTGTCATTATACTTCTCATATTACACGTTTAAGCGGAATTCGCCACGATCAATATTATGAAATTGCAATTGGCTCTGGGTCGTTTTTTTATTGTTCTTTATCTTATATACCCGCTGTTTACAATATTAAGGTTTCATTGAGACGAAACAGATACCTACAACCAAAACATGCTTTTAATTATAAAGTATATTCAATGATTATTATTAAACCATGAAAGACGTTTTAAAAATAGGTGCCTGATTAATTACAGATTATTTTTCTTGCCTATAAATACAGTTTCCTGCTTAACTGTTTTGCCGGTATATAGTGTTTTAGGAGCTGTATATATACTTCTAATTATACAAGGTGTATATGAAAAGAGAGCAATGAAATAGCGAATGCCGATTGGTTGGATTAGAGTGAGCGTGGTCTAAGATATAGTTCTTAAACATGCAGTCACAGCCCTAAAATAAGGCTGCAGATTATATAATAATTACTTGTCATAATTTTGTCGATGCAGACATGTCAAATTGTATTTAATGAGTATATCCCTGTGCTACAATATTGAAAATCGAAAACCTATAACCACCCCTCGACCTTCCCCACCCAGAACAAATTAGCCTCATTCAGACTTTTCTGTATGAACACCTAAAATGTATTGCCTGATATTTGCTTTACTGATAAGAGTTTGGTGTATTTTGTTCGCGGAAGATATTTGAAAGTTAGTTATATTGACCTTCGAAGTTCGGTCCCAAAACCAGTGGAATCAATGTACTTTCTAAAATCCAATTCATAATCATTCATGTTTGTTTCTCCAGTTGGTTAAGATAACCAGCTTTCATAACTTCAATTGTTACAGGTGCTTTGAGATAAAATATACTCTGATGCACAGCTAATAAAAGTATTATTTAAGTAACGCTGTATAAGTAATTTCTATAACAAAAGTTAATGCAAAATGCTAATTTCTGAACTAATTATATCTATTACGACAGCAAATCTTAGTGTTCGCCTAGATTTCACTTCTTATCTATGTTTTACTTTAATGGCTAAAGCCACACCAAATTAATAACTTCTTCACCAGATTTCCTGCACCAATTTCTTCAGAAAAGCAAAAAAAAAAAAAAATATTTTTTTTATCACTGGCGCCCGCACCTTTCCAAAAAAATAGTTATTTTTTTACGAGCGCTAATTTGTTAAGTAGAATGTAGCCTTTTCCCTTAAAACTGCGTTTTTCGATCGTAACAATTATCAAAGCACCAACTCAACCATGCAGCCGCTCTAATTAGAGTCAATGAACGATTTAGACCCGGATACAATTTGCAATAACAATAATTTGCAACATGAAAACATTTATTTCACTTCCTGATTCTTGAAAATTACGTGAACAAATGACAATTCTACCACCATTTAAAGTTTGATTAAATTTTGGACAAAGGTGTTTATTTTTATTTGGCTCCCGCTAAAAGTAAACGTATATATACTGGGCAAGAAGTGCTGAATTTTATCGTGAATGACAGTGATTATCCAAAGTTTGAATATGGTTCGGACATTTTTGACGGGAATTCGGATGACCGTTACAGTGAAAAGACGGTCCAATCGGTCCTCTATACCTACTACACCTGTCCAGGTAAAAACTTCAGGTATGTATTTTAACTTCTTTGTTGTTTTGCTGTTAATATAGCAAATATGATGTTTTTTTTGTATTATTTGTTTCCTTCAAAAATTATTATACATTTAATGATTTATAAAAGTTTGTTTTTATTTTGCTACAGATCAATGTATAGTGTTTATTTAATTCATATGCATGTACAGTAATAGAAAAATAAAGTTTGGCCAAGAAACGAGCACCACCTTTCTTGTGTTATCATCAAACTGTTTCAGTATTGCATACTACATTATACAACAATGAACATTTATGTATAATATTTTGCTTATTAAAATTTCAGATTCCTCCGACACAGCGGATCATGAAATTCCTGTCCCCATGAGGCAACGAGGGCGTGCTTGTGGTGGAGGCCTTGGTCGCCGATGAGTCAATGTTCGTGGACAGTAGGATGACGCTAAAAATTAACCTGACTGACATTCAAATGTGCTTCATGCAATCCCATGAGTTTAACCATTGACACAAAAACATCAAACAAGCCGGATTGTGTATATTTTGTAAATATCAGTCAAAAAGGATAAAAAAGGTGTCAGACTGTGTGCTTGGAAAAAGGTATTAATCACACTTTGTGTTGCCAATAAATGTTTGTAGATTTTTTAGATGTTCATGTGTATATTTAAACTATATATGGAAATCATTCAAGTGTTAAATATTTATACTGATAGGTTTTTGTCTATGAAAAAATATTGCATATTCTTGTATTTTCTTGAAATATTGTTTTGCTATATATGAAAATTGACACAATCAGTATTCAGAATTTGCAGTACAAAAGAAGTAAAAGTGTCTTTTGTATATATGTTTATGTTTTCTATTACTTGTCTAAATTTGAACAAGATATCAAAACAAATAAGGAAAATCTGCATGTTTAAAAATGATAGGCGTTTAATTCTGAGAAAGCATAAAACCAATCTGGCCCTGGCTGGAATTTTCTGGTGACATATTTTCAGCTGAAATGGTTAACAATACGGTGTAGGTTTTTTGTAAATTCTCTTCCAGAACTTAGATGGCTACCAAGGCCAATTGTGTAGTCAAAGCAAGAGTGATAGCTGTAGTTTATATTTGATTGCAAATGCCTAAATTCATTTTGTGAGTTATTCTTCAAGTCAACTTGTCTAGTCATTTCCATGGCATGAGATATAATAATGTATTTTAATAGATAATTATTTTTAACCAAGTTTTCATAAGGAAAAGTGGAAAACCTAGTTAATATATTTGGATATGCCATTGGGCAGGCAGGTGGTTGTGACCATTGGCGCTTGTGTCCAGGCTTTAACTTAGCCATGCAGACGGTATTTTGAAAAAAAAACTTTTCAAAAAGGTTAAAAAAAACTGGAAAACTGTGGTTTTGAGTTCTGTCATTTATGAAATAGTTTAAAGAAATACATTTGCTTGATCTAAAATAGCATTTGTTTGATCTCAAAACTAATATTTGTATAGAATTATCTTTTAGTGTTATCATTCTTTCACTGGATGTTATCCTTTGTACTGTTTACAATGTCATTGTTTAGTTAATAAGAGAATAAAATGTGAGCGAAAGTGAGTTAAATGACTATATATATATTGTTTTGCTCTTCGCTTGCTCCTCTTTTTTGCTAAATGCAAAACAAATATTTTTATTATTATTTCGCTCGCTCGCCCCATTATTTTTTGGAAAAAATCCGATGAACAAGTTGTCAATTTGGTGTGGCCTAAAACTTTCAGATGAATGCATATTAACTGTCATCGTGTTATTTTATTGTTTTCTTATTTTAAACGAATATTCTTGAGAAAAAAAACATCATCGAGTGTTAATACTTCAATGTAGAAATCCCATTTTTGAACTATCCAACGCGGGAAAATACCTTACAAATCTTATCTTACCTGTAATTAGAATAGCAACATCCGGTACATGCCGAATACGTCCGATTTTCGTCATGATTTGTGGTGAGTGGCGATATATATCGATTTTACCCGATGTTGTGGCGGTGTTTTTATTTTGGCCACATTTGATTTTATGTCATAACTTTATGAATTACCACAAACACAATTTTTCACTGTTTCTTTCTTTATTTATACCGTTTTAACTATTTTAATTCCAATAACAATTCACAGTAAATGTCCTAAATAGTGAATCGTAAGTAATGAATTTATTTCCAGTTAACACTTTCAAAATATTATAATCCAACAATTTGTCATACATCCATTTTATGATTGATAGTCCGATGTTATAAACCTTTTAAAATTACTTTTATTTAACTCCTTTTAATTAACTTTTAACTCTTTTTAATTCTAACTCTCCTCTAAACGCCTCACAAATACCTTTCATACTATTATTTACCGCCAAAACAAACATGAAGTGCCCGAGTATTGTGTGTAGCACGAATTCATGTGTTATTCGTGCCACTCCGCCGGAGCAATGCCACCGTTGAAATCATCGGTAGACTCATAGCGATTAGTTACAAGGTAAAAGGTGCAAATGAAAAATGTTATACTTAAACAATGTTACTGTAATATTAAAAAAAAGCTTAAGATAATACAAATTAAAGTTTAAACAAATGATAACCATATAACATCTGTATAACAGAAGAATTAATCTCAAAAGTATTGTATAATTAACTTACTCATATGAAAATAAAAGTCTGGTTTTTCGCGATGTTCGCGACAGATGTTACCAGGTTACATGGTGTATACCTTAAATGAAGGTAAATTCAGTCTTAATATTTGGAGAACATGTAAAACTAAAAACAACATGAAGTTAGAAATACTTATATAATCGTGTAAATGTTTATAATAATATTTGTTTATTTCTCCGTTCGTTTATCCATGCGTGCATCCGTTTGTTAAAGGGATTTGATCAATTTTAGCACCAAAAATGAGATTTCACTCTAATGCATCTACAATTATTTATATTATATTATAAATTTGATACCACAATTATAGAAAATACAATACATAACCTAGTTTAAGTGGGGAGCGAACCCACGTACATAAATAAGGAACATGATCTTATTCTTAAGTTGGGTTATATTTATTTTTTCTAAAGGAGAAATATAAATATTGATTCCACATACAATATTCTGTAAACGCCATTTTACGGACACTGTGTCTGCTTTTAAAATACTTCAATAATTTTCACATTTCATAGGCATTTTGAATTTAGTTATTACGGCGGCGAATGTGCAGGTTACTTCTACTACCAACGGTCGTTATTTCAGGAATTTGTCTTTTTTTCTGTCGTGTTATGTCCAGAAGTTAAACTGTGCTTAACGTTATTGTAAAGAGTTTTCAGTTTTTCTATGATTGTTTCGTAAAGGTCGTTTTTCAACTTTGATCAAGTATAAACAAAAACTCATGGCAAAGTTATATTTGTGTATCTAGAACATAATTTATCTTTTCCTGGAATACTCGCTATGTTCATTACAATGGCGTTTCTGCTACGACTTCCGGCAAATAACGTATAATAAAATCGTTTAAAAGAGTATGCGTGGTTTTTGGATGGAAAACCTTTTTAAGTGTAACCAGAGTGTGTGCGTAGTTGATGTATTTATACATAATTGAATTATTCCAAATTGTGTCATGTATATCAACAATTGCTATCATTTTTTTTTTCGGTTACTAAGATTTCATAAAATTATACTTAGCCGTGAAACTAAGCGGTCAGTCTTTACCAGTAAAACGTGTTTTGATTTATACGAATTGTCATATCAGCATTGCACCAAATGTAGAAGGTGCATTCAAATGCATTTCAGTTCCATACAGCATAACAGCTGTGAGCATGACAGCACCCCAAGACTCCTCAGTGACGGTCAACGCCGGTGATTCTACGACGTTCAAATGTAGGACGTCAGGTGGACTTCCCCAAGCCACAATCAAATGGTTTAAGGTGACAGGGGATACATGTTCTCAATCTGGAACAGAGATCACGTCTTCAGTCTCCAGCCCTTCTGTCAGTGTCGTCGAGGGTTTGAAGCAAGTAGAAAGTACCCTGACTTTCACCGCTTCAGGTACAGATAATGAACTAAGGATATGTTGCATTGCCAGTAATGTTGCCGGTAGGCAGAGCGTGTCTGGGACCAAACTGCTGAATGTCAGATGTAAGTTATATATCCAAAGAATGGTAAACTATATAATTTTATTTAACTGATCTTTTTTTTTTAAGTTTTCTTATAACATATAACTTTTTGAACTGATATTAATATATGTATATATATATATATATATATATATATATAAAGCCAACTTATACCATAAAAGTTTCTCGTAAAATTTAATCTATCCGATCGTATCGTTTCAAAAAGTTGAATGCCTTTTAAATGGTATTCGCATGAAGTATTTAAGTTTATTTCGCCATCTGGCATTTATTGCATTCCAAACACGGGTAGGTAATTTTATTCTAATTCTTTCTACTCAAGCTCATTGAAAGGCATCGAATTTATTTTAAGATAAACTACTTAAAACGGCAGAAAAAGTCCAAATGTACCAATCCTGCAGTAAGAAAGATTGGCGGTGCATTACAGAACGTTGCCAATAGCTTCTAAAAGAAATATAAAAAATATCGCAAAAACAAATCCATTAGCTTACGAATTATAACCGTTAATATTGTTTTTGTATGTATATAATGCAAGTAATTGACAGGAACGTTTAATTTCAAATGGCTCGGTAATGATTTAGGCCCGGCTTTTTTATTTGATCTTAGGCACATATTTTAAAAACAGAATTGGAGCGCTGGATTTGTATTTGTTTGTTTTGAAACAATATTTAAAACACAATCCAATAATGAGCTAACATTATGTGAAAATGACACGTTAATTAAAATATTTAACAAACACATACATAATTTAATATACATCAATAGCAATTAATATGGGATATTTGTTTATTTCAGTGTATCGTATCTTATTTCACTCCGGTAAAGTCTAGAAAAAGGGAGTTATTCACCGTAACCACATAATCATCTGGACTTTCACACAAATTGTAGATATTTTGACTCCCTAATACATTACTAACATCACTTGATAATATCAATCAACCAATCACGTATTTTTTATAGAAATATTTTATCAGACATTATATGAGACTCAATAATTGTTATATACTCATTTTTCTTTACTTATTTAATCCGAACTGGAACTGGTACCTTAAACCTATGCAATCTTTCTTAATTTCATGTTTGACAACATTTTTTTTCTGCTTCAAAAGTGACGTGCTTATAGTAAAAACACAAAGTTAGAAAAGCCTTCACAACTCAAAAAACGGAATAATTAGGGAATTTATAAAACTTTCTATATTTATGGTTTGCATTGAATTGAAGTAATATTTTTTCATTAATCTTTAGAACAAACTGGCATAAGACCACTTTAAGAGCATGTTTTTTCACTATGTAGTATATTCACAATGCAATTTTAAAATGCTAAGCGTATTAAGGGTCAATTACCCCACACAATTATGGTAATTTCAAAAAATTATGATCAGATTAGTAAGTTTTGTATCATATTTTTCTTATCTTATGAATCATTAAGGAAATTATATCATAAGCATGCCTGTGCTTTCAATATTGTGAGCAAAATAGTGCATTTTCCGATATATTAATATGCAAAAGAGTTTACTCATACATTGTATAAAATGATATACTGAACATAACCCATCCAATTTAAACAAACTGTTCGAATGAAATTTGAGTTATTTTCAAGTAGAGTATCATTTTTTTAGTTAGGTATGCATTACTTTCATTTATTTATAATGTGAATATACAAATGGTTGCCATGGCAACCAACATTCTCAATCCTTAAGCGGTGGTGTTTCCAGTTACTGTAATTTTTAAATCTGTTAACGTTTAAACAAGTATAAACAAACTTTAAATATTAAAAAGCAATATCATAAAATATTGTGACATCGATGTTGGGCATTCGGGAATACATTTGCTTTGATTATTGTTGATCGTATATGACGTCATAATAAAAGTACATTATTAAAAGGCACGAACCATTCAATTTTCCTAATAACCTTATACCTTTAGTTGTCAATTTACACAGAATATGTTTGGACAGCAAGTAAAGAAACGTCTAATGATATGGATTTAAATGTTAAAACAATTGGACCATTTAAAAACGTCACTATAAGTGCCGTCAAAAGACGGAATTCGTGATGTTATGAAACAGTGAGTCGTGTAATTGTCATTACTCGTCAAGACAATCCCTTTATAGAAATACAGTTTTGAAGAAAACAAATTATGGAGCTCATTTTTTTGCCTTTTTATTTTAACGAGTATTCCATTTGATGTAAGTATGCCAAAAAATTCAAAACGCGCGCTAGGGCTCATCAATTACATTATTTGATTTTTTGTATTGTTGAGTCAGATTATTTATTTCAAGAGAAGATTTTTTCCAAGTCATTTAATTGTCGAATGGATTTTATTTCAGAAGATCGCTTTGTTTATTATATTTTACAACTAATGGAAAAAATCGTGAAAAGTATGCAGGTCGACAGTTGACTTTCACCGAGTATTTAATAAAATGATCTAAAGCAGGATATCTGATAAATTGTTAGAAATCATAAATTAATGCTTGTGATTGACAAATCATGTATGCAATAACTCTATAAGTCGTCATTATCAAATCATCATAGTACTTGATGGTTTAAAGTGCATGTCAAAATCGGACCTCAAATGCATCGCCATTTTATTACCAGAGGTATACCCCTTAAACATTAAACCTCACAAATATTATAGCACCATGTTTGTCGCCAATAAGACCTCAGATGGTCTCATGCTTGTTATTCATTATTGCACAGTATGGACAGCAAAAATTCATGTTCTGGCCTTAACATTGTTTTATATCCATTGGAAAACAAAACAAATTAATAAACGTGTAGAACACTATGGAAAGGTGTATTGCGCATTCATTTTAAAGCCCATTTCATATTTGGAGCTTCGTGGTACTTTGTCGTTATACCTTGTTTAACAATTGATGTTAAATAAATAATTCAAACTATAAAGCCATGACAAGGTCATAGGCAATCATTAGGTGAATACAATATGGCTCTTTTGGTGAGCATTTCTTCTCTCCTTGTCACGGGCAACAACCGGTACTATATTCACAAAAAATGGCGGTACGTATCAAATTGCGGGTTCATATTAAACTGTGTCTACATATGTATTTTGGAACCTTACATAGTCTTTATTGATCTATTTAACTATTGAACTATATAAACTGGGTCGTGCTAGCACGATCATTACTGATCTGGAATATGCATATTAATCGTATGCACATTCATTGTCGTCAGTAGGAAATCGCGGCTTATTCTTTGTAACTTGATTCTATGGAAAAAACGTTTGCACAAGGTTGGCTTTCTTGTGGGAGTAAATACTTAAACGAAATTATTTTTAATCAATTTGTAACTTGTCACAGTCAAGATCGACAGTCAAATGAATCTTAAAGGTAAGACCAGCGTGATGACTCTATAACCTGACGACGTTTTCATTTTATCTCTTATATGAGTATTATTATGATACGTTAACCATTTCAGCCACAGTTTTGCCTACATACATAGATACATGTACTTGTTTGGAGTGTTGGTTAGCAATGGTTGGCGTTACCAACAAGAGGCATATCCAAAGCCGCGAAAAGCCGAACAAATCTATTTTTTATCTTTATATTTGGTTGATTTACATAAAAATTTACGATTGATGCGAGGTAACATTTAAATGATGATAATAGCATGATCTGATCTTCGTGAGCAGTATAGTACGTGTTATGGTACTTAACTCGTTCGTAGTAGCTCACACAGTATCAAGACACGTTTTGACATAGGATTTTATGTTGTATATATACGACCTTAGCACCGTATTAGGTGTATTAAACTGTCGAGGTAAAAGGAACCATGCTCACGTGGTATATATATACTACGCTCGTAAGGCAAGCCCTACAAAGTATCTTAAATAACAAAGATGATACCTTTATCAAAAGCAGACTTATGTTATCAAAGGATTCGTCAGTGACATGAAAAAAGTACGAAAACAAACAGCACATTTATTCTTACATGCAACAGTAGGCACGGCGAATCTAACATAGAGGTTCCTAACGATCACATATAAATTGAAAATTATACTGGTTTCAGACGCACCATCCGATCCTCCAGTTATCGAAGGATACGCCAGTGGCAGTACATACAGCATGATAGAAAACAGCACAGAAAGTATAACATGTAGCAGTACGGGCGGTAACCCACTGGCGACTCTAACCTGGAGCTGTTTCAACGGCCAGATCTCCAGTCCTACTGTACAAGGCAGTACGGTAAAAAGAGTTGTCCAGTTGACTGCGAGACGTAATGAGAACGCCAGCTGCACGTGTACAGCCTCACACGTTACCAGACCAAATCAGCCCCGGAATGCCTTCGTCAACGTTAACATATTGTGTAAGTGAATAAAATGTTATTACGTTTCTGTTATATTTAATCTTTGTTATTATCATTGTTCAAGTTAAACGTGAAATAAGACATATGCTTGAATCGATCAAAATGAATATTGCAATTACAATCATTCATAGAGAGCATGGTCTATGTCGATGTTTTAATAATATATCATTAGAGATCTGTATAAGACGTGTACCATTCAGATGCATGATAAATCATAACATCGAACGCATTTACTTATATTAATTCAACATGTCATATACTACAGAACAGATGCACGTACTATAAATATAAATACATACAAATAAAGAAATGCTTGTGCGTGAATGATTTAGTTTTCAATTAATAAATATAAGGATAATCTCGCATCGGGCGGGCGTTCGGGCGGCCGGGCGGCGTCAAACTCACTTATAAAACTGAAAAATTTCAGTAAGAGTTGACAAATCTTGACCAAACTTGGTTTATAGGAAGAGTTTATGGATATCTTTCATTGGATTTTGTTTGGGGTCCGTAGGGTCAAGGTCACTGTTACTAAAAATAGAGAAAAAAACGTTGGAACTGAATAACTTTAGTACGGGTTGGCATATCTTGAACAAACTTCGTCTATATGAGGAGTTAATGGATACCTTTCATTGGATTGCGTTTGGGATCCCTAGGATCAAGGTCAAGGTCACTGTTACTTAAAATAGAAAAAACGATTGAAACTAAATAACTTTAGTTAGGGTTGACATATCTTGACCAAGCTTGGTCTTTAGGAAAAGTCTATGGATACCTTTCATGGGATTGCGTTTGGGGTCCCTAGGGTCAAGGTTAAGGTCACTGTCAATAAAAAATAGAAAAACAATTGAAACTGAATAACTTTAGTTAGGGTCCACATACCTTAACCAAATTTGGTATAAAGGAAACATTTATGAGTGCGTTTAGGGTTCATAGGGTTAAGGTCAATGTCACTGTTACTAAAAATGGAAAAACAGTTGAAACTGAATAATTTTAGTCAGGGTCCACATGTCTTGACCAAACTTGGTATAATGAAAGAGTTTATGGAGAATTGTCATGGGATTGCGTTTGGGGTCCCTAGAGTCAAGGCCAGGGTCACTTTATTTAAAATAGGATTGACATATCTTGACCCAACTTGGTAAAAAGGAAGAGTTTATAGAAACCTTTCATGTGATTGTGTTTGGGGTCCCTATGGTTAAGGTCACTATTACTAAAAATAGAAAAACAGACACAGGCCGAAGTTCTTCTGTCAATCATTGAAAACCCGGTTGCGTCGCAGTGCGGCGTTTCTTGTTGAAAACATATATTACCATGTTTACAATGCAGATCTTTAACAACAGTAACCAATTCTTTATTTTGACATTAATTAACAGACATATCAAATATGTGTATGTTCTATATCATTGTCATAGTCAGCAATACTATACCAATATTTTAATAATTTAATATAGCGTGAGTTAAACAAGAGATAATATTATTAATCAGGTGATCGGGCTCAGACCAATTCTGCTGACCTCGGACAAATAACTCATCAAAAATTTCATCAACTAATTAATGTGTATTTTATTAATTAACTATTACGGTTGCTACGACATTTTGGTAAAAACATATGATTAAAAACATTATATATCTACCTTACCTTATTATTGAAGTTTATTTCCCTTCTTCATTCATGGATATTTCTTTTCTAAATTGGCCTCTGCTTGTTTTACATGAATTCATGATAGTGACATTGCACTGACTAATAAATAAAGCTAAAGGCACTGTTCAATCTTAGGAAACATGTATTTTCGTAATTATTTCGTAAATCGTCTTCCAAAAGCTAATTTTTTACCGGTTTTCAAATAATGTAGATGATTGTCTTAAAATGCACAAACCTGTTAAACGAAACTGTTATAACAAACCGTATAATAGGTTGAAGTATTTCATTGGCTACTTATTCAAATCTATATTCTACACAAGGCGCAGAATGTTTTAGAAAACAGTCGGTAAAGTAGAAAAAAGGGCTGAAGATTTTAATAATTTACAGTACTCTCGTATTAATACGAGTGTTGACAGACAATGAAAATGCATTATTCCTCTATACTTTTAGAATTTAGAAGCCAAAACACGTATAAAAGACTTTTTCCATATTGGGCGAGATTTTGAATATAGTTTCGTAAATGTTTATATATAAGAACAATCACTATTTCAGTATTGAGTCAAATTAAGAATTGCGAGATCAATGTTATTATCGGGAATATGAACGCAATTGGGTGGTCAAAGTACGCGTGGAGTCTCCACACACTTTAACCATCCCAACTGCGTTTATACCCCGATAATGACATATATTCCGCAAATAAGTACTTACATTTACACCAATAGTTCATTACTTCATTTAAGAGTTGTTTAAAATATACTTCATTTCATTTAAGAAAACCTCTCAGATACCCTTTCCATCCCATTCTGTAAATAGAATCAGCCGGCCATAACCGGAAACAGTTTATCAAATGACGTCACAATAACGCGGGAAAAGATCAAACACTTGAAATTCCTTTTAAACAAACAATTGAAACATTTATGGCAACAATACATTTAAAATATTATATATTGACACTTTCTGAAAGTTTGTTTTATTTTTAAGGGACCTGCTGAGAATTTCCATGTATATTGCTATGCGATTATAAGCGATCCGAACATATCCGAATATGTTGCGTTCATCGGATGATAACTGCAAAGGCATGGAAGTTGGGGTGTAAATATTATGTAATAGTTAATAAATACGTTATAAATTGCGCATTTAGATATAGCAATGCGTTGGATTCGTTATTTTTTTCCGAACCCTAACCTCAGATCCACAACTTAATATTGAACCAACAATAAAGTAAAAAAGATAACTGCCGAAATTAAATAGTTTTCAGCATTCTCATATAAGGGCGAGTTTCTACAGCCGTTGAAAATGATTTATTCCTCGAATCCCGTATTTTGCGAGTTTAGTAGCCAATCAATACGGCAGAAACTCGTATAAATTGACTTTTGTCCGTATTTGGCAATTTCTGGAATTTATTGTCGTCATTAGTTATGTATTAAGCAATGCTTATTTCAGTCTAGCATCAAGTATGTAATAGTTAATTAATGACGCTATATATTGCACAATTAGATATACAGCAGTATATATAGCAGTACGTTGGATTCGTTGATTTTTTTCCGAATCACCAACTGTCAGAACCATAACCTAAAACTGAACCAACAAAAGCATCATATGATTAATATAAAATGTTTGTCTTCCAAGCATTAGTTATTTTAATTAGCTCATAACACAGTACGTGCAACAATGGTTTCCCCAGTTCTGTGTTCAGTGCAAGTGTAATGAAAAACAGTCCCAAATGATTATAATCTTTGACAATATCTAGGGTATTGTTTTATATGTATTTTCTTTTCTTAACATCACCTCAGTTGCGAAATACCATATTGAACAACCTTCACTTTGTGTTTACTCATCCCGGATTCCGCAAACTCAAGTAACCTTTCATTTTCGATGCAGCCGAAACTTGGCCTATATTTTAATTTGAAGGCTTCACTAAGGTATGATTTTGGTATATTTTGTATGTAAAATGTGTTTGAGGTTAATCATATTGACACCTATGTGGGTTTGTTTGCAGAAAAAAAACGCCCGTGTTCTTTAACCCCAGCCTTTGGAAAGCTGGCGGAAAATTCCGCATTGTTTCAATTATCCAGGATAAGTCAGCTTATATCATGGAAAGCATTATTCTTCGACACCGGAAGTGAATTTACGCAAAACCCCAAGAACGCATTTCATTACTGGTGTTTTTTTTCATTCGGTAATAAATAACCAGATTTTATCGATACTGCACAATCCATTAAAAAGTTACATTCCTGGGCTGACACATTTATCTAATTATAAATTGTATAAAGTCTACCTCCTACTTCAGTTAAAATATGAACGGCACGCTGCGTTCATAACAATAAGTTCCAGTCGGACTTGGTGCTTGGAATTTTGCTTAATCATTTTGCACGCTTGCTACTGCGGATGAGTGAGTGTTCTGATGTTATTTTGCATCCAAGAAGGCTGTGACCGTCTTATGTTTACAATTTTATTTGGTGTTTTTTCCTTTTTTGCAATTATATAAACTGTACAAAACAAATGGCAAATGAATCATAATTTCCAAAAATGCAAAATGCAACAACAGTCATTTAAATAACACACAAAAAAACAAAAAAACATATTACTCGGTTCGATTTAGCAATGTGATACATGAACCATTTATTTTTTACATCATTTTTATAAACCATTCATTTGCGAATACACTTTTTCTTAGTCTTTTGTTACATTTTGTAGTGCCTTTTCCCAAGACATCTACATGTCCACACAAGGTTTTTTCCATTAGTATTTTTACTCAAACGTTACTTTTTTACTGATAAGTTATGGAAAGGACACTCTGACTCACCAACAAAATAACAAAATATGTTGTTTTCACAATTATTTCAAAAAACATATCTTCGATACTGACACTTTGAAGATGCGCCTTAGCGCATTATAACTGATGATATTTCTTCCATAATGCTTGACTTCCATTATCTTGCTTTTTTAATGTCTCCACCACTTTCAGTATTTTTCTGCTTTGACTCTTATCTGTGGACTGCCTATGGTCATCAGTATGGTCAATAGTGTAGATGGCAGAGGGGGAAGTTTTGGCGGCACTTATTGAACTTTTCCTTCGTGGAAATACACCAGTCTTCCTGAATGCGTGTACATGTATTAGGTTTTCAGCACAGACTCCCTTGTTGTATGCTTTGCTTGAGAATATCAGCGATGTTGTATCGTTTAATCTGCATTCCTGGATTTCTTCGCATATAAGACTGGCACTCGCTGTGATAGATGTTCTTGAGAGTCCCGTAACACACAGCATCGGGTTATGTCACATGAGACGTGTGTGATGGAAGGGCAAAAATACAACGTTGTTTGCTTCTCCCCATGCAGATAAGGTGAGGTAGATGTGTGATTGGTGGTCATCAAACAGGATCATAACGGATAGGTCCATTGTTGTAACATGCTTCATGCTTGAAGTGTTGCTTCAAGTACTCTATGAATACAAGTGAGTTCGACCAACCTGACTCTGTCATGGTATCACCTGATCCAGGGCTAGCCCAAGTCAACAATTCATGGTTCCATTTTATACCTGGAAAATAATAATATGGAGGATGTCTGCTGCCCGCCGCACTTCCACATGCTTTAATGGTCACAGTCGCCCCCCTACTTGATGTAATGGCCTGCGGTGTCATGCCTTTCACAGATAACATGATGGGGATTAAGTTCCATCATCAGCCCAGTTTTATTTCGATTCGAGATAAATTCATGATGATTGTCAAGATCATGTTTCCTCATCACCTTCGCCAGCTATCCAAAGTTCTTAAGTCCTCTGATGTGCTCTTAGCTCTAAATACTGATAGCTTTTGTGGCTTGGCTTACATCAGGGTTTCAGCCAGTAAACTATAAATAAGCAAACTGAGGGTATCTCTGCTTCTTCCGATGAAGTGTCATTGCCCAGTCGGTAGCGAGGTTAAGAAGCTCTGGCCCGGTGTAACCGTAGCCAATGCTGGCCATATATGTTTAATGTTCGGCTAACTGTCTCTCTTCCTTAGCAATAAATGTGGGTTGCTGACCTAAGCTTGGTAAATTCTCGTTTTGATTGGTCACGTGCTGCAATCCAAGGGTTCTATTACGTAGAGTTGACCTATGAAGCCCATACAGTATAGCTGCCTTGTACACAGACATCCCTAGTTAACAACATCCTTGTATGTTTTTGCTATTAGTTACTGAGGCTTCTTCTTCCCAGCCTTGCCAATGGTAGGTAACTGAAATGACAGACAAAAACGTTATACAATTTGGGGTCTCAATTGAATTAAATATTGGTTTAGTTTTATTCAAACTAAATCAAAAGTTTAGTCGAGAAGCACTGCGCATGTATGCTGTGAAGTCATTAGAAGATAGACCTCAACTGTCAGAATTTTAATATATTCATGAATAAATCCATATTTATTTGTTGAATGTAACATTTATGAATATAAAAGGTTTAAACCCCCCCATTTCCGATGAAATTCAATCTAAAATAATGTGTTACTTATTTTTTTGAATGTTTGAAGTTGGCGGAAAGTGCGAGATAATGTTAACAAAGGATACCGGAAGTTCTCTTCATGAACTAGATATTCGGTAACCACCGGTAATTCGTAAGGTGGGGATACATACTGAAAACTTAAATACCTATTATTGAGTTGAACAAATAATGCTACTTAGCTGGTTCTCAAAGCCTTAAATAACTTTCATTAGATCCATAACCACTGATAGGTGTTTTGAAGCACTATGCAGCTTTGCCGTTTTATATTGTTTCAGCTAAAATTTCAACTTGAGAACGCCATATAAAATTGAAACGGCTGCGTTTGAGGCAAAATGATGACCCTCTTTTCGTTGAATTTATGATTATTGATTTGGAGCGATTGATTACATTTTTATTTTTTTTTATTTTATTTTAAAATATGAAATGCTTGCCTCTTTTCACATGTACATGGGTTGAAATAAAACGGACTAGCAATTAACATATCTGTTCTCATCAAAATACGCCTAAGTACATCCTGAACGCAGCTTGCTGTTCTTAGTTTAACTTAACTTAAATTAAGTTTTAATACAATTATGCGTAATATTTATCGTCGACATAGGATGCATATATTCCAACCAGAACTTATTATTTTTAATTGTGCGTTATCGATAAAATCTGGCTATATTATCCCGCAGGAGAAACACCCAGTAATACAATGCGTTTTTAGCTCAGCTGAGCACGAACTGTTTTGACAGTGGACTGGCCTGTGTTGTAATAGAGGACTGTCTGTCGTCCGTAGTCGGTATTTTCCTTCAAACAACTTCTACTTCTAAACTACAAAGGCAGTTTCAACCCAACTCCACAGGATTGTTCCTCTTCGATGTTCCTCAACAAAACCACACACAATACGTTTGAAGATCGTTTCCTCAGAAACCGTTGGCAACATTTCAAAATAACTTCACAGAAATATTCCTGATGTGTCCCTTAATAAAATTCCGTCAAGCAATGTAGAACACTTTGAAAATCTTCTTCTTAGATACAGATTACCGGATTTCAAAATGATTTCACATACATATTTCTTATGAGATCCTTTATCAAATTCCTTCAATATGTATATGAAAAGCTACAGAAACAAGCTCAGTAGGCAAACTTTTAAACATAAACCCCAGAACACAAAAAAAAATCACGGAGCAACAGCACAAAACTCCAAATTGGTGTGTTAAAAACTTTTCACTATATGACTTAATGGAAAATCTTTTCGCCAGAAATAGTGATGAAACGATTATCGAGTACAATCGATTAATCGTCGCTTACAATGCTATGTCGGCGACAATCGATAGTGGTTGTCCAAAATCGATGTCGCTAATGTTACTTCTGATAACTACGTATTGTTTTGTTTTGTGGTAAAAGTCGAGAAAATGTATTTTTTTCTTTCAGATAAATTCTCTTTGAGTTCATTTTATTAAGGGCGGTAACACTCTTACACAAGTGCGGTGAATGTTAACACTTTTGCTTAAAAACTTACAACCTCTCCCAAAATTACAAATTAGTCTTAATTTTGTATATATTTCATACAACATTCTTCAATAACCTGTCTCTATGATGTAGTGGGTCCGGTCTTTTCTGTAAATACCGGGGATTCCGGCATGATGCATTCTGTTTTTAAAACCGTTTTTGGTTTGGTTTGTAATTAAAAAAATTTTGAAAGTTTTATGAAATTAAGATGTTCTAATTAAATGTTAAATTTAACAGGTTCACAAAAAATTATTATGCATTGACATGAATAAAATATTAAGATAACTTACATGTTCCAGTGGGCAGCATTTTGCAGTATAATGTGCAATTATTAAGTATATGTTGTGTTGTGATGTTTTATGTTTTTTGTTTAGTTGTTAAAAGACAGAAAGAGGTTATGGAATTTACATTCTGTTGCAAAAAGCATGTCTATAGCATCACACGTACTGAATCCAGGTTTAACCATTTAAATGCTCGTGCTACTATGTATAAATAATGTATTCCTTACTGATATTATGAGCTTTCAATTATTGTCCGATAGTAAATCGAAATGCTTGGTCCGATTCGATTCGATTATCGATATCAAATGGAGTCCGATTTTCAAACACTAGCCAGAAACAGAATTAACATTTTACATTTCAGAAACCGCTGACTAGATTTCAATATAATTCCACAGAATTGTTCATACGGGAACCCTTTATCAATTTCAATCAATTTTTGTTCGAATCAAACATGTCCGACGGAGGGCGGCTCATTTTCACAATATGACTATAGTAAACGTTAAAATCTTTTCCTCACTAACCACTGGCAAGATTTCAAATTTTTTTTTTAAATCATCTCTAAAACTATTTGGACTTGGGTGAATCATTAACCAAGATCAGCGTAAAGGGCATCGTTTGCCCTCTTTAGTTGTTTTTGTTTTCGTTATTTCACTTCCGATGTCGAAGCATAATGATGTTGTTCTTATTACTGATGTGCTAAAAAAAACCTTAATATTGGATTTTAGAAACCCCGCGGTATATTCCAGAAGCTGGGAAAAAATAACACGGGCATGTAAAACCCAGTGTTTATTTCTACAAAAACCGCGGGTGAGCATCTTTGCGGGTCATTATAACTAAAATCCAAAAAGGGAAAGAAAACATTTGCAACCAAAATACACGAAAGTCATATCTAAGAGAAGCCTTCTATCGAAAATTGGCCTGTATTCGGCTTCATCTTAATTAAAGGATTCAAGAGTTTGCAAAATCCGGGTTCTGCAAACAAAAAGAGGAGCCCAACAGCCCATCTTCTACAATATTTTTCTTACAATGACAATGACGTTCAAAGAAATTTAGGTTTGTTTCCTGGAAAAGTCAATGCATCTGCAAAAAGTACTAAAACAGTAAAACTACGGTCGTTCGAACAAGCGGTCGTTCGAGAACCGGCGTTCCCGCGAGGTCGAAGCTTGGTCCCGAACTTTTTTCTTTCTATTTTCATATAAAATATACCTACGCTGCATCGAAACCTAATTATGTCGAGGAGTCGAGCAATATACTCGGTCCCATGTACACAAATCATGCACAAAACCTTATGGCTCCCTCGAGGTAATAATTTCACACTTTTTCCCGAACGCGTGTTCCAAAATAAACAAACCATTGCTAGGTATTAAAAATTTTGCAAGTTGTAAAAATTGCAATGACAGTTGAAAAACAATTTGATAAGGTGTGAGAAACGTTTAACACTGTTAACGCATGACCAATATTAGTTGATATGGGCATTTTAGAAGATAACTATGCGAAGTTAATGACGAGAAGTTAATTGTGAGAAATGTAAATGAGTAATAAAAAATAAATAAACATAACCATATCGATCCGACATCGGAATCTCTGAACAGTATTCCTTCTTGTCACTCTGCTTTGCAATATGGCAATTTTGTAAATTAATAATTCTATTTATTCATTTATTGATATTTCTTTTACATTTTGTATTTAGTATACATACAGTATACCACAGCCTTTGAACATATGAGCGATTTCCACTACGCAATACATAATCAGTGTCTTAGTAAACAGACGACTGCAAACTCAAAATACACTGAAAGGTATTTCATAACAGACTGGAGAATGGAAATCGGGTCGTTCGAAACATCGGTTCCCTCGATGTTTAGACGCGGTCCCCGGTGACCTCGAGCGATCGCAGTTTTACTGTATGTTTATAAGACCATTTGATCTAAGGTCTTAATTCATACCTGTAATTAAAGACAATTCTAAATCCTCCTAAATAAAACAGGACACATACCCCCACTCTACTTTAAAATTGATAGCATATTAAAAGGAATCAGTATTTCATGAATCTGCACTGATGCTTGGACTATGTTCATTCATTCACAGGTGATGCCTGTGTCTGGTTACTAAGCTAGTCGATAAGATTCCTGTTGTTAAACCCACCTGAGCACGCAGCTATTTGGATCGGTCCGTACGTCTGTCAACAATTGCTTGTAATACAACTTCTATGAAATTTTTAGGCCATTAAGATGAATACAAGAAGCTTACAAGTGTAGATTGACCTACAAAACAAACCAAAACATCTCCATTGGCCTACAGCAACAACATCAAAATGGCCTACTTTCTGTTTCACGTTTATAAATCTATCCGGAATATCCTTTTCCTCCAGCTGTATAAAAGATATAGCAAAAACATATTTTCTTATTCTTCAATATATTCTGAGTAGCATTTCCATAATATGCTGATGGTTTTATTGTAAAATAAAACAGTTTTTAGTATGAATTATTAAAATAAGTCATTTTTAAAGTAATTATTCTTTTGTTATTTTTTATATTTCTTAAGTTTGAAAAATAACATTGTTTTGCCCAATATTGAATTCAATTGAACTAATCCACTGTACAGATTTGTACATAATGCAATCTCTTGCTTACATAATCACTTTCATCGTATATAAACATGCTTTTGAAATAGTTGTTTATAAGGGAAACCAGTGTTTGTGTACTTCAATAATAAAATACACAGTATACAGTGTACATGTATTCGAATGACATAATTGTTGATAATACTGTAATTTCGGTGAACTCACTTTACAGTACTTGGTGAAGGCCCAAATCCGAACATTTAAGGATTTGATTTCCAAATATCTCGGAAAAACATTTGTTGCAATAGGTTTACATTTTGAATAAAACAATTAAGAAAGTACAAGTTTACAATCTGATGAACTTTATGTCAGAAATCGATTATTGACAGTAAGTTACCTTTCCATTTTGTTAGGGAAGGCACAAATACGAAACACTGTACACGGTTTTTCTTGAATAAAACACGATTTTTAAAACGGTGTGGTTATTGACCAAAGAATATAAAAACATATGAGTGTTTTTAGTTTAAACTGAATGAAAAAATCCCACATCTTATACATGATACGAATTCCAAAATTGCGTAAAGAATCAAAACACTAATCAAGCAACGGAATTTATTATAAAGTGTTCTTTCATGTTTTGTCTTTATTGTATTATATGCTATTTATTGTCATACATTATAAATAGTTTAAATCAACAAAATAATTATATCCATACTGTTATATTCATAGAATATTTCAACTGAAAGCTATACTTAATTGAATTTAAGCAATGGGGTAATACAACTATTAGCATTGACCGACTATATCGAACACATTTGCAACCTTTAAATTCATCAATGCTTTTATAACATTTATTTTAGGAACATAAGCTTAATTTTTTTTCATGGCAATTTAATAGGAAATATAAAGTACTTCTCTAGTTATCCGTGAAAAAGCACAGCTACTTTTGTAGTGAGGTTCCAGTGTTTGTATTTGCAATGACACAATGCCTGAAGGTAATATGTTGTACTCTTTTTTCTTCAAACATTATATTTATAAATATCTTAAATGCAGATCAACATAAATCATAGGCAACAAAGATGTGCATGCGCTCTGTGGAATCACTCCCTTACGCGCTACAATTTGACCTTTAACAATAAATGGCCTTTTTAGAAAAAAATACGCAACGAAAGAAAATGAAAACTTCGCGGGTGTTGCTAAAGCAAGTGTCTGTATTGACATTGGCATAGATAAAAGAATAATTAATCATCGAAGATAAACGTGTGTTTTGACATGTTTTCGGTATTGGAGTCCTTTTCGGATTACTCCTGTAACCAGTTATGGGTACATAAATGGGTGAAATGATTATATATTATGAAATATTTTTTTATAATATTGGAAAACAAAACATTAAGCATATTGGGCTCTTATAATCACAACCGTACGGTCACGGGTTTTAATTGAATGAAAAGCGAGTGTGAAGATGAAATCAATATATTTCCAGTCGACTCTTTTGTTTCAAACTGTATCTCAGTACAACCAATGAGTAAATGCACGGGGAAAAAAAGAGTCAACATTATCAGGAAACGACCTCGGAATAATTCTTGGAATACTATTGCAAAACGAGCAATCGAGCATACTATGCTCATTTTATCTAATTTTATCAACGATCGTACGACAAAATGTCGTAGATCATTGATGTCAATTGAATACAAAACGTGTGCGAGAAATGAAATAAACAGACCGAAAGTAATATTTCCAGTCGAACATTTTGTATCTCATTACAACCAAGAATAAAAAGTTAGTGTGGGGATGAGCGCCAACAGATCGGTTTAAACGCCAGGAAGTGTTTGCTTAGTTTCAATTGACTGTAGCAAGGCGGTTACCCAAATATTATCCGATTGCGACATACTGATATGTGTTTAATGTTTGTTGTGTGGTAGCGTTGTGTCTTTTGTTTGATATTTGGCTATAATCATTTTTTAAACAGGAATTATTTTAGTGTTATGCTACTTGGATGTTCTCTATTGTTTACTTGCATTAATCCAATGCATTTAAAATTGTGCCAAACTATTTTAATGAAAAGTGTACATATCATTGCATGCTAATTTCATGATTCATTAAAGGAAGCATTTGTAAATAACGGACATGTTGATTAAAACATATTCTGTCAGCAGACATTTAAAAGTATAATAAACTGATGCACAAAGGAGATAAATTTTGCTAAGCTATGTCGTGTTCAACCACAAGTTCACTTATATTTAGATCCTCCATCGACACCTCTATTCAGAGTGGCCAATGTGGATGTTGGTTCCGGCATCAGAATCTTAACCGACAGCACACAGACTGTTAAATGTACCAGTTTCGGCAACCCGTCACCCACTTCGAGCGACTTTACTTGGAGAAAGGGCACCAATGTACTGAGCATGGGTTCAGTGTTGAACTGGCCGGGTGGAATCAAGATTGGTGATGAAGGCAGCTACACGTGTATTGTAGAAACAATTATGACACCATCCGACCAAAGTAAAGTCGCACAAGTTGCTACGAGTTTTTCAACCGTAGAAATCACTGTACTTTGTAAGTAACACGTTTATGCTTTCATAACGTTAATCAACATACATAATGTATTTAAAGACTAATGAAAAAATGTAATCATATTATTGTTACCCCGATCCGACAAGAAAGTTTCGGGAACGGGATGTTATTTTGGTGTTTTCCGTCCGTCCGTCCTTTCGTATGTCTTCAGATAATGTTCAAAATTGACCAGAATGTTCCACTTGATAAGATCCCAATTGATTTAAAACAAAGTTTTGTGATGTCAAAAAGTTGTTCATTAAAATTATTGTATCTAGAACCATTTCATCTGAACCATATCTTGGTAGGAATTTGATAATCATAGAAGTACTTCAGGTTTACGCATAAGTTTATTATTATTTGTTTTATTGATAAGTTTTCTCAAGTTATTGTATACTTTGAGAAGATTTACCTTTTGCGATTTATCTTTATTGAGGATAGTTGGGGTAAGAGAGGATTGTGCACTTAAACTGGTTTAAATCCCCAGTAAATTTACATTTTACTGACCGTTCCAAGGTGGTACCTAACAATCCTTGATAAACACACCTAGATTTTTATATATAGTATGTATGCACTGTGCTGCTTGTGGAATGCTGTGCTGTTCTTCCATGCTTCTTGTTTGTGATTTTATGTTATATGTCTTTGGCTTTTACCCAGTGCCATTAAACCGGGATTATATTTAAAAAATTTGCTACTGTGCTTGATTCTGTAGCTGTTCGCATAAATATTAGTCACAATGTTCCCTTGATCAAGTCTTAACCGCTTGTTACAGTGGGTCGCATAGGGTAAAACCTAGGTTACAAGGTCAAATAAAAAATATCTAAATATTTGAAACACATTAGATTATTATTTTCGTTCCACTTTTCATTAATCTTTGTCGGTTTGTTTTCCTACCCCTTACTAAACTCTGAAAATACTGAAATTTAGCCTTTCGGACATCTTAGATTGTTTTGTCAGAAAACATATCATGGTAATAATTGGTCAGTGGGTCATATCGGTTTGGAAACTAGGATACTTGGTCTAATCTCTAACAAATATTTATCTTGAAAGCAATATGTCTTGTCTAATATTTATGAAACGTATTAAGAATTTGTTCCTTGATTAAATCGATAACTAGTCTAAAACTGGGTCACATGACTTCTGAAACTAGATTTCTAGATTAAATATTTCGAAATTCATATCTTGAAACAAATACTGTCATTTACTGTGATCATAATGTAAACCTTGATGTATTTTGGTGGACTTAAAAATGGTACATATGCATCAAAATCTAGGTAATTAGGTCAACACGTTGAAAAATCAAGGCAACAAAAATATGCAATATATAGGCTCCAATTTTTATGTAACTAAATAGGAATATTTGCACGAAGAAACCTTGGTTCAATTTGAAAGTAGTTCACATGAATAAAATACTAAGTCACTTTATGGAAAATTACTGAAAACAAGAATGTAACCGTGTATTTAATAGCAGAAAGCGCATACATAATATGAACTAAACCTCTATTGGCTTGAAGTGTTTTGGCGGACACTTTACTTTAAGTTTACTTAATGACTAAGTTAAAACATACTAGGAGTAAAAGGGAAACGTATATTTTTTTGTATATGTTAATGAAACGTTTTAAATAACAACAAGTTCTGTTGTTGTTAGCGATTTATTTATTATATACAAAACCATCTACAATAATAGTGTATTCAGTTTATATAATGCATTACTATATATTTTATATGAAGTTTGGAGTTATTGTTCTTTATTAACTTAAATAAAGTTAGTATGCGTTTGAGATCAAATACACCAACACATTTGAAGAATATGTTACAAACAGAAAATAATAAAAAAACAAGAAATTTCTTTTTGAAAAAGCTCTTGTCTCCTCTTTTGTGTGGTCGTATCTGAGAAAAAAATAATGATGGACATGAAATTTGTTATTTTGGACTGGAGACGAACAAAAACAGTGAAGATTGGTTTATTCACTCGTATTAAATAATGAATATCTACTGCGACCTTGACCTTTGACCAACTGATCTTAAAATCTATAGGGGTCATATATTAGTCATGACCAACTAGCATACCAAGTATAAAGTTCCTGGGTGCAAGCGTTCTTTATTTATTGAGCAGAAACGAATTGTGACGTACAGACTGACGGACTGATCACAAAATAAATAGGGGTCATCTACTAGTCTTGACCAACGTGCATACCAAGTAAAAATGTCCTTGGTGCAAGCGTTCTTTAGTTACCGAGCAGTAACCGTTTCTTCACCTCAAGGTCAAGGCGACCTTGACCTTTAACCTACTGATCTCAAAGTCAATAGTTTTCATTAACTAATCATGACCAACGACCATACCAAGAATGAAGATCCTTGCTGCAAGCGTTCTTTGGTTATTGAGCAGAAACCGTTTCTTAACCTCAAGGTCACGGTGACCTTGATCTATGATCTACTGATCTCAAAATCAATAGGAGTCATTTACTAGTTATATCTAACTGGCATACTAGGTATAAAGTTCCTTGGTACAAGGATTCTCTAGAGATTGAGCACAAACCATTTTAATGCTTAAGGTCACTGCCAATTTATCGTTTTTTTACCTGAAGGTAACCTTGACTTTTGACCTTCTGATCTCAAAATGGGTCATCTACTAGTGTGAAGTTCCTGGACCCAAAGGATCTTTACTTATTGAACGGAAACTGTTTCTCTACCTCAAGCTCATGGTGACCTTGACCTTTTACATTGTGACCCCAAAATCAATAGGGGTCATCTACTAGTCATGACCAACTTGTAGTCTAAGTACGAAGTTACTGGGTCTAAGCGTTCTATAGTTATTGAGCGGTAACATAGCGTGACGTACAGACTGGCTGACGGACTGACGGACTGATGGACTGACGGACTAACTGACGGACAGGGCAAACACAGTATGACTTTGTCTCCCCATGAATGGGGCAGACATAATGATCACATACCAATAATGTTGCACTTAAGTATATTTCAAGCAGGGGTATTTATAATTTTAACTAGAATTAAATGGGCAAAAATCTAATTATGATGGAAAAACATGGCAAAACATTTACTCAATTTCTAATAATAACCAAACAAAACTCCCTAACCAAAAACATTAAAGGACTGATTCATTGTATATGAACAATTTGTAGCCAGGCAGCTCTGGCAAATTGGCTGCAAAACATCTCAGTGAGAATACAGAATACATTCTTATTTGTTTGTAAATAATTTGTGTTTGAAATGACAAAACTGACAATCATCATGTCTAATGATCAAAATTATCTTAATTTCAATTCATATTTTAAACAGCTTGTAATATGATATCTGTTTTAGACCTATGACAGTTAAATATGCATGTACACATGTATTTCTTACAGATCACCCGCAGTGTCCTTTTTGCTTTGCTTTTTGATAAAAAGGTTGTTGTTTTTACATCCGATGGGAAATAAAATTGTATGAATAAATAATGTTAAAAGTTTCTAGACTTTTAAAGGCCCAATATGTTATGACCTCTTATAACATTTTTAACATGACGTATATTCTAAATTACGCATGGAAATAGTCAAAACCAAATTTCCATATCATGGGACTTTCTTAAAGACCAAACACATGAAAGATTAAACTTATCAAGGTGTAATTACAAACAAATGACTTCGAACCCACACATAATATTTCAATCCACATGGTGATCTAAAAAGAAATGATAAATTGCAATTACAATCAACATTCAACAGAGCTGAAAATATATTCTAAATTTAGCACCTATATAGCATATACAAAAAAGTAAACAAGTCAGTCATATTGTTGGAACACACCCAAATGAGAACCCAGTGAATAACTATCAGCTGAGCTGAGCTAAATAAATCACAAGTGAAAGAATATAAAGCAGAAACAGAACAGTATTCGATCAATAATGCATCGAAACAAGCTGCATCAAAGGGAATATAGTAGTTTGCACTGTAACGGTATATGCAGCAAATTCAATATAGATGAAAAAGATAATATGCCTATGAAAGGTTCAAGAACATTAAGGCCAGATATGAGTGTTATTATTTAAGGAATGAATTGCGGGCTTAATGTCATTATCGGGGTATGAACGCAATTGGGCTTGTCAAAGTGTGTGGAGTCCGAAATACTCCACGCGTACTTTGACAAGCCCAATTGCGATCATAGTTCAAAATTACTTATATTTACACCAATAGTTCATTATTTCGTTCAAATATTGTTAGAAATATACTTCATTTCATTTAAGAAAACCTTTCAGTAACCCTTGCCTGCCCATTCTGTAAATAGAACGACCCGACTGTAACCGGAAGCATTTTATCAAATGACGTCACAATAACGCGGGAAAAGATTAACCACTTGAAATCCCTTTTTAACACATATGGCAACTATATATTTAAAAGTTAAAATATTAACACTTTCTAAAATGTTGATATATATTTTACGGGACCTGCTGACACAATAAAAACAATAACAAGATCAATATTTTTCATGTATACTGTAAGCGATGAATTTCGATCCGAACATATCCGAAGATGTTGCGTTCATCGATTGATCAACGCAATTGCCGAAAGGCAGTTCATTTAAGGAATGAAAGTTGAGGTGTAAATATTATGATTCTCAAGATAATCAGAGATGTGATAAATGTGAAGAAGGTAAACAATGCGTTGAGGCCCGTGATGTGCCCAAGTCTGAAAAGTCATGGCCCTCCTCTCACGTGTAAGATATATTGAAAACAGTCGGTTTGCTAGTATGGGTCGACGATTTTAAGGCAATGAATAATAGTAGTATTTTTACAATTTGACGGCAAAACAATTGTGATGTTTCTGTCACAGTGAAGTGCAATAACCCATTTGGGATAATTATCAAACAGGTACAACATGTGTTGACACGAAACTGCGAAACAAATAAAATAAAATATTGATTTAGAGGTTAATTAAGTGGTGCATAGTCTTGCGAAAATGGAATTTGAAGGCAAAGAAAACGTTTTGAATTTGACTCATATCGTAGTCCAGTACCTTGATGTTTTTGCCTTATTTGTTCATACAAATCACTAATTGAAAATGTTAAACCATAGCCATATTCCAACGTCCGATTAGTAATTAATCCCATTAATGTCAGACATATTTAGTGACGACTTGTGAAAAACGGCTGAATAAATGAAGAAGTCCCTGAAAACTGGCCATAACACATAGTAAAGCATTCATTTCAAACGTTTACAATGGTCACTTCACACCCAGAGACTCAGTGGTACATACACAAAAACAGAGTGGCCGCGGGACCCCGTCAGGTGCACTCTGACATTAGCGAAACGGCATGTTTATACATTCAATCGAAGTGTTCCGTTTGAAGAGTTCTACTAAAACATGTTTCAACTTCACGGGAAAATAATTCCGATATTTGATATCATAAAACACTGTCACTCTGATAAATTATATGAGACAACAATTTTATGGGAATATTAAATACATGCTATTTATTGTTTTAGTTTTATTGCGAGCTCCTGTGCGGAGAGCGAAACATAGATGTATAACAATGAATTTGCGTGCGAGCGTCAGTGCGTGCGCCCATCCGTCTGTCAATACTGAACCTTATTGTAGTACCAGATGTTCTTGCAGAGACTGTAAGATAATTCACTTTTTCCAATTATCATTTCATCCCTAAATGTCTATTTTTCGTATGAAGTCTTGCATCAAAAAGTATTTAATATAATCTAATTATTTTATCTGATTATTTTGTCACGAATTTATTTGTTATCCGTGTTGATAACCAATGCCCTGGAGATGTATCAATGTTAGCGCATGGTATATACATGCCACTTATACGGAATTAATTACTTATATCTTAATGATTATAACTATTACTATCATTATTATTATTATTATAACTATTATTATTATTATTATTATTATTATTATTATTATTATTATTATTATTATTATTATTATTTTACGACTTCGAAACAAGGAAAAAAAACGACATTGGAAGTTCTTGAGTTATATACTTCTACATATCCAAATTGATGGAGCATAAAAATTTTTTGCTATACAATAACCGCTATATATTGGTACAACAGCTTAAATACTTCATAATAGGTCTAGGTGACTACGGCTGGAAGTCTGAATGGGAACGAATCACGCAAGCCGAGAGAGGCTAGGCTGACCGGTTGTATTAAGTGTATATACAAAATGTAATAACATTTTGCTAATGCTATAGTGTCCTATGGCCTACCCTTGCTGGAATAGCCTGTTCATCAAAGTGGAAATAACCCAGCAACTACTGTCTGCATTTAAATTATCCTATTGCCAATAGTCAATGCAAAATCCGCAATACAATCTGCAACGTTCTGGCAATGCATAATGCAACTACCAATTGTCAATAGCCAATGTAAAATCTGCAATTTCATGGCAATGCAACGTAACGTAATCATGCAACCACCAATTGCCAATTGCCAATGCAACATCAGCAATCTCCTGACAATGCAACGCAACAATGCAACCACCGGGATGTTAAGTATTAGGACGTTCCCGGCCTTGAAAAATATACATGCAGCATCCTCATTCAGACTTTGTAATTCCGGCAACAGGCACGTACTTAAATACAACGACGCTACAGATCTTTATTTATTTTGGACCATTATGACAGAGCAAATGAAATCAAATTAAAAACTGTACGTTTTATGTTTATAATATTGAATACAAGGTTAAATCCAATATAACGTTATCGGCAATTAAAGGGGCTGTCTCACAGATGATAAAATAGCGAAAAAAAGAAAATTGTCGGTGAATGTCATAAACTTGGCATCGATGTGTACAATTTACTAACTGAAATACCACATAGTTTACAATTAATTAAAGTTTAGCAGTTATTTCGTATTTTTCCATTAAAAAAGATAACTTGGTATGTCTACCAGGTAGAACTCATTCCTTGATTGGCTAGTCGGTGTTATCACGTGATATTACCAAGGTAGGCCTATAATCTCAACTATGACACCCGTTTAGAATAAGTCTTATTAGCTCAGTGAGGAGAAGCTGGACTTCAATTTTAGCGATGCGGGTTCAAAACCCGGTCTCCGACACATTTTCTTTACATTTTGGCACTTTTTTACAACTATAATATCAAAGAGTAACACATTATATTAGATAATTGTCCTGAGATTCGTAACAGATAACAACTTTTTTGGTGCCAATCTGTGACACAGTCCCTTAACAATAGGAATAAAACTAAACTAGATATTTGTTTAAATATTCCCAAAAGGATAAACCTGACGTCTGAAATTCTTATCTTCACTGGGTTATTACACGTGCTTGTTTTGTTCTCTTAACATAGTGGGCACTGAATAAGATACTTATTAAGATTTGTCTGTGACTGATTTGTACTTGTAAGTTACTTTTCTTTGAGTTACTTTGACTAGTGCACTTAGTAATAAACCTCCTTTTCAACATTTAAAACTCTTAAATAGCTATTTCACTGCAGATCCTCCAGAATTGCCAACATTGTATTTGGGCAGTAGTTCAGGACCAGTTATACATGGTCCTTTGACGCTCGTGGTTCAGCGGCCATTCACTCTTGTATGCGATGCTTCTTCTAAACCTCCGGCCAACTTCTCTTGGGCAGTAGGAGTGAACACTGTCCAAGGCCAGCTGCTTCAAGACATGTTTACTACAAAGGTGAACACAATGAGGACGTGTACTGCAAGTAGTACACTTAACCCTACAGTAGGACCAGCCAGAACAATGTCTTCCTCTGCTACAGTCACAATACATATAAACTGTGAGTACTTTCAATGACAAAGGTTTCATTTAATGCACTTTGCTAGACTTTGCAAGAGCCTGATGTTTAATTTTTACGATGATTTCCATCTAGATCCCCCTGAAAATGTTTCCATCACGCACGGGTCAGTATCCGGAACTGTCATTCAGTCCGAGTTCAGAGTAATCGAAGGAAATGCGACCAAATTATACTGCAGTGTACAAAGTCAGCCGGCTTCGTCATTTACTTGGTCAGGAGCAGACATACACTCGCTTCGTAGTAATCTGGTATACAGCAATACGCTACAATCGCAGACCGGGGTGCTCTCATGTTTGGCGGAAAACAATATGACGCATGGTAACCAAGCTGTAAAAGGATCGGCGTCACGAAACATTTCCTTAAATGTTCTTTGTAAGTTGGTCTCTTACATTTCTTATGAATATATGAACTTTTTCTTATGCATGTCAACTAATCACATATCAGTAATTAATGCCATAAAAGGTTAGGTTTAATTGTATTGAATTTCTCCTATTCAGATAATTAATTCTATTGTATATCCAGATCCTCCAAAGCTGCTGACATTACACAGGATAAATGCAGTAGAAGGACGTTCGCTTTTGATTCAATGTCAATACACTGACGGAAACCCGATAGCAACAACGTTAACGATCACCAGAACAGCTGACGGCACCAGTTGGAGTGGAGAACACACAATCCAGTCAGTAAGACGCGCAGATGCCGGTCTTTACAGATGTACAGTCGAGAATTCGATGGATCCTACCGGAGAGGATAAACGAACAGGGATGGACACAGCGGATTTTGAGATTAACATCTGGTGTTAGTATCGATATACTTTTCTAGCTCACCGGATAGGCATTTCCGGTGATTTCAGCGGTGCTGGAAAAGTCTATCTGGCATCCCCTCATGCCAGATGAGTCACGCGCTGTGACGTTATACTTTTCATTTCTTTTATTTTACACTTTATGTAACCATAATTATGAGATTTCAATAGATGAGTTCCATAACTATTAACTTTACAAAAACACACCTACAAAACAAAATAAAATAACCCTAAAAAGACGTGATACTGAAGGAACTTCTTGACGTATGCAGTGAATAAAAATTACTGCGCGTCATGACGTCAGTTAACATAATCGCACGTGCTTATTGGTGAAATTCACAAAACTGCGCTTTTCTATGCATTTTTCACAATAAAAGTGTAATTTATGGTATGCTAGAAAAAATATATATCATGTGTGTCCGTTCCGGATCGAAAAATCCGACCCTCGGGCACGCTGCGTACCCGGTAACTAGGCAAGCCTCGTTACCTGGCAACGTAGGTGCCCTCGGGTCGGATTTTTCGATCCGGAACGAAAACACATGACAGATATTATTAATAATTGTAGATTGAAACAATGTTTTTAGATGTGTTTTTTTTTAAATAGTTCTAATTATACAAACCTATTATGTATTCGTTTCGTTTTCAGTCGAACCTCGATAATTCGAAATACGGTGTCGTCTTCCTCTCTTCTTCATCGATCTTGTATATACACAAGCTCTATCAATCAAAATAACATAAAACGTGTTATTTCAGTTAGTACGCTACATTCTAATTAATATTGGTGTTAAACTTTAAATAATCTTCCATCTAGTTTAGAACTCTCAATGGTCACTTTATATATATATATATATATATATATATATATATATATATATATATATATATATATATATATATATATATATATATATATATTGTGCTATACCATGTCTTCGAAAAAAAAAAACATTTAAAATAAGACATGTGTGTTAATTCCGTAAAAGTCAATGAACTTAGTCGAACCAGTTGGTTGTTTTTAAATTTGAACCTTAATAAATATTTATCGTTTAATCTGTGTGTGTGTGTGTGTGCGTGTGTGCGTGTGTACGTGTGTACGTGTGTGCGTGCGTGCGTGTGTTCGCGCGCGCGTGTGTGTATGTGTATGTGAGTGGTCTTTCTGTGTAGTTTTGTACGTTGTACTGATAATGACCAGTTGAAACAGTCATGAATTAAAATGTTTGGCTTATGAGCTTTTCCCTGTTGTTTTCATAGTAATATTCGGTTTAATTACATTTAAATGAATGTGTTGTATTTTCACAATTGAAGATTGATATTGTATTGTATGTGATGAGGTTTATAGAAATAGAGAACTCAAAGCTTACGATGAACATTGCCTGAATGGTGAATCGCGAAATCTGAATGCAAGTTGAATTGAGTTTGCGATTAAACGAACATTTGTACGAAAACAGGCGTTTAAATGATATCCTGTCAATAAAGTGTTTGCTTTAGAAGTGTATATGTCTTTTTCAGACAATACCTCGATCACAAGATTTGAAGTCAGCGGCAATCCAAACCAAACCATCGTTACCATTAATGAGTCGGACAGGTTTGTGGTCGTCTGTGGGGTCTTAAGCAACCCATATTCTACGATCAGATTAGAAAAAAATCACATGGGCACAACCCTTTTGAAAACAGAAAATGTTCTTGAAGTAGAATACTCAATTCAAAATGCCGTATGCTCTGATGCTGATGTCTACACATGTTCGGGTTTCAACAACTACACAGACATGGAAAATACGCCATACAAAGAGTTGCAGTTGTTTGTCCGATGTATGTATTTGGTAATAATGATTCATCGTTTTCAACAAAGTATCCAATACTCGAGTTAAAGCAGTTTATTCCATAGATTGCTATATACCAAATGTATTTGTATATAAATGTGAAAACTTTACTGATGTACTTTCATTTTCAATTGTATACGCAACATATCTACATATGACAAAGATCTTTAGCAGTCCAGAAGTATTACAGTAATGCCGATTGTCGGTCACTACACTCAAGTCAATAAATGTTATTATTTTACTTCACGTGACCTGTCTATGTTAAATTCTCATATTAATGACATAAGCCAATCTGCACTGTTACCCTGGCGCATATGAACGGGTTATATTATATATATTTCCCTCGTGTGGTCAAGAAATAGACGCTTGGAATTTCCAAAAGATCTTAGAAATTACCTTCGACAAACACCTTACTCCTATTTGATAAAACTGACTGTAAACTGATCGGCAAACTATTTTACTGATGTTTCGCTAGATTATTAAAGTCAGTTAATATACTTATGTTTGTGTTTGTTGAATGTCTAAAAGAAATGCACCAGGTTTTTTACTTGAAAATCCGTGTTGGAAGACGTAAAAATTTATACAGTAATACCATTTTAAAAAAGTTTATCATATGCCGTAATAATAACAAATGCTGAGTTAATCAAGTTGATAAATGATAGTGTTGACTCACAGTTACAGACGTAACAATAGTTGATAGGTATGATAAAATAATTATTAGATACCATGGTGGCTAACGCCTCGGTTGATATAAACGTTTAGGGTTGGCATTATATGCTATCGCCCTCCATCTGATATTAACATATTGTCTGTCACAGGCTCTCCTAGACCATCCGACAGCCGTGAACATTTGAGACGAAATTTCACTGGAACCTTGCACGGAAATGTCACTCTTGCCTTTATGTCTGTTGCATATCCACCGCCAACGTTTGAATGGCAAATGTGGAATGGAACATCGTTTAACAAAGTAAATGGGGATAAATATGTTATCACATCATCAGATCTGCTCACATCATTAACCATTGTGAATATTCAACAGAACGATTTTGTCTCATATATTCTGAAAGTTTCGAATGGAATACAACCATTTTTACAGGAACCATTTTATCTTAATCCACAAGGTATGTATCCATTACCATAATATGGTGACAGTGTTGTTGACATTTGTCTGCGTTATATCATATATAAACAAAGGGCAGTTCAAATACATTTCTATTTGCCTGCAACGACGGCATTTTCGTCTTGAACTGCAATATCTCATATTAAGTGTAGCTATATATTTGTAGTTGAACGGAATAATTAGAAATGCTACGCCATGGTCATTTTTTGAAGTTTCCTGAAGCATGTTAACATGATCGTAATACAACTGACACACAGTTCTTAAATGTAAGTTTATGTAAAATAATGAATGTGTTTGATTTAACCAGATGTACCACAGTGTCCTTCACACTTTACCCTGCTATCAAAATCGACTACAGTGGCAACAGTTCAGTGGAAAGGAGAGTTTAATGGGGGAATTCGGCAGACATTTGTTCTGGTTTACAAGAAGCGATTTGACTCAAAATACATTAATCTTTCTAAGACTGAGGATAAAGAAACAGAGATATACAATACGGAACTAACAGATTTGGATTACGGCCAACTCTACGATGTTATCTTATATTCACAGAACATGATTGGCCCATGCATTGAAAATAAGTCATTGGAGTTCATAACGGACACAGGTTAGTTGAATAGTTATGTTTCAATCTCTTGAACCTCTTGAACAAATTGAAATTACTTGCAACAAATTGTCACCATATTGAGAAAATGTGCAGAGTGGGAAACAGCAGATTTAAATCACAAAAACAACCGTCTAGTTTATATTGTATCACAAAAAGCATGTGTTTAAATCTATTGATTAAATATATCAAACCCATAATACAATATGTTATGTTCGTGACTTAGCTTTAGCTACGCGTTAAAATACGCTACAAATTGATAATGTAAACTTGACCTTTCTTAGAAGCGTATTAATAAGAGTTTTAATCCATGGGGTCCAAATGTATCCAGGTATCAGGAATCCATTGGGGGGATTCTATTTCCAACCCTGAAATATAGCCACAGAGCACTCAAAGGTCAAAGGTTCATTTATTGTTTTAGCTACTCACACATATTTATATAAAAGAATGGCCATCATCACTATATTTATTTTGTTAATATGTATAACCATAATAGGTTGTTACATTACGGGACAGTTTTTTTCCTTTTACATGAAAAATGCCTTTTAACATAACGACGCATTTGACGAAATAATAATGTGGTACATGTTCACCATTTAAAGTATTGTCGCTTGTTGAATGTTGATTACATTCAGCAACTGTAAATCTGCTTTAAAAGGTATACGGTCATTTCAATTTCAGAAGAAATAACTCAAAATCATGCTGCTGTTATTGGTGGTGTAGTTGGTGGAATTCTCGGAGTAGTTTGCGCTGTAATCATCCTAGTGCTCGTTCTGAGACGAAAGTACACATTAAACTGTGTCTGTAAGATGTTCCTATCAAGAAAAGAAGGTAAAACTTGTGTTACCCGGTTTGTCTGTTTGTATTTGATCAAATGTTGTAAAATAAATCAGGCACAGTAATGACACTACACATCGCGTCTATGTCTCTTACAACAGTGAAATTCAAATTCACGGTTTTAAAACGTTAAACTTTTTAAAACTTCAAGGGTTAAAGCAGTCGTTTTTGAATAGATTCGCATTGGTTTCAAATGTAGTTATAGTTCATTTGTTTCGTACCGATTTGTTTTACAGTAATACCATTTCATATACCACACATTATAATACTGATTTGACACAATGTATAAGGAAAAGTGATATGCATACTTGTTTGGTCACAAACTCCATCCGCCTTCCATTTATTTTGGCATTTATATAACGAAAACATTATTTGTTTTGTTACATTTTTTTTACGAAAGTGTCTGCGATGGATAATACGAATCGTGATCATTCAACGTAGGCATACAGGACTAGCTAATTTTAATACTATGTTTTAGTTTTAATTTGCCAGAAAATGCTCGTTATGTATCCTTACATGAAAAGCAAGCCGGACCCCTATAGTTTGTCAGGCATTTACATCTATTGTCGTCTCGCAACGACGATAAAAGTATTGGGTGTCGTTTTACATATTATTGTTTTATAAATAGTATTTCGGAATCCAGTTCAAAATTAAGCGGTATTCAAGATTCTGGCCCTGAAATAAGCCATATACCGGACCATAGCGTATGATGAGACCGTCATTTTCTAGTCCCATGAGTGCTCTAGTTTATAAATATGTGGGGCATCTCAAAAACAGTTGGTGTATAAATGTTTCCATTTATTTTCAGAAATAGAATCAGATCAAAATGGGTAAGTTTCTATACTTGTGCAGAAAAGCTATTTGTTTATGCATTGTCAGAATTGCCTAAATTACTAAATGTTTATGTTTTCCATCTCTAACTCTTCCTAACTCGGTCACTAGGTTTATTGGTCAAGTAAAGGGGTTCTAAAATTCAGGAATAATAATGAAATTAGGATTGTAGGGTTTTAACTTCAGACTATTTACAATTGAAATGATAAAATACATTAGAAAGTACTTTGAAGGGAATATAAATGACTGAAAAATAAGGGTCTGAGATTCTTAACAATGCATTTGACCAACAGCCCTTATACTCACACAAACCAGGCTCTGTCTGGATTGACAATTATGAGCTGTTAGAACCACTGAAATTTACTTCGGAAAAGTAAAATAACAAGTCGGAATGTCCAAATCACTCAATATTTATGATCCTAGAAGTGACGTAATATAAAGAACTGACAGTATCCGCACTCTTACCTTGGACAAAATTAAATGACTCAAAAGTCATTACGGATCTTTGCCATCATGTTATATAATGCAATTAAGGAATTACTCCCAAACAATTGAATACATTTCTAGAAAATCACAAATGAACAAGAGTTTGACATATTCATTAAGAATTGATAAACCCTCACCAAACTTGGTCACCGTGTTTATAGCAAAACTACTTCAAACTAGATCAATAGTTAGCCGAAAAGAAACAGTCATTAAAGCATTATTGTCCTTGAATTGATACGTTTTATGACAAGATGGAAAGTCCCATTCGCTTAAATTTATGCCCTTTAAATTGGCAAACACTGTATTGACCGTGTCTGCTTTCTAATTCTGACTAATAAACACCGCTTATCACCAAACTTGATTCTGAGCTTGTTTCTGTAGTTTTTCGTATAATTGTTGATGCCCTAAAGTAAGACGGGTATATTTTACAACAGTTTGCGCTCTTGTTCTGAAATACAGAACATGTTTGCAAAGGTTATAATTTGATATGTATCACACTGTTAAAACTTCACACAAACAATTGCTCATATACGTATAATAGCGACTACTGTTTGGTCGTTTGTCTAACAGCTCTTATAAAAAGACAGTTTGCCATTTGTCCAACTTTATATACGTTTATTATGATTTATCTTGTTACTGCATTAACAAAAATCAATAAAGGATCGTAAATGAGTTAAATCATGTGCATGCAAGAAATATATTTTCAAGCCATGGTGCTGACAACCCGGGATATAATGCTGCCGAAACGTACGAAGTTGTGTCAACGACAAGGGAGACGCCAGTTTACGATGCGTTAAGTATGTAAACATATCCATTTAATCCAATGGCATGTTTTCATTGTTTTTTTCTTGTGTCCTCTTAGTGTGCACTATTCTCCTTCCGGTGATCCTTATTTATTTAATGTCAGTAGGGCCAAGCCACAACATTACTTCTCAATAAACTTCAATCTGGTTTGACAAAAACGTCTTATTCAAAAGGAGGATGTTGGCTGGTTTTCAGTGACTTTATTAATTTGGAATTATATATACTGATGATACTTAATGTCAGTATTAGTATCAATATCATACCATTTAGATGAAGTACCCTATATATTGGGGTAGTCACGGTCAAAGTTGAGGGACTAGAAAAACAAACGTTGTCTACTCAATAACATGTGTAACTATTAGTAATGAAAAATGATAATGATGATGTTTGGTATGTAGCAAGATCGTGTACAGACGCATCATTGAATATTTAAACGTGTCTTTACATTTTTGAACGAGGTATTGTAATGAAACTGAGTACTTGACAGGCTAAAGCCAAACGTATCTGGGATTGTAGGGACATTGCATATAGCTGCTGGCTAAGTTCATTCGTGAAAAATATTCATCTAGTAAGCGGATTATTGCTTAAATGTTTATAAACAGGAACATATAAATTTGAATAACAGTATATTTGTTTTTTTCAGATGTTGCAAGTGATAGGTAAGAAATTTAAACCCAAACAGAACAAGACTTTAAGTAGCGATATGGCTATAAAATAACGTAATTAGTGCATTTCTAACTAAATATAATCTTATTTAATTATTGTACCTAATCATAATATTCGAGATAATTGTCATGAAGTTTACGTTTGAAATTCCTTTCAGACCCGACAATTCGCACTTGTACACGCCGTTGAATGAATCCAATTCAAAATCACATAATTACTACGAGAATGTTAAGAGCGGTACGAATTATATATTTACTTTTAAAGATCTACAAGGAGACAGCTTGCTCTATCATGAATAAATAAAATCATGAATTACAAATGTATAAAATATTCTGGGCGTGAGAGTCAGTTATACCCATTATGTCTACACGCAATATACTGGGGATAATGCATACATGATATACACACACTATCACAGTTAATATGTATTACAGAATTACAATATCTTAGAGAAATTGTCACTATTTGCTTTGCCATTCTATCGTTTGAAAAAACATATTTTTGTTTGCAGAGGATCCCGTTTACAATAATACAGTGTTGCAAAACCCAGTGCAGACAGTGCTTTAAATAAGCAAAACATTGGAGCTCATACGAGATATTACCTTTAAACTAAAGAATAGTTTTATTATGATGTATCCTAATCTACAACTTGTATTCTAGTAATGAAATAATGTTTAAAATAGGGAATATGTACTTATATGTATACATACTTAGCAGAAAAGACGGGGGTGGGGGGGGGGGGTAGCTTTATGGCAGATATTACAACTAATCGTTTGATACTTTTATTTTTTTAATTCTTATTCAGAATATAACACTTAGAATTGGTTAATGATGTATGGATGTTTAGAAACTCCGTCAGTATTGTTGCATGCTTCATTGCAGTGAAGAGAAACCGTTAGAACGTCAACCCGATTAACACTAGTAAACTGAACTCGAGCATTGAAACAAATGATTATTTGATTGTGTTAGATAACTTTAAACACAGGCAAGCTATCTCAAAAATAAGGTTGTCCTCGCATAAATTAAACAGTGAGAGATGTAAATGTTCAGGTGTAGCTAGAGAAGATCGAAAATGTGAACTTTGGAATTTGAATGAGGAGGAGGATCACTATCATTTTATGGTTGTACGTAATGTATATAGTGACTTATAGAGAGAGTATAAATATGACTGGCGTGTTCAAATTTATTCAACTTATAACTGTAAGAAAAGAACACCAAGTTAGCATCGTATATCATTAAAGCTTCTAAACAATGATATATCATTATCAATATTGGACAGTAGAATATATTTTGTAATGCATTTCCTTCTCTATTGTAGTTTGTGACATGTTACGCACAAGGAAGCTAATTAGTGCTATCAATTGTGATCGAGTTCTATTTCATTGTCTGTGTATTTAAGAATTACTTATATATGTATATGATGATAAGCTGTATATGATTAAATCAAAATAAAATTTATGTTATGCTATCTTATGTTATGTTAATACACATACCTGTTTCATATTTGTTGTATTCTTAGTTTTTGTATGAAAAAGGTATATCAGATAAAAAGAACTATGACATCATGCATACATACACTATTATTTGTTTATTATTATACAATATTTCCAACGAGTTCAATGTTTAATGTTTATTTGTACGAGAAACTAATTTGAACCAAATTGTTTATAAACAATACGCATACGGAAGATTGATCATAAGGAACCTCAACTTGTCTGTTATCCTCACTGTCGAATAAAAATGAAGTCGTTTTAATAGATGCATGTGTTGACATATTGATCACTGATGCATACAATATACGCCGTTATTTGCAACAACTCTCGTCCTAAAATATAAGAAGTTATACTATTTGCTATTTAAATTTAACCATGGTGTCACTTTGAGAATAGAGCTCATTGGTTGACATGGGGCGGCATCTGCTGGGTCTGAACTGCCTCGTTATCAAACATGTAACTGACCAACCCTCATTTGAATGTTCACTCCACAAGGTGTGTAGCTTCTTGTTAAAATTGTCAAGAGAAGAAGAGAAGAGAGCATAGTTGCATGTGGAATAATATATATTCCTCGGTTGTGAAATGTGAGCATTTTTAATTTTCAAAAAATCAAAAACGACACAATTTGACGATTATTGGTTTTCATTATAATGTGAAACTTCACTATTGTTCTGTTCTTCAAAATTTCTACTGTAAGTATTATCAATAAAGTACAGTATTAAATAAATAAATCCCCTAATAATAACAACAGTTGCTGAAATGACACGACCATTTCTGCATTATAAGCATATCCTTATAGCCCGGCAGTTTAAGTCAATATTAAGAAAAATCGTTCAGTTTGTGATACAAGCATCACAATTTGCATAGGTTTTCCTATAAGGTTACTTGTTCGGAGAAACCCGTCAGCCATCTTATTTTCAAAATGGCGGCCATTTTCAAGAAACCATACTATCATCAACATTGCTTTACCGTCAAATGATGGGATACCTTCCTGGAACGGTCAGTGAATCATTGTACAAACAAGATGAAAAAACACAATCTACGCATTAGCAAAACAGTGTCATTGGCCTGAAAAGAAAGGTGAAGACACGATTGACATATGTCCTGGGTCTGCATATTGAACTGGTGGCATTTCAGTCCACTGGAACCATCAAATTATGAGATGGATAGGAGCCGTTGATGAGGCAGGGACTACTTCCTCAGGGACAGCAATATGTTTTCTTTCTGCTTCAAGTGTCACTAGGACACGGCAAATGCACCAGGTTAAAGCTAGCACTCTCTTCAAGCTACTTAAAGAAGCCTACAGGCTGTAAAATGTCAGTGAGTGTTCAAGGGCCAATGAACTTATGGATCGTTGACTGCTGTTAAAGGCGAAAAACTGAAAGTTCACTATATCAATTTAGAAATCTGGTGTTGACAATGGAATTTATAATGGTCTGATCATTCCGTGAAGCAGAATTTACTTTATACCATCAATTGTAGTGCATGCAGAAGCCACTCTCTTTTGCAAACAACAATGTGAACTATGCGTGATGGCTCCCAATACATCTCAGACACATGATGGTGCTTGAGCATGCACATCCTCAGCTAGCTTTAGAATTCCATAACGGAATATCTGTTGTTCACAAATCTAATCGTGAATTTTCAGCGTAAGCTATTGACCAAGCTTATGAGAAAGCGCGTGCTGTTATCAAAGGTGATGGTGGTGCCATTGGTGTGATTGAAGACCCATCCAACTCTGGCGGTGGATGGTGCCATGGTGCTGGAGCTGAAGTCAGTAACTTGATTGCTCAGTATGAATTGGCATTTGAAGTCAAGGATGCAAATAAAAATACCAGATATTACGAACAGAAAGAACATACACAAATGGCCTTCTTTGATAAAGTACAGAAGCTGTGCACTAAATGAAATGGGCAATGCTACTACTGGGGAGAATAAGGATATTTTTACACTGGATACAACACCTTTTGCACATCTTAATGCTGATGAAATGGTTGCTTCTCATTATGATTACCTTAAACCCGCTTCAATAAATTCTTGAAAGGATGGATACAGTGCTAATTTTTTAGCCAAACAAGAAGAAAACGACATTTTTTCTTTCGGCAAAAGTCAGAGCCAATAGCGGATGATTCATAGGGAAAAATCTTAATAAGAACGACTATCGTCTGTTTTTGCCTGTCTAGAGAATGTGACCGTTTTTCTTCAGCACGAGAATCAGTCTTTTCCCGCTGCACTGAGTGATAATGGTAATCTCCATAGCTGCCTAAAATCGCAACCTGGGTCAATTCTAGACGCTGGTGTCATCATTTTTGCCAAATCGACTTAGTATGCATCACTAGAAGTAGTCTCAAAAGAACAAGCACGAAGTTGTACTTACGCGGGAATATATATTTTGTTTGACGTATACTGGTTCTCTAATTTAAAATTTGAAACACGAAAAATGCGAGGCATAGGAGCTAGACGCAGAGTGACTGACAAAGATTATCCCACAATATTGGCGTAGCGTCTTGAGAGATAACATGCAACAAGACTGAGCTATTAAACTTTCTGGTGGATAATGTTGTGAAGATGTGTCCAAATAATAGTTAACAGTTGTATGCAAAACACACAGCTTCTTGATGTAGAAAAGCTGCGGGGTGCATTTGGTCAAGGATAACACTTGAGGTTTCATGCATGATATAAGTGTGTCAATTGGCCCAGAAATCCAACGGCCTTCTATATATCCATACTTTTATTGAATATGATGTCGTATCTGCATTCTGTTGACAAGGGAAATAGAGTGCATGACAAACATGGAATGTATGCTTTTACTGTTTTTATAAAACTCACCAACAAGTGACAAAAAGGATCATAATATTCATGAAAAGTTCGTAGTCACTTTGTGATAGTTCTAGCGCCACTGATAGTATTGACGAAGCAAGTTTGACATTGTTTGCTCAAAAACATATGTCATTTGAATAAATTCATCCAATGCAAGAAGCTTTTTTTTCAACATGTTAAGCGTGCTGCATACTAAGCAAGTTGCATATGGGGCCTATCAACTATATGTCAAATGGAAATCGAAAGCCCTGCTGACAAGGGCTGGATAAGGCACGGTGATATGTGGCAAATCTTTTGGACAGCACTTCCACCAAGTGGAAATGTTATTGATTTAGACTCCCGTGTACAGCTCTGTGTCAATACAATTGTGCAGGCTAGAACGTATTCAAAGTCAGGACTTGTTCTGAAATAAAAAAAAAGAGAAAAAAAAACAGAGAAAAAGCTGAAAATAATAGAAAAAAGCTAATATTTTTTAATGAAACACATAAAAACATTAACACAATATACACATCAATATTTTATTTTTTGTAAATCTTATTTTTTTCAAATATGCATTAAATAAATAATTTTTGATCAAAACCCGTTAAGTTAATGCATGTCAAGTTAAATAATAAAAACAGTAATGATTAACTTGAATGGCGGCCATTTTGAAAAAATAGCGGCTATTTTGAATTTTTCGTGGCTAACGGGATTATCCAAATAAGTTGATCCAAAAGAGTCTCCATGTCAATTTTGGTGCTTGTACCACAATGTGAACGATATTTTCACTAATCTGCCGGGCTATATTAGGACCCTTTGACGTTCAAGCTCTAATTTTGAACTTGACCTTTGTGCTATGGACCAGCTGGTGTTGTACGTGACACATCGTATTGATATGGTGAGTATTTGTACTAAGTTACTTCTAAATCCCCAAAAGATTAACAAATTAAGAGGCCGGACTTGACCATCTACACTATAAGCATAACTATATGCAGGAGCTCATTACCTTTTACCTCTAAATTTGACTTTGACATTTAAGACATGTCCGTGTGTGTTGAGCATGACATGTCGTATTGATATCGTCAATCATTTGTGCATACTAACTTTCTGATCTCCAATGAAATGAAAGAATTACAGCCCAAAGATCTAAAACATAAGTTACAGAGCCAGTTTGAACTTGTGGACTTTTGTGACCAACATATACATCAACATACATTTCCAATGTATTTCATCACCAAAATAAATAGTAATAATCTGTGCCAACTTAACTGAATACATAGGGCGAATGTTATTGCTTGCAAGCTTTCTATTCAAGTTAAAAGCGACGTAACGTTTATATATATTTGAACATTGTAGCGTTTGTAAATCGTCAAAAAGGTCAGTTTGTTATCCCTACTACTTTGTGTCGCATAATAACATGGTGGTTGTAATGAGTGGGGCAAGCTATAAACCTGAACGAGTGTCGAAACACTGTCTTCTTTGTATTATATTGCTATGGCAGCGAATACAAAAAAAAAAAACGTTGTTGTTTTTCTTCTGATACGAGCTTTATCAATTCAAACAGTACAGTTTAGTAGTAAAATGCCTTATAACGAACAGCTTACCAGAGTTAATAACATTAAGCGTCATATAGTGGAGCAGTGAAGAAAAATTAGTATATATCCTCAAATTTTCTGTATTGACAAAAGTTGAAATTAGAAATAGATGTTTTATGATTGATAGAGTTATACTTGAAAGAAGGCAGAGATAAAGGAGAATTACTGATTTCGGAAATTAGAAATGGCATGTAGTAAATTGACAACAATTGTGATTTGTTTATGAAATATCACATAGTTTAACAGATTTCTTGAATTATTATTATCATTTATTATGTTGCATCTTAAGTGTAGTAGCCTAGTAGGTTAGTTGGTGTAAGAGAATGAAAACCATTAGAAAATGGTCAGTATACATATTCTCCGCCTTTCCATTAGAGCTATCTCCCTAAGCTGATGATTCGCACATACAGAACTCTCTTGAACACGACAAAATTAATACATCTACAGAAAATAACTCGCTTTTGACTTACTTTTGATTTCTTCATTTTGATATTTATAATAAATCTGTAAGAAAATATATCGTCATTTGAAGTGAAAAGGCTTGCTTCCAAAGAAAGTAATGTGGGAGATGCAGGGAGATGAGCGTCCCTGGTATAGTGAGAGAAACCACCGTGTAACATGTTGCCTTTAACACCTGGGATACAGTATGTCCGTTTGTAAACGCAGAAAAGTCAAAATGCACGGCAATCGGCTTTTCATACAGATTATAAAACTTAAGATACAAAACACGCGTAGAGCAAGTTGAAAGATACAAAACACGCGTAGAGCAAGTTGAAAGATACAAAACACGCGTAGAGCAAGTTGAAAGATACAAAACACGCGTAGAGCAAGTTGAAAGATACCAAACACGCGTAGAGCAAGTTGAAAGATACAAAACACGCGTAGAGCAAGTTGAAAGATACAAAACACGCGTAGAACAAGTTGAAAGATACTAAACACGCGTAGAGCAAGTTGAAAATCAAAACAATATTTCCATTTTCATTAATCATAATGTAAATTGGAATTGAGAAAAATATTATGTCAACAATAAACTTAAAAAAAAATATGAACTTCTCACAATAGTTTACAGTTTTCTAACAAAGGATGTGAAACAACTCTATTCAAAGTCCTGTATATCATCAGCAATGAAAGATTATTGTGTTTTATGGAGTCAAATCAATACATCCAGTATTTCAAATATAGCAAATCAGAAAAGCACTGTGCTTAAATAATTGTTATTAAACAAGTTGTACACCTTTCGCATTGTTACAGGAGTCGAAATGGCTACCTTTTGAAAATCGGTCTTAAATCGTTATAAATATCACGCTGCAGCAAGATTTCACAAGCAACTATGTTTTAACCGCGAGCATGATTTTTTTTAATTTTTCCTACGCAGTGACTTCCCTTGACAGTTTTAGAGTATTGTTTTGTAACGGGAAGTAGCCGATGCGTTGGATGTTGTAACTGGTTTAGCATTGGTGTCAATCAATCCCAACAAAATGGCGGCTTCCTGTTCACGTGTTTATTATTTTCAAACTGAGGTGAAATCTTAATTTCCGACGGGAGACGTCCTCTTCCGAATCGCGCCAGGCATTGACATCAACAAAACGATCAGGGGTTGCAGTTGGAATACAAGATGATAACGGCAACGGTGGCAATTGCTTAGACATGGTAGTCATAGTGGTCAAACTACTAGACATGTAGGGCTCTTGTGTATAAAGCAGTAAATATTGCTTCTATGTCAATGAATTGTTTGAACTTCTGAAGTTACGATCGCCTTACAGCCGACCCGTTTAACACCAGGAGCAAAGGGCAAGGCAGCTTCACGGCATATGCCAAGCCACAAACTCTTGACACTTAATTCCCGTTATATGTTTCATTCAAGATTATGTTCCTGAAACTCCAACTCAGCAACCGTTGGATTATTTTTTTTCAGTTTATGTAAAGGATTGTGATCACTGCAGACAACAATGATTGAATGTGAAACAGTTATATAGATTTTAAAATGTCGAATAGCAAAAACAAGAGCAAAGCACACTTTCCATTGTAAAGTAATTTCTCTGATATTTGTTTGGCATCGTTTGCCCTCTTGTACAACACCTGCACCAATGTCAATGGATCTACACCCAACTTGTTAAAATACGGTGTCAATGCCTATCAAAAGCATAATGACATGTGCCAAGCCAACTGAACTAAGGTCCTTTTTGAATTATATACGGTATTAGTTCTACAATTACTGAAAAGCTATCAAAGATTTTCCGATAATAAACAGCAACACCAAGGCATCCGTTGTCACAGAAAATTCAGAGGTAGCTTTGACCTTTGCATATATATTTGTGAATATGACCCTGTCTTATAACATGACATTAAACGTTAAACATTAAACGTTACATTAGCATGACGAAATTCACGTTTGCAAGATTGCACACTTTGGTACTGAATTTGTTTGATTGGTTATATATTATAAAGAGCATTTAACGGGGAAAAACATAACTGAGATTTATATTTGAATATTGTCACATAAATACTTTAATTGTTCACTGAATAGATGTCAATACAATTTGACAGCTGATTATACATCTATTTTCAAATTCAGGTTCATGACGAAAGGTGCAACTGCCTTCAGAAAACGGCATCCTTAACTGTCATTCATAGTTACTTCATGCATGGGCAGAGGGCAGAGCCATCTACGAAAAAGTGTCAGCTGACAATGTGATTCTCTTCTTTGTTAAATGTAAAATTTCTCTAGTTCACCACTTTATTATGCATTTGCAAAAGAGATTTCAGCTTTGACACTTTTCCCCCACATCTTATGAACACTTTGTCTGTTGATTTAACACCAGAAAATTGTATCAAGATAGTTTCGTGTTTCTGCTATCATCATTTCTTTACAGTCACTATCTACAATGTCCATGTGCCACAGTTTCGTGTTTCTGCTATCATCATTTCTTTACAGTCACTATCTACAATGTCCATGTGCCACAGTCCTGGCCGCATCTCTGGGGTCATCTCTGTATCCATCCACCCAAGAGAGAGGTTCTGCAAAATATGATTCAAAACCACATTAATGTCTTCAAATATGATATAAATCATGTATAAACTTGAAAATACATACAAGAATGCAATGTTCACATCATCAAATGCTACTTTAGTGGGGAGAAACATTGTTTTAAGAACTACTTGAAGGGATACATTATGACCCGGAAGCATTTCGTTGTGGGCAGACAGCTTTATGGAATATGCAAACCTTAACTTCTTTATACATTTAAAACCATTACTTTTCCTAACTCTTAAGTGCGTATCTAAGAAAAGAATTTGCTATGAAAAACTGTACCACAACAGCAATTTAAAGACAGTGATACTCATTGATGGAATAGATCTGACAGTCGGCTAAATGTTCTGAGTAATGGAGATCAGAGTAATTTGTTTCTAAATATGTTTCTTCAGATATGATTAATAGATTTACATGAAATAAAAAACATGATACAGAGTTTGTGTAATACCTGTTCCTTAATTCTGATTTAGTCCCTTCACTCCATTCAAAGCGCGTTTTTCGAGTTTTATGATAGAAAAACTTTGAATTTCAAATAAAAACAAGAGCCGTCGTAAGACAGCGCGCTCAAATATGCCGCTTTGACTTAGAAGTGAATACAATAAGAATGTAATATTACCAAGTTTGGTCTCTTTATGTCACACCTAACTAAAATTATTCAATACATAAGGTGACTTTGATGCTGCCCTCCCACCAGCCCGCCCGAACAATGACGCAAGTCATTCAAACTTGATTTCCTATTATTATAGTGTGATTAAGAATTATATTACAAATATGCCTTTCAAAAGAAATTTTTAAAAAAAAAATCAAGGGCCATAATTTGTATTTAGGGTAAAAATGGAGTTATGTTTCTTGTTGTAAGATGGTCGTAAATAATTTTAAATTTTATTAAGTGCATTGAATGAACGGTATAGAAGTTTTTTTAATTAAAATCCCAACCTGCCCTTAACTTTCACTTGCCTAAAACTTTAACCTAAGTCAATCAGGGGCCATAGCTTGTATTAAGGATATGGAGTTATGTAACCTAATTGGGTGATGGTCCTGAACAATTGTGTGAAGTATTTAGTCAATTCAATGAAGGGTATAGAAGTTATTAATAAATATCCCAACCTGCCCTAAAACTTTAACCTAAGTTCCATAGTCAATCAGGGGCCATAATTTGTATAAAATATAATATGGAGTTATCTAACCTCATAATGCGATGGCTCTGAACAACTGTGTGAAGTATTAAGTCAATTGAATGAATGGTATTGGAGTTTTAAGTGAAAATCCAAACTTGCCCTAAAACTTTAACCGGACGCCGATGCCGATGCTGAGGCGAGTAGTATAGCCCACCTATTCTTCGAATAGTCGAGCTAATCATGCATTTCCATACTTGAATAATGATCAAAAATGTAAAAGTTTTATTTATGAAATTTGATTTATTTTTAGCATTTATTATTGATATACAATAATAAGCTTCAAAATGGTAACTAAAGAAAAACAAAAAAATCTTTTAAAAACAGTATTTACATTCTTATCTCTACACCCCCACCCTCTTAAGCATTTAATCAGTGCCCTTAACCCCAGTAAAGAATGAAAGGTCCACAAGGTATCTTAAAATCAATTAGAATCCTGTCTACTTGCCTAACATTAAAAAGGCTTTCTATACATAATGGAACAACAATTAGTATGTGTCTCCAATGCTGTCACAGTTGTGTTTTCATCGAGAAATTCTAGCTACTTTTTGTAAAAATGACGAATGTAAAGCTAAAACGCTGACTTCTGGCAGTGTTTACTAGCCTGGAAATAAATAGGCAGAAGCTCACTTTGCTGTTAATGAGTCTAATATAAGTCCTGGCTTAAGTTTAGCTGGAGATGTCTATTTCACACGTCTGGATTACTGGCCCAGTGCACTGGATCTACGCCATCGGCAGTATCTGCAAGGTGAGTGTAAATCTGGGAAACCGCATTTATAAACATTTTGAAAAAGTTATTACTCATCATAAGTTGTGTACAAGTAAGTGGATTTTAAAAACCTGAGTTTAAATATTCTAAAGGAGACAAGGTTTGGTCTGGGATCTAAACTTGAATTTTGATGCTGAAACTGTGCGTTTTGCTCAAAACAACTATGGACTAATAGCGAGTGCAGATGGCTTGTAGCCCAGGTTTATCGCTTACCTGAAGTTTGTAGGGCTACAACTAAGAGCTTTGCTGTAAACTGCAGGGAATTTCCACATGAGACTCTTGTCTGAGAGGGGAAAGGTGGCTTAGGTGACTGGTAGTACCATTCTGCCAACACACCGAGTACCTGAAAATAACAGAGAATGACCATGCGCGTATGGAAACTCTAATGGAATTAGGCCTTCATACACAGTCAGTTATGAGTGTATCAGATGACAGCAGTACTGTCAACAATGCCGAAACATGTTTATCTGTCATGGAGCTGTGCTGGTTCTCTGGCGTCAAAGACACTGCAAAGGAACAATTCACTAGACATTTCTGTTCAGAAAAAAGACAACTATAACTGGGCAGCCTTTGTCTCCTCGTGCACATCCAGGGCATCTAGTTACTTGACAGTAGTCTCATAAAGATCTAGAAATCACAAAAAAGATTCAGAAAGCTGATAAATACTGCACAAAGCGTGAACTTGACACGGGCAATTATTTTAAAGTAAAGAAATTTGGTAGAAGTATGTAAAAGAATAAATATGCCAAGCCCCAGCTTGATGATTAAGGCCCAAATTCAAAGTGTTACTCAGTAACATGGCGGAGTAAATTTAATCAAATTGAAACACCATCAAAGTAACACAGGAAAATAAGAAATGGCCTTTAACTCTGTCACATTCCTGGCAGAATGTTTAAAGATGGTCTTATATGCCCACCAAAATGGATAATATGTGAAGTTGCATGCACACATTCGCACACCCTAACAGTCTTTGAGTTATGGCCTCACACTTACTCACTTACACAAGCTCACACTTAATCAATCAATCAATCAATCAATAAGTCAGTCAATCAATCAATTAATCAATCAAAAAATGCACACCCACCTGGAAAGCTATGACATCCTTTGGAAGAGATGAATCTTGCAGTCTGGTAGACGGTTATTGTCTTTACTTACATGTCCCGAACAGCAACTGCAAATAGAAATTAACATGTTGTTTACAGACAAAAATGTCCTCATTAAAACAAAGCCTAATATTGCATAAAAATTAAACATTAAGCGTTTTGAATTGGATAACACATCAAAATCCCCAAATGGACCATCAGCGAAACAAGATTTGAAGAGCATGTCCGAGGTGGGGGGTCCCAAGGATTTCTTGACGCAACTTACCATTACCGCCTTGTGTGTTTGTTCACAAAGCCGGACCACACAAAACATTCTCAATTTATATGCTGTGTACTGAAAAGTTTTACCTTTCCATGACACTATTCAATAAACCTATCCATGAATAAAAACAAATGAACTAGTGTCTTCCAGGACATGAATGGAAAAAATGAAGTATTTTACCTGAATTATTGATGAATACAACTTATACAACTTATATTGCAGTCAACTGACAGAAATATCAGAAAAATGTGTCCTGTTGCTTGAAACCAGGTTTTGAAGTTGCAGACAACAGTTCAAAGAACCAGAATTCTTCAACATAATCAGGGGCAGACAAATGATAAAAAAACATCAAATTTTAAAATTGAAATTCAAATTAAATTACAAAAACCTTTACGAAACAATATGCCTATACCCTCCGGAGCTTGTGTGTGAAATTTCATTTCTGTACACTGCAAATAAGCTGAGTTATACCAAAATCTGTTTTCCGCTTCTAGGTCAAGGCTCACAGCGAGATTCTCTTCTTTCTTATATGTAAAATTACTCCAGTTCACCACTTTATTATTAATTTTCAGAAGAGATTTCAGCTTTTAACACCATTTACCCACAAATAATGAACACTTTGTCTGTTGATTTAACACCAGAAAACCATATCAAGACAACGAAGCAAATCGTTTATTTACATCCATTTTTCGATTCTGTCAAATCTGACAGATGATCTTGTCTGCAAACACTACAAGTACTTGATTGTTACATATTTTAAAAAGTCGCTAACGATCAGTACTTTAATTACGTCATGGTACTATTTTTAGACCACGTGGGAGGGAAAGAAATGATATCACATGGAAAATTCATTATGTCACAGGGTAACATTACGGATTTGCTGATAGCTTGTATATGCAAATTTTATATGGGACCATCACATGAGGTATAATATTACATACCAGTAATATGCCAGTCACAGTACATCACAGTAATTCACTGTCTATATTGAATCACCTGTCAGCAAGAATTAATTAACAAGACAAGATTTGTTTTTTTACAAAATAGTCAAACTTTCAACAAACCTAACTATGCTTGTGTACACAAGTGCATATATTGTGAGCATCGATGTCTTAAAACAACTGCACTGGCATCTTCCACATGTTTTCTATTATCTTAGAGGCATATTTTGTGACATTGAGGCATGTACATGTAATTGTTCATTTATGAGTTGGATTTATTTAAGAGATTTATAACTTTCTTATGGCAGACTCGTATGATATATTTTCAGTATTGATGTTATTGCAAAACAGCGCCACAACTGCAAGCATATTAATGACACAGACAAGAACAAAACGAAGACTGGGGAAATGTATGATGAAACTTAAGAATGTAAGAAATGTACCGAGATTATGGTTGTTTGTTCAAAAGGATCTTAATCTGCCCAGTCGACTTGTCTTTTCAATTGTTTATAATCTGTTTCAGTGCGAGGATCAGGCATATAATTCTGGTTCCTAGGTCCTTTAACTGTACATCTGTCACTAACTTTTACATTTAACATAATTTTATATAAGTTACAGACTTGTATTCAATAATGTATATGATATAATTTGACCACATCCTTGATGTCAGCAGTAACAGCAATTCATGTTATCAAAGCACTGTCAAAGATGTTAACCTTGTTGTTTGTACATGTGAATTATTTGAGATAAAGAATTATCTGCTCATCCAGTGGGGCACTGAAATTTGGCCTCTTCAAGCTCTATCAGTAGCTTAACAGGGCAATTGGAGGTACATTGTAAATGAAATCTGTCTATGTGCAATAACAGTTGGATTCCCTCACTGGATTTGTAGAAGCTGTTGTATAAGGCTGGTCACTAGGACTGTCCATCTGTCCATGTACTGCTGTAAGGTGTGGTCATCTACAGTCACCCTGGGGACACACTTCTGGCTTCATCCACCTGGTATAGAAAACATGGTTTATCACAGTCAACACTTGATAGTCAAGTCAGGAGACATAAAAACCTAGCACAATGTAACAGCAAACATCACACTATCATAAGGCGTTTTAGTGCTTTAATCTAGAATTTGATATCAACCAAGACTGTACTTCTGAATGGTTATCATGTCTTTTTTCAAGTGCTCCGTGAAACATTATAATGTTTTAATAGCAACAATTATCTCTCCCATTCTACTGATTTAATCTATTTACAAATTAGACATGATGGTTTATCAACATGGTGGATATTATGATAGGACGCTTTTCTGGTGACCTGTATCACGTCGAGTTTGGTGTGTTAACGCGGTCTCGACGGATACATATTTACTCACCGAAGGAGACATGATGTTGGTCACCAGAAAAGAGTCCTATCGTAATATTCCATTTATTATATACCTGCCTATTTAACTATTCCTTTCTATTTTTCAGTTTTAATTTAATTTAAATTAACTGCTATCGGTCAAATGTCAAAATATGGAATGGCTTGCGCGTATGAATGTGATATGTACTTCGAGTATTGAAGTCAAGGGAGGCTACTCCAGCAAAACAAATTCAGAAGTTACAGAAATCACATTATTGAAAAAAATAAGAAGAAAATGCAAAAATAATTTATTTCCAAGACGAAAACAATTATCAAATGTCACAGGACAAAAATAACAAACATAAGCGGTACTTATTTTATGAGCAAGTTTTTACACTAATCGTCATTTTAACAAAGTGAATGTTTGAGAGATTTATTTACAAACATTATATGCAGGATTGAGCTATAACTATCGATGACGCGAATCATCACCTTCATTGTATAGGCGAGCCGCTTATGTTTATGATAATGCTACAATTAATGAACTTCAAATTGGCAAACAACTGGTTGCCTAGATAGATTGGAATTGTTTTATGCTTCGTGCTTATCCTCATGTTTCTATGAAGAACCATGTTCCTGAATAGTTACATGCTTTTGGTGGCATGAGTAAAAAGTATTTTGTCACGCAATTTTTAGTGACGCAAAAGTAGTTCCTTCACTACACACGGTACTAGTATGATACTGAATAAGAAGACGGTATGGTGATACGGATGTTTCAATACGGCATGCTCTATTTTCACTGTTAGATACCGAACAAGAAATTGATAGGCATATTATAAAGTACAATATCTTTCTTTTTTTCTGTTATAAGCTTTTACAGTGATACAAACTCATTCACAAAACTTTCCAGGCAATTAATTCCAATGATACCATTCCAATCGAAAACTAGCTCTTCACATAAGCTTCCTTCGCTCTAAGTTTCATCAATATCTATCAATGCTAACTAAAGTTATTGGGCAGAAACCATTTTTTCTATTTTTAGTAACAGGCGACCTTGACCCTACCCCCCTCAAAAGCAATCCCAAGCTAGCTCTGTACATAAGCTACCTACACACCAAGTTTTATCAATATCTATCAATGCTAACTAAAGTTATTGGGAGGACACCATTTTAAAATTTTTAGTAACAGTGACCTTGACCTTAGCCCCACCCCCCTCAAAAGCAATCCCAAGCTAGCTCTTTACATAAGCTACCCACACACCAAGTTTAATCAATATCTATCAATGCTATCAAAAGTTATTTGGCAAAAAACATTTTTCTATTTCAAGTAACAGTGACATTGACCGTAGCCCCTCCCCACTCAAAAGCAATCCCAAGTTAGCTCTTCACATGCTACATACACACCAAGTTTCATCAATATCTGTCAATCCTAACTATTTTAAGTTATTGGGTGGAAACCATTTTTCTATTTTTAATAATAGTGACCTTGACCGTAGCCCCTCCCCACTCAAAAGCAATTCCAAGCAAGCTCTTCACATAAGCTTAACTTATGTTATTAGGCAGAAACCATTTTTCTATTTTTAGTAACAGGCGACCTTGACCTTAGACCAACCCCCCTCAAAAGCAATCCCAAGCTAGCTCTTCACATAAGCTACCTACACACCAAGTTTCATCAATATCTGTCGATGCTAACTAAAGTTATTGGGCAGAAACAATTTTTCTATTTTAAGTAACAGTGACCTTGACCATTTTTCTATTTTAAGTAATAGTGACATTGACCATAGCCCCTCCCCACTCAAAAGCAATCCCAAGCTAGCTCTTCACATAAGCAACTTACACACCAAGTTTGGTCAATATCTATCAATGCTAACTAAAGTTATTGGGCAGAAACCATTTTTCTATTTTTAGTAACAGTGACCTTGACCTTAGCCCCACCCACCCTCAAAAGCAATCCCAAGCTAGCTCTTCCCATAAGCTACCTACACACCTAGTTTCATCAATATCTATCAATGCTAACTAAAGTTATTGAACAGAAACCAATGTTTGACGAAAACGACAACCTCATTCTAATAAACCGGTTTTCGTTGAAAACCTGGTAAAAAATCAGTTTTAGTCTAAGGAAGTCATGAATGCCAAAATCAGCTTAAGGCCTGAAAAAACATCCAAAGCCATTTATATCCATTTTAAGGTACTTATGACTATTTTTAATGCAAAGTCCAGCAAAAAAATAACTTTTAACAACTGTATGTTAGTCTGAAAGCTCCCAATCCCGTTTCAGGGTTATTTCTGAAAACAATCATGATCCCCTGCTTAATTCTGAAAAGAATCATCCCTGTCTATTGGTTCCAGCTACATATATTGGCAGCGTCGGGGATCCCTTGGTGTAAGGGTTTTCTTGGTTGTTTGCTAGTCAACTGCTGGAAATCTTATTTAAGTTTATAATAAGTTCCATTGTGCTTAATTATGACAAAAGCTGATAGCTTATAACATCACTGTCAAGTACATTGTCTGGGTAGAAACCAGAACTGTGACCATGATTTACCCCTGTTGGGGCCAACTTATTTCTTTTGACACAATACTCAGCCTGTACATATATATAAACTGTTCTCTACCAGTTGTCTGCTGCCTGCCTGGCATGTGTACAGTTGTCTAGGACCTGGTTGGTGCGGGAAGTCTTCTCCTGTAACCATGATAACGTCTGTCGCAGCAGATGACTGTCAGTCTCAAGTGCACGCTCACATAACTCTGCAAGAGATGTGTTATTGTTATCACTCACATCTTAAGTTCATAAAACATTATTTACAAACAAGAGCACTAGATAAACATTCAACTTGTAACAGTTTATTACAGAGAGTCCATTTCATCACAATATCTGTTAATATATATATTTAGTGTTTCATCATTATCCTGACCTGCGGTTAACGAGATATGGAGTTGACAAGAAATGTAGTCTTATTGGCCTTTGACCTCTAAGTGTGACCTTGACCTTGAACCAAGCTGTTGTAACATTCGCTCTGCAGATAGTCTCAGGACATTTGTTGCAAGTTATTTCAAATTCCTTCAAGCGGTTCAAGAGATATGGAGCAGACATGATTTGTGACGGACAGACAGACAACTGAAGCGACAACAATATGTCTCCTCATTTACTGTATAGGGGAGACATACTCATTTATGTTTCACCTACATATCAATAACTTGACTGGCAAATATGCCCTAGACAAATAGCATTTTGAAGTCTTTAAAATAAAGTTCCACAGTAATTCAAAAACTGGCATCAGAAGAAACATTAATACATTGCAATGATTATATTACCAGCAGTGACCTAAGATATAGGTGACCACATCTTCTTTTGTTCTTCTAGAGGCTATCATGGCTTCCCTTTTTTATCCTTTGTAGAATGTCCCCCACCAAGTTTATTTGCCCGTATTTGTATGCATTTGGACAAAATACACTCTGGAGCCTAAGAAATAGATCAAATTCATATTTAGGTCAAGAAGGTATTTGTTGATTTATGTAAAAGATTAATGCTTGTTACACAGAACAATGAAGAAAGCAATACTTTCATGAATAGAGTGATGAGTTTCTTTAAAGCTACAATTTACATAAGATATGTATTGAGTTGAAGTAAATTGGAAACAGAGAGACAAACATAACTTTTGGACATCAATAAATCAAATTAATGCCAGCATAGTAAATGCCATGTTAATGTTATTATGTACCATGGTAACTGATGTCTAAGATCAGTGTATACAAACTCAGCAAACTATAAGCAGATGCCTACATTGTATGATGGCTTTCAGTGAAAAAGGGGCATAACTCAACAATTATTAAAACCAGTGTTATAGGCTCTACTTTGTATGTGCACACTGTATTGACATCCAGTGTTATAGGCTCTTCTTTGTATGTGCACACTGTATTGACATCCAGTGTTATAGGCTCTACTTTGTATGTGCGCACTGTATTGACATCCAGTGTTATAGGCTCTTCTTTGTATGTGCGCACTGTATTGACATCCAGTGTTATAGGCTCTTCTTTGTATGTGCACACTGTATTGACATCCAGTGTTATAGGCTCTACTTTGTATGTGCGCACTGTATTGACATCCAGTGTTATACATATACTGTGTAATTATGTATACTGCAATATGTCTGTGGCAATGGAATAAATGGTGGTCATTGCATTGTCACTGAGTACTAAGTTTCATGTGAATATCGTGAACATGTTTGAGTTGTGGTCAAAGTTTAAAAATTTGTAAACAACGCCAACAACAATAGCAACTAAAAAAAAAAGAAGCCTTTAAACCTCAAATTGTTTCATCTGCATCAGTTCCTGGAGTATCTTAAAGTTGAGGCACTCTAACAAAGAAGACAGAGCAGGTCTGATATGGATAGGAGATGTCTGGTGTATAGTGGAGACAGCAGGTCTGATATGGACAGGTGAGGTCTGGTGTATAGTGGAGACAGCAGGTCTGATATGGACAGGTGAGGTCTGGTGTATAGTGGAGACAGCAGGTCTGATATGGACAGGAGATGTCTGGTGTATAGTGAGGTCCATAACACCTGTCTTCAGGGCACTGTAACAAAGAAGTCAGCCGTTAACAAATAGTACCATGGTGTGGTCTGAGGTCTGGTGTATAGTGGAGACGGCAGGTCTGATATGGACAGGTGTATAGAGGAGACAGCAGGTCTGATATGGACAGGAGATGTCTGGGGTATAGTGGAGACAGCAGGTCTGATATGGACAGGAGATGTCTGGGGTATAGTGGAGACAGCAGGTCTGATATGGACAGGTGAGGTCTGGTGTATAGTGGAGACAGCAGGTCTGATATGGACAGGTGAGGTCTGGTGTATAGTGGAGATGGCAGGTCTGATATGGACAGGTGAGGTCTGGTGTATAGAGGAGACAGCAGGTCTGATATGGACAGGAGATGTCTGGGGTATAGTGGAGACCGCAGGTCTGATATGGACAGGAGATGTCTGGTGTATAGTGAGGTCCATAACACCTGTCTTCAGGGCACTGTAACAAAGAAGTCAGCCCTTAACAAACAGTATCATGGTGTGGTCTGAGGTCTGGTGCATAGTGGAGACAGCAGGTCTGATATGGACAGGAGATGTCTGGTGTATGGTGGAAACAGCAGGTCTGATATGGACAGGTGAGGTCTTGTGTATAGTGGAGACAGCAGGTCTGATATGGACAGGTGAGGTCTGGTGTATAGTGGAGACGGCAGGTCTGATATGGACAGGTGAGGTCTGGTGTATAGTGGAGACGGCAGGTCTGGTGTATAGTGGAAACAGCAGGTCTGATATGGACATGTGAGGTCTGGTGTATAGTGGAAACAGCAGGTCTGATATGGACATGTGAGGTCTGGTGTATAGTTGAAACAGCAGGTCTGATTTGGACAGGTGAGGTCTGGTGTATAGTGGAGACAGCAGGTCTGATATGGACAGGTGAGGTCTGGTGTATAGTGGAGACAGCAGGTCTGATATGGACAGGTGAGGTCTGGTGTATAGTGGAGACAGCAGGTCTGATATGGACAGGTGAGGTCTGGTGTATAGTGGAGACAGCAGGTCTGATATGGACAGGTGAGGTCTGGTGTATAGTGGAGACAGCAGGTCTGATATGGACAGGTGAGGTCTGGTGTATAGTGGAGACAGCAGGTCTGATATGGACAGGTGAGGTCTGGTGTATAGTGGAGACAGCAGGTCTGATATGGACAGGTGAGGTCTGGTGTATAGTGGAGACAGCAGGTCTGATATGGACAGGTGAGGTCTGGTGTATAGTGGAGACAGCAGGTCTGATATGGACAGGTGAGGTCTTGTGTATAGTGGAGACAGCAGGTCTGATATGGACAGGTGAGGTCTGGTGTATAGTGGAGACAGCAGGTCTGATATGGACAGGTGAGGTCTGGTGTATAGTGGAAACAGCAGGTCTGATATGGACAGGTGAGGTCTGGTGTATAGTGGAGACAGCAGGTCTGATATGGACAGGTGAGGTCTGGTGTATAGTGGAGACAGCAGGTCTGATATGGACAGGTGAGGTCTGGTGTATAGTGGAGACAGCAGGTCTGATATGGACAGGTGAGGTCTTGTGTATAGTGGAGACAGCAGGTCTGATATGGACAGGTGAGGTCTGGTGTATAGTGGAAACAGCAGGTCTGATATGGACAGGTGAGGTCTGGTGTATAGTGGAGACAGCAGGTCTGATATGGACAGGTGAGGTCTGGTGTATAGTGGAGACAGCAGGTCTGATATGGACAGGTGAGGTCTTGTGTATAGTGGAGACAGCAGGTCTGATATGGACAGGTGAGGTCTTGTGTATAGTGGAGACAGCAGGTCTGATATGGACAGGTGAGGTCTTGTGTATAGTGGAGATTGCAGGTCTGATATGGACAGGTCTGATATGGACAGGTGAGGTCTGGTGTATAGTGGAGACAGCAGGTCTGATATGGACAGGTGAGGTCTGGTGTATAGTGGAGACGGCAGGTCTGATATGGACAGGTGAGGTCTGGTGTATAGTGGAGACAGCAGGTCTGATATGGACAGGTGAGGTCTTGTGTATAGTGGAGACAGCAGGTCTGATATGGACAGGTGAGGTCTTGTGTATAGTGGAGACAGCAGGTCTGATATGGACAGGTGAGGTCTTGTGTATAGTGGAGATTGCAGGTCTGATATGGACAGGTGAGGTCAGGTGAGGTCTGGTGTATAGTGGAGACAGCAGGTCTGATATGGACAGGTGAGGTCTGGTGTATAGTGGAGACAGCAGGTCTGATATGGACAGGTGAGGTCTGGTGTATAACTCTACAATAATTAAAGGAAGAGTTATGGGACTTGCTGTACATGTGCCTAGTGTCTCTTGCAAAATGTGTGCCAAGTTTTCTTTGAATATCTTGAACATTTTTGGAGTTATAGCAATATTATTTTTTTTAAATCACAACAACGCCAACGACATCAATGTTCATGTCAATAACTTAACTTTTTGTTTTTCAAAACACAGATGAGCTTATAATGATCAGAATATAATGATAACAAGTTATAAATTCTACAGTCAAAGGGAAGTCACTGAGATTTGCATTTTCACCATTTCTCATGATAGATTTGTCTCCCTTGCTTTACATGTTGACATTCTCACCAAAACAAAATTTTTTATGTTGAACAGTAATGTTTTAACAGTTAACTATTTCAACACATTCTTGATATGGTTATTTCTATAGAATTTAAATATTAAAAACAATGTGTTGGTTTATTTCATATAACTAGATAGCCAACTTATTTTGTCTTCAGATTCTGAAGTGGTAGTTTACTTCCTCTATTTCCTGGACAGGCCTAAAATCTGTGCAATGACTGCACTGTGACATAAATCACGAACATGTCCGTTAAAATGTTTAAGGTAACAACTTCAGAGTATTTAAAGGAAGTTTGGTAGTATTTCTCCCTAAAAATGGGCTAAAAGTCCAAAAATTAGTCTCTGTAAATACAAAACTTCTATAAACATGGATAAATCTTCAGAAGATGAAGGCTAGGAAGTTAAATTATATATTTTGCCCCCCCCCCCCCCCCCAATATCTAACACTGCATGTTAGCAACACATGAGGTTTTGATATTTTTGAGTACATGAATTCGTAATGGTTTTCTTGCAAAATGTTTATTTGTTACACAGCATGTGGAAAATGGTGGATTTTTTTAGTGTTGATGTGGCTTAATCTTCACACAGAGATAATCTTCCAAAATTGACGGCAAGCAAATTCAAACATTCAGTTTCAAATTTTAAATAGCTCTGCAGAAATATATCTTTGTTGAGGTTAACAACTACACACCTGGGGCCGGTTGCTCAAAACCTCAATTAAATTTAACAGTACGTTACCTTAACCATCCGTTAAATCCATAACTGACTGTTACTTAACGGTCAGTTTAATTATTGTTGCTCATAGCTATTTAACGCTGCCGTTTAGTAACGCTAGCGTTAAATGCTTAACAGTCAATTAAATCCAACTTCCTGTCCCATAATTCATCTGTCACCATCATTCAGCATCCAAGATGGCCGACATCATAAAGTCTTCTGCTTATGATACTGAAAAACAAAAAAGGAGAAAAAAACCTAATTTCACAGCTAGTGAAACTTTGATTATAGAGGTATGTATGGGAGACTTCGATACAAGGGAAATGCTTCACTGTCAACCCTAATAAAAGGGGTCATGAGGAATGGTTTCAGGGCGTACCTGCATATAATAAGACATAATAATGCAACTTGGCAAGGATGGATGTCTCTGATTCATAAGTAATATATCCAATAAAGAACCTTTAATACATATTCTTATTACTGTAACAAAATCAATCTTATCTATGTAGTAGTGATGGGCAATCACCTTGGATTTTCATAATCGATTAATCGGAGACCCTGATCGATCCATTATCCGATTAATCAGCTGTAATCAGACAGTATCACAAAAGCATCATTTTCTGATGTATATATCAATAAGGACCTTTGTTTTCATGTGTATTTCATTTCTTATGCTTCAGTCAGAAAACAGGTATTATTTCTGGCATATTGAATAATTCTAAAAATTATTTTAAAAAAATATTCCAAGGTTTATGAAGTAAGGGAACACTTCATGGTGAGGTTTACTTAAGATGACAAATAAATATTATAAAAATATTATATATTTATAACTATTACATTATTATGTAAATTATAAAGATAATACATGGTTGACCATGGCTTTTGGTTGATAATTGCCCCAGTGCACATAATAATTACCAGAGGCATTTTTCAACCATGTCTTATCCTGTATGATACACATGTTTTGTCATTTGGACAAATTTGTCAATGACTTATGCACCAGTCAATTTTAACCACAGCCCCCCCCGTTCCGGGGGTATACCAGGGAAAGCCAGGGAAATGGGCTGTATTTTTACCTTGGAGGTGGCTCCACAGTGCTGAGTGAATGGGCGGGGCTTGGTTACAATTGACAATTGACTGGTGCATTATTAAACCGGTTTTTAAAAATAAATTGAAAAAAATGAGTCATAACACATTGGTTTTGGATGACATTAGCTATAAAAAATAACGAGTACTTGGAAATTAAAGAAACAATTTTTTTTCTCACGTATTTTCGGAGTTGGACGGTAAACATTTCCATTCTTCAAACAGTTGTTACATCGACTGATCTTGACGTTCATTTCAATATGTGAGCACAGCTGGGGTCGATCAAGCCTAGTTTTATAAGAATCTGGGCTTGAATGACCCTAACCATTTCGCTGGAATAATTTGCACTTTTCCAGCACCTGGACGACCAATATCCAGGGTAATCTAATATTTTTAGATCGATGTCCCCCCTGGCCGTCCGCCATCATAAAGCGATTTGAACGCAACGAAAAACTAAATGAAAGTACTGTTAAAACTTAAAGTATCGGTTACTTCCCTTAGCTCTAAGTTACTGCGATATATAAAGTTGGAAATTTAATGGATTCAAGCAAACTTTTCATGTTCATACCCACTGTCTCCTAAAAGGACACCATCTGAAAACGCCACATGTTCAATGGTCAGTTTGGCTGCCAATCCCGACGTTCTGAAGACGTGCGCGTCGTGGCACGACCCAGGCCAGCTTGCATTTACACTTGTAAATTTTCCTGTAAAATGATTAAACAATTAAACTGTGCAGTAATAATCAGAGTTGAATCCGCAAATGGCAGTGGTTCACTTGGGTAATGGTTCACTTCGTCCTGCACCTTCCAAACTCTTCACAATCTGTATGCATAGACTCTGTATACAAAATCTTTTTGAGTACGGTACCATATGTTACCTATGTCTACGAGTTATTTATTTAACAAAAAAATGATAAATAATATAGTACGTCGACTTGAATTATTGTATTAATTAAGCATTTTCCCTCTTTATGTATACTGTCAGCGCTCCAGTCAGCCTTTTAGTATCGCCCTTTAACCGGACGTGTTTTGGCCGAATTGACAATATAATTATTATGTTAAGCGTTCGAAAGAAAAGATGGAAATACTGAAAACAAAAGTGGAAAACTCAAAGTTTTATACCTTTGATGTCACATACAGCCTGCATGTTGATGCTATGGAAGCCTTTCCTATTCACGAAGGCTGGTTCGTCTTCGGATGGCGCCTGGATTCGGATATGTGTTCCGTCTACACATCCAACAACATTCGGGAAACCAGCTTTCTTAAAAAATTCTGTCATATTCCATGCTCGAGCATTGGCATCAGGCCACATCACAAACTGATGTATGTGACCACAAATTGCTTCTGTTACTTGGGCTACAACACGTGACACAGTGCACTTGTGGTAGCCCATGCTATCACCAATGATGTTAAAAAATGCTCCTGTGGCGAAGAAGCGCAACGTAATCAGAATCATCTGTCTAACAGTAAGTGCTCTGTTTCTTCTTGTCGTTCTTTCCAGCGATTCCTTCAGCAAATCCTCTAGATAATCTATTCCACCATTCGTATATCTGTATCTGGCATACATCTCATTGTCTAGCATATTCTGTACATGTGCAGTGTGCCGAAATTCTTTCACTATTCTATGATTTACAAATAGAGCCGCCATCTTGGAAACCTTCCGTTAATGTTTTAACGTAGGTCTATTCCTCCGTTACATTTAACGGCTGGTTCAACCGTTAAACCCGCTGTTAAATTCTAACTTTATTTTGAGCAACCTCATACCAATAATAGTTACAAGAGGGCCATGATGGCCCTGTATCGCTCACCTGTAGCTTTGCTAAATAAAGTGAACATTCTGACCTATTATCATAAAGATCCAATGAAAAGTATGGCCCCTAGAGGCCACTCTTTTATTTGTCCCACTGACCTAGTTTTTTACCCCACATGACCCTATCAGTAGGCAATGCTTCAAACCAAATATTTAAGACCTAGTCCTTGTGGCTTCAGACAAGAAAATTTTAAAGTTTTTTCCTATATAAGCCTATGTAAAACTTGTGACACCCAGGGTGAGGCCAAGGCAACTCATAACGCAATTCACAAGGCAACTCATAACGCAAATCACAAGGCAACCCTAACGCAAATCACAAGGCAACTCATAACGCGAATCACAAGGCAACTCATAACGCAACTCACAAGGCAACTCATAAGGCAAATCACAAGGCAACTCATAACGCGAATCACAAGGCAACTCATAACGCAAATCACAAGGCAACTCATAACGCAAATCACAAGGCAACTCATAAGGCAAATCACAAGGCAACTCATAACGCAAATCACAAGGCAACTCATAAGGCAAATCACAAGGCACAGATGGCTCTTAGAGCTTAGAGAGGCGGGTATTGACCTCCATCTGTTTTCTCAAAGTACCCTGCACAGATGGGCTAGAAAGCTCATCTGCACCCAAACCAGATGGCCCAGCTGCAGTAGCAACCACAGGCACAGACACCAGTGGATCTGTAAGGGCATCTCCACCCTCATCAGGCACTGCAGGATGCACATCATGACAGTGACAGCAATCATCTACCTCGAACTTAACCTAGATTTTATACAGAGGATCCTTTTGACCAAGTTGCATTAAGATTACGCTAAAATTGTGACCTCTATTGTGTTCACAAGGTTTTTCTACTAATTGACCTAGTGACCTAGTTTTTGACCCGGGTTGACCCAATATCGAACCTGACCTAGCATATGTTAAGATGATCATTCTGTCCAAGTTTCATTAAGATTAGGCTAAAATTGTGATCTCTATTGTGTTCACAAGGTTTTTTTACTAATTGACCTAGTGACCTAGTTATTGACCGCGGTTGGACCAATGTCGAACTTGACCTAGATGTTATAGAAATGATCATTCTGACCAAGTTGCATTAAGATTAGGCTAAAATTGTGACCTCTATTGTGTTCATAAGGTTTTTCTAATATCTGACCTAGTGACCTAGTTATTGACCGCGGATGACCCAATATCGAACATGACCCAGATTTTATAGAGATGATCATTCTGACCAAGTTGCATTAACATTAGGCTAAAATTGTGACCTCTATTGTGTTCACAAGGTTTTTCTACTAATTGACCTATTGACCTAATTATTGACGGTAAATGACCCAATATTGAACTTGACCTAGATTTTATAGAGATGATCATTCTGACCAAGTTACATTTAGATTAGGCTTAAGTTGTGACCTCTATTGTGTTCACAAGGTTTTTATACTAATTGACCTAGTGACCTAGTTATTGACCGCAAATGACCCAATATCGAACTTGACCTATATTTTTCTAGAGATGATCATTCTGACCAAGTTGAATTGAGTTAAGCCTAAAATTGTGACCTCTATTGTGTTCACAAGGTATTTCTACTAATTGACCTAGTGACCTAGTTTTTGACCTGGGTTGACCCAATATGGTTCTTGACCTAGCTTATGTTAAGATGATCATTCTGACCAAGTTTCATTAAGATAAGGCTAAAATTGTGACCTCTATTTTGTTCACAAGGTTTTTCTAATAATTGACCTAGTGACCTAGTTATTGACTGCAGATGACCCAATATCGAACTTGACCTATATTTTTCTAGAGATGATCATTCTGACCAAGTTGAATTGAGTTAAGCCTAAAATTGTGACCTCTATTGTGTTCACAAGGTATTTCTACTAATTGACCTAGTGACCTAGTTTTTGACCTGGGTTGACCCAATATGGAACTTGACCTAGCTTATGTTAAGATGATCATTCTGACCAAGTTTCATTAAGATAAGGCTAAAATTGTGACCTCTATTTTGTTCACAAGGTTTTTCTAATAATTGACCTAGTGACCTAGTTATTGACTGCGGATGACCCTATATCGAACTTGATCCAGATTTTATAGAGATGATCATTCTGACCAAGTTGCATTAAGATTAGCCTAAAATTGTGACCTCTATTGTGTTCACAAGGTTTTTGTACTAATTGACCTAGTGACCTAGTTATTGACCGCAGATGACCCAATATCAAACTTGACCTAGATTTTATAGAGATGATCATTCTGACCAAGTTGCATTGAGATTAGGCTAAAATTGTGACCTCTATTGTGTTCACAAGGTTTTTGTACTAATTGACCTAGTGACCTAGTTATTGACCGTGAATGACCCAATATCAAACTTGACCTACATTTTATAGCGATGATTATTCTGACCAAGTTGCATTGAGATTAGGCTAAAATTGTGACCTCTATTGTGTTCACAAGGTTTTTCTACTAATTGACCTAGTGACCTAGTTATTGACCACGGATGACCCAATATCGAACTTGACCTAGATTTTATAGAGATGATCATTCTGACCAAGTTGCATTGAGATTAGGCTAAAATTGTGACCTCTAATGTGTTCACAAGGTATTTCTACTAATTGACCTACTGACCTAGTTTTTGACCCCAGATGGCCCAATATCGAACTTGACCTAGATTTCATAGAGATGATCAGTCTGACCAAGTTTCATAAAGATTAGGTCAAAATTGTGACCTCTGTTGTGTTCACAAGGTTTTTCTAATAATTGACCTAGTGACCTAGTTATTGACTGCGGATGACCCAATATCGAACTTGACCTAGATTTTATAGAGATGATTATTCTGACCAACTTGCATTGAGATTAGGCTAAAATTGTGACCTATTGTGTTCACAAGGTTTTTGTACTAATTGACCTAGTGACCTAGTTGTTGACCGCGGATGACCCAATATCGAACTTGACCTACATTTTATTGAGATGATCATTCTGACCAAGTTGCATTGAGATTAGGCTAAAATTGTGACCTCTATTGTGTTCACAAGGTTTTTCTACTAATTGACCTAGTGACCTAATTATTGACCACGAATGACCCAATATCGAACTTGACCTAGATTTTATAGAGATGACCATTCTGACCAAGTTGCATTGAGATTAGGCTAAAATTGTGACCTCTATTGTGTTCACAAGGTTTTTCTACTAATTGACCTAGTGACCTAGTTTTTGACCCCAGATGACCCAATATCGAACTTGGCCTAGATTTTATAGAGATGATCAGTCTGACCAAGTTTCATAAAGATTAGGTCAAAATTGTGACCTCTATTGTGTTCACAAGCAATTGTGAACGGACGGACGGACGGACGGACGGACGGACAGACGGACGGACGACGGACGAAGAGTGATCACAAAAGCTCACCTTGTCACTACGTGACAGGTGAGCTAAAAATTAAACGGACCGTTAAAACTTTAACAAGCCGTTAAATTTAACTGAGGTTTTGAGCAACCGGCCCCTGATCTTGGTAAAAATGAGTCTGCATCAGTAAATGAACTGGGGCCGTGATTACGAACAGTCTCAAGACTGAGTCTGAAAGTTGGACTCAGTCTCAGCACCTGAGTCCAAGTCCAGACTCAGCTGAGCTTGTCGAATATTACATGATTTCAAACAGTCTCTGACTCAGTCTCAACGTTGAGCCTGAGTCCGATTCCGCAATATTTATACTTGCATGAACGTAAGCGGCCATTGTTTACTTTTTCAAGCGTTATCGTTCTTGAACTTTGCTCAGAATTTCTAGACGCATATTACCAATGTAGTCAAAATCAGATACCTGTACAATGCAAGCTCCTGAGTGACTGTCGGCTGTGTTTGATGTAAAATGTCGCTAGAAAAACAAAGGACGACCTGGGATGAAAAAGAGCGACTGTGTGCCGTGCGGCTAGTGATTGAACAGTACGACGTGTTATACGGAGGATTTGCCGACGGAATCACATTCAAAGAAAAGTCGGCCGCCTGGAATAAGGTGGCCGATGACTTGAATGCGTAAGTTAGATAAGCTGGTTAAACGTTACCTTAAATGATTAAGCTTTCAGTGGCTATTTTCATCTTAAATTTAACGCAATGAGTGTATAAATATCAATACAAAGTCTGCATTAAAGAACTTCTTTTATGAGCAATAGGATTTTAACAGCATACAGCATTACATGTACCTGCTGCTTTAAGGTGGTTTGAAAGACCTCATTTGTCTCATTTGAATATGTTTCTCTTCTGGGAAAGTATTTTCTTGCAGAAATTCTGACTGCTTGTATTTATATAGAATCTATGTTGGAAGTGGAATTAATTTATTTATATTATTTTAATTACTTGTAAAATATTTCCTGTTCATTATAAAAAAAATTGATTAATCTGAAGGGTGGCCATTTCAATTGCAGATCAAGCAATGTAAAGCGGACACCTGCAGAGGTTAAGAAATTGTTCCAGAATGTGAAAAGTAGAGGTATAATGTAATAAATGTTTTGATACTTATCACTGGTATATTATACAGATTTTCATAATTAATAATACATTATTATCTAATCAAAACACTTCATATGTGCAAAGTCTTAAGAGTAAAATCTTTGAATTATATCATGGTGGAAATTCAGTAAAGCTTTACATTCAATTATTTATGTATTTAAACATCAGTATAAAGAATCCATTATTCTTTTAGCCAAGAAAAAGTATAACGAAAACATGGCCACTGGTGGCGGTCCAGTTGGCAAGATAACACTGGCAGAGGAAATTGTCCTTGAATTTCTGAAGGACAAGCCCCAACTCATAGGGATCCCAGGCGGGATAGAATCTGGAGGTACCCCTTTGAAGAATTGCTGAATGTATCACTTAATTGAATTATATGTTTCAGCCATTTTTTATCCTGTTAAAATAATGGTAATGTGCAACTGCTTCAATCATAGATGTTACCTTTTAACATAATAATTCCCATAATGGAAGTAAAATGATATAATGGAAACAATGTAAAAAAACATTTAACATGGCACAATCTAGTTTACACTGTATTGCATGATGTTTTGTAGCTATAAGAACCATTAATAGGGAAACAAATCTTATTTTCAGTGATAGAGCCTGTGGAAGATGCTGCCAGTGTTGCAGATTTGGTTGTGCAACAAGCCCCAAGTAAGAGTCTTATAATATACTTTTATGAGGCCTTTTATATTAAAGTTCAGTTTGTCTTGATAAATGATAGTCATGATTTTTTTTTTAGGGCACCATTCTTATAATCAATGTTAAAGAATAAGGAGGGCTATACTACTCGTCCCAGCGTCGGCGTCTGGTTAAAGTTTTAAGGTAAATTTTGGGATTTAGGGATTTTCCCTTATAAGTCTAATATCCTTCCTTCGATTGACTTAATATTATTAATAGAAAAAGGGTTGGTATTGAATAACCTAAGAAAGGGTCTACATATTGTGACCAAACTTGGTATATAGGAAGAGTTTATAGAGACCTTTCCTGATATTGTGTTTTGGGTTTGTCGAGTCTTATGACAGCTCTTGTTAGTTACCTTCTTCTCTCATCTTCAATTTCTACATGTAGAATGATATCAATTGAAGTGATGTTTAGTTTTTGTACACAGTAGTTTTATAGTATGTTACCATTGCCTCCAGTTGAGATGTAGTATAGCATCCTAAAGGGGGTTAGAATGTTTTCTAAAGAAAGAAAGTGGTCAAAATTGTCAATGTCTTCACAAGTGGTACTGCTCGGTACTCTATGTTCTGTCCAATTACTTTTCATAATCTAATATGAGAGTAAGTTTTACACATTTTCTTATACATCACTGTAACTTTGCATGAACATTTCAGTGACAGAGAGTAAGCACATCAGCACGCATCAAGAAACAGTGTCAGTTCATGCCATTGAACATCCAAGTGTGTCCCATGAACACCCAGATGAACCCAGAGTGATGCAGACAAATACAAAGAAACGTAAACCATTTGTATAACTCATTGTTTTGATATGTTTCTATGAGTACATTTTCAACGGTATATTCATATTTAACACAAAATCAGGAACATATGATATATATGTATATCAGTCAAATCATAAATATTAAACACTTACACGAAATGATATGGATGCAGATGAAATTTGGTTAAAAAAGAAAACATATTAATTTCAGTTGTTAACTGCCTTTTGCATTTGAAAGATATTTTTTTTTTCAACATTGGTGGTCTTAATGCCTTATTTCATTTTCAAATCATCAACAGCAATATATGCATGTATTTAGAGTAAATTTGCTTTCATTATAATCCATGCTAAGGAATATTTGCATTTTTGTTGTGTACATTATAAATGTATAAACTTAAAAACAAAAATATACAATTTCTTCATAGGTCGTAGGAAGTGCATGGATAGGATTGAGCTCACCGAGGAGCTTCATGACCTTGAAGTTTGCAGAGCAAGAAAGGAGATTGAACTTTTAGATTTAAAAATAGCTCAACAACGTGAACTTTTCCAATTGAAAAAATCTGTTCTGGAGAATGCCATGCGAAATGCTAACATGGATTTCAACATTACTTTTCCAGGATTAGGAAATGAAAGTTACAATTTTTCATAAGATCTCTTTTTGAATGCAGTATAAATTGTTAAAGCTGCACTCTCACACATTTACCATTTTTACAACTTTTTCATGTTTTGTCTTTAATTATATCATAGATTTCAATATTTCTGTTCGAAAATTAATATTTCATGGCTTAAATGCATAAAATATCAATTTTTGCACTTGATTATAAAAATATGGGAACTAATTTTTGTCATGAATCTCATATAACTGGTTCCCTTGGATTTTCACAAAAATTGGCTCGTTCCAAGATAAAAAATAAAAAAACTTGTTCAAACTGTGACAGTGCAGCTTTAAAGATCCACTCTTACTCCTAGATAATATTTACCACACTCCATGATATTGTTTTAATATTCCAAAAAGGATGAATAGATGTCTAAAATAATTTATTTAATGAAAGATACTGAGTTTAATTCGAAAGAAATGAACATTTAACAAGTTATTTCTTCATACTATGACTTAAGTAGACCATAGTAAATATTTTAGCATTCACCAATCATTTACCGTAATATCAATTTGAGCTACTCATTTGTTCTTCAACATATACAACATGTGTTATTGAGATGGAAATTATCCTTTATTATTAAGTGTGTAGAAGTATTTTCTCTGATGATGTATCTAAAATCATTTTGATGGAAAGTATTTACAATCAAAAAATCTTATTTGTGTAATAGGAATAAGTCTACATTTATTGATTAAATTGTAATACATTTATTGTTTCAACTTGAATGTCTAGGTTATTTTAGTCATTGGTATTATATGGGGTATTACTGTTGATATATCATATCTTACAATAATTTCATGAAGTTTTACTTTGTTCAATACAACTCAAAAACAACTGATGAAAAATTGTGTAAATTTGACCGAGTGGACTCATGCAACAGTTTCAGAAAGAATTACACTCATGCATTATGATGAACAAAATGTGCAAAATAACTGTTACAGTAAAGGTGAGCAGAGCAAATTTTGCTAAAATCCATATTGTGTTAAGCAAACCATTACAAAAACAAAGATGAGAAATAATGCTGGTCAATATCTTTTACAAATCAATAACAGAACTGTGATATGACATAAACAGTATACATTCTTTACTCAATACACACCATGAAACTGAATGTTACTGTTTAAATGAAGTTGAAAATATCCCTTATTGCTTATAAACTATTGCAAAAGAGCATAACGAATCAAAAACAATCTGTAACAATTCAGATAACATAATTGTATAATATTGTTTTTCATTTCATTTCATTATGGAACCTCACTTTACTGTAATATCTGATTGTTAATGTTGTGTTATTATCAGTCTTCCATTTGGTAAAGTTACATAGTTATAATGAATTGTTTGTTAAACTGACATTTATTTATGTGTTAATGAATAAGAAATACAATCGTTGATAGATGTTCAAAGTGATATCCACAACTTACACTTTTGCCATTAAATGTATAGCACATGTTTTATGTAGTTTCTCCTATTGTTAAACATGTTAAACATGGACTTACAGCTACATAAAGTATAAAAGTTTTTGTTTTTTTTCAATTCATCTATAGATAAATATAGCCAGTTAATGTCTTAAAGGAACCTGTTGTCTTCAATGCATATCCCTGTTAAGTAGCCTTGCATATTACATTCAATAATTGGTATTATCAAAGATATTAAAGCTGCACTCTCACAGATTGAACGTTTTGAAAACTATTATTTTTTATCTTGGAACGAGCCAATTTTTGAAAATCCATGGAAACAAGTTATGTAAAAATGCTGACAAAAATTAGATCGCAGAATCTTATATTTAAGTTTATAAAAATTAGATGATTTCTGCTTATTTCTTAAATAGTTAGTAACTGTTTAACTGAAATATGAAAATATACACGTACAACAATGACAAATGATTGACAGGGTGATTGTTCAAACAGCAAAGTGCCTTTGGGTAATATAATCCCTTTGGGTCCGCCCATTAATCAACACCTTGGTTGTCCACTTGTGGCATGTCATCATCCTCGTATGTTTGGCGTCCATACACATCTCCATGCTCAAAACCAAAGTTGTGCAACATTGCACATGAGGCAACATAAACAGCCGCTCTGTCTGGTGTCGTTCTTATTCCGTATTTCAGTACTGCGAAGCGCCTCTTCAGCATTCCAAATGTTTGTTCTATGAGCACTCTGGTGCGGCACAAAGTTGTGTTGAATCTGAAAATATCAGAAATACTTAAAGGCTGCACAAGATTTACTTTTAATATCATTTCCCTGGATTGTGATCAATGATAAATGTCGTGAAATTTGCCAGCAACATTCACCAGTTTTATGACGTAAGCAGTTCATAATGCAGGACGTCAGCTGTCCATATTATAGGACGTCAACATTCCATATGATACTTCTGGGCAGGTCCGACTGACCAAAAAACTTGAAATGGACCACTGATGTCATTTATTTTTTATTAAAATGCATTGCTAAATAAACATTATGTGAACAAAAAAGAGACAGATGTATGAGATCATAATTATACAGGTAAAATATCATCTGATATTCACTGATGTGATAGAAAACAATTATCAATGAATATACTTGATTTTTTATCAATACCTTTCCTCCGACAGATTTCTAGGATTCGCATAGGGTGTCATGAGGTATTTTCGACATGGGTACCCACTGTCCCCAAGCAGCAGTCCATCAATTTGTCCTGCGAAGAGAAACATTCATATCACTTATCTGTAATACTTTTAAAAACCGACTTATTTTATATTCATATTTTGATGTTTTCACTTTGGTTCGTACATAAAAAAAAAATTAAGAAAATTTCATTCAATATTTCATACAGTTCAGGACTGAAGTTGGTAATATCAGTAAACACACACACAGTATCATAAATTTGTGAACCAATCGCAGAATCAGCAAATGTTATTAGCAAACAGGGTTACTGTATACGTATGGAAGTATTCATGTTATCACATCATAAACCTGCAGCTTCATCTAAGTCAAATGCACTTACCAGTCTCCAACTTCTGGCACAAGATCCCCTCTGAGAACATTCGACTGTCATGCACAGATCCCGGCCATTTAGCAATAACATCAGTTATCCTGTAATTTGCATCACATACCATCTGAAAGATAACAAGTACAAGTTAGTGACCATATTTTCACCATTATTAGATCCTAGATGAAGAATCCAAATATGATTTGTTTTGTTTCTTGACCAACAGTTTTTAATGTTAAAACAAGCTTCAACATAGGAACAAGTATTGGTTTTAGAAAAAGATTTCCAAAATGAATCGAAAACATATAAAATTAATATTTTCATACCTGTACATTCAGGGAATGATAGCCCTTTCTATTCACATAATCTGCCTCGTTGTCTGGTGGTGCCTGTATCTTGACATGAGTGCCATCAACTGCTCCAACTACATTTGGGAAACCTTGTATGGAAAAATACAAATTTTATCAAATACTGAATAGAAATATGATAGTTATTTCAAAAGTAAAAAACTTACCACACTTTACACACAAATCCTGTAATCCATTTATGGCACCTTCAGTACTATAAATTAGCTGGGTTGAATTGTTGAATTATCAGTAATTGACCAAAAACAACATAATTTTATTACATTGTTTCAAATCAAAAACTAAGTAATATTAATCTGTACAGTAGCATAAACTTCTCATAATGGTACATTTATCGGGAGCAAGACAAATCGGCCCCTTACCAAATCGGCCTACTACCAAATCGGCCCCTAAGACGTTTCGGCCCTGCCATTTCGTCCCCTTAATTAAAATGACTCGAGACGTTTCGGCCCCTTAGTGATTTTCAACAGAGACATTTCGGCCCCTTAATTTTATTTTATTTTTTATCTTGGGTATAAAGAAAAACATTGTAGGTCGTCTTATAAATGTCAATGAGATCTGTAAATAAGTTGTAAATAAAATCTTTAAATTTACAAATAGACAGATATGCATGAAAAACATTGATATGACTGATATAAAAAATATAATTAAAATCTAAATAACTATTAACCCTGATTTTTAATATAAAATGTTAGAAAATCTAAGAAAGTTTATTTGTTATAACTGTTAATTATTAATTGATCATTAAAGACTTCAAAGAAAATTTGTCTTTGAACCATGCGTTCTTTTTTTGCAAGGCAAACTGTTAGTGTTGTGGGTGTGAAAAAGACATTCAAAGACGTGTGAATGAATAATTGTCTTTAATTTGTTAATGTTATTTAGAGTTGATTAAAGAAGATTTGAGTAATATAAACAACGTAAGTATATATATTAAATCGTTTCTAAAAGTGGGTACCATTTGTTTTAAACGTGTTGCGTTTTTTAAAAATGCCTTTACATTTCAACCATTAATTTGTTATCTATGTGGTATACTATTGCTCCAGAATAATTATTAATTATTATTTTTGACAATTAGTGTTTTATCTAAACATAATTAGGAAATAATGTTTGTTTTATAGATATGAATTGCAAACAAGATACAACTTGATAGTTCAAATGCATTTTAAAAAGAGTAAAACAATATATCCGTAATAAAAAAGTGAAATAATATTCTGTTTGAGGTGCGAAGAGATAATTGGTATTAATCTTTAAGTGTGAGAATTAGCGGTTGGGAAAGTCGGAACAAACGTTGTAGACGTATTTATAAGCTTGTAAACACAAAGTGTCACAATTCCAACGCCTAATACCTCTGTGGAATGTGACAATTCGCCATAAGACCGTCTGTCTAAAAACACCGTTTAAGCCAGTATGGTTTTGCATACGTATTCAATATAAGATTAATAATAGTTTTTTATCCTTACCTGATTTGAATATAAATAACTGAATTTCATAAAATTTATAACTTATATCGAGAAGCGTTACAGGGACATCATCGCCAGGATCATGGATGAGTGGGACTCATACGATTCGCATAAGGTCACCTGCGAGGAGTCCTGAAAAATGTTGGTGCCATCTACGGCGGGCGATGGGTGTTTGGTGAAGACTGATGTTAGACAATGGACATGTCATTATACATAATATTAGCAACATAGTTATGTATAATATTTAAAGATTATTTAAAAAAAATGAAGTTTAAACATTTCTTCTTCAACTCTATTTCGTCTTATAAAAATATCTTTACATGTTTTCAAGTGTACAGATATTTTCTTTAAATCTATTTTTATCTATATCTTTGTATGCATGTATATAGCTTTGTCTCTTAAAATAAAAAAAAATGAAATTACATGTTTTTTACTTATAATTAGAAATAAAATAAATATATGTTTTCAAGTGTACAGATATTTTCTTTAAAACTATTTTTATCTATACCTTTGTATGCATGTATATAGCTTTGTCTATTAAAAAAAAAATAAAATGAAATTACATGTTTTTTACTTAAACAATGTATTTAGATATAAAAAATAAAATTAAAATAAGGGCCGAAACGTCTCGGTAATCAGGGGCCGAAACGTCTACGGGATGGGGACGATTTGGTAAGGGGCCGAAAAGGTAACCGTTTGAGCTAGGGGCCGATTTGGTAAGGGGCCGATTTGTCTGGTAGCCCATTTATCCACCAGGCACAATCTTTAAAAACACACTCCCAAGTTATGTTCCAGTCAATTGTAACCACGGCCCCCCTCCCCTGGTCTGGGGAATAGCTGGGACGTTGACTTTCGGTCCCGCCAACCAGGCTAAAATCTCCGCCCTACGGGGATGAACAGATGGTAAATCCCCGCCAAATGCCCCTGCATCCAAGGGACCCTAGGTAAGGCCCATTCACCGCTATATTTGAAGCGAAGACAAAACCACTGCATTCACCCGACACTGCGGGGCCACATGATAGGTAAAAACACGGTCCATTTCCCCGGCTATCCCCGGACCTCGGGGGCCGCGGTTACAATTGACTGGTGCATTAAAAAAAATCCACAAACGTTACAACATAGAATGTCCACAAAAATAAATGTTTAAGTCCACATGCTTTGTCATCATAAATTTAGTGTCTTTGTTGTGATTGATTCTTTTAATAAATCCACAAATACGATATTGCTCATCATAACTTCAAAAAATAAACAGAAAGAAATCCAAATCAATAAAATGACATTTCCGTCTGAGTCACCTCAAAATATTTGGCTGTGAAATCAGCAAAGAAGTACATCAAAACAAGAAAAAGCCAAACTTACCGGCGACACTGTAAAACTTTCGTTTTACACTTTCAATTTCCAACCCCGTTGGAAATTTAACGTATCTGTTCAACAGTCCTGCAAGGATAACAGATACGGCATGAATTGCCTTGCCGACAGCCGACCTGGACACGCCATGAGCCTGTGCAATTACGATGTGATGCGCTCCGGTTGCAAAAAACTGAAGGCAGCACAATCCCGTCAGGAGAGGGGGGAGCGGGTTGCTCCTCATCGTCGCTGTTCCGATCGTTGGCTCCACGATTCCAACTAATATCATGATTGAGTCCGGAAAAAATCTATATCTTTTCCGGACACTCTCTACATCTAAAATCTCTAAAGGGTTGTTTCTGTCGGTAAATACACGCGGTCGACGAGGCAACCTAAATCTACGATACCGGTAATATCTGTCAAGTTGTCTGTCCGCCATGACAGTTGATATTTACTTCACGTGAGACAGCTACGTAGTAGACTCACGTTTTCAGACTCAGTCTCAATGATTTGAGTCAGAGTCTGAGTCTGAGTCTCTTTGTAAACACCGTTAAAAAAATAGAGTCTGTAATAAGTGAGTGTGAGTCCAGACTCATACTTGAGACCGTTCGTAATCACGGCCCCTGGTCTGTATTAATTAGTGATAACAAATAAAATATCAGTATGGTGCAAAGCTTTAATTATTGATCAAATAACTATGCTTTGTCCGAAATCACAAACTTTACTATAATTAGAATAAATCTTTTTTGTTAAAAGTCAGGTCATTAACCTTGTACATTAATATAGGAATTCATGTAGGAATGCAAAAATCCTTGGAGGTTTGTAGCTTTAATACTTTTTTGATAGATACCTGCAAAAACTGATGTACACTCTTGTACAAGGATGGCTGTCTGGCCAGATCCCTGACTTCTCCACCATCATACTTGAACCTGTAAACACAATATAACAGTTACCAATGTTAGATGACAACTGATGTACACTCTTGTACAAGGACGGCTGTCTGGCCAGATCCCTGACTTCACCACCATCATACTTGAACCTGTAAACACAATATAACAGTTACCAATGTTAGATGACAACTGATGTACACTCTTGTACAAGGACAGCTGTCTGGCCAGATCCCTGGCTTCTCCACCATCATACTTGAACCTGTAAACACAATATAACAGTTACCAATGTTAGATGACAACTGATGTACACTCTTGTACAAGGACAGCTGTCTGGCCAGATCCCTGGCTTCTCCACCATCATACTTGAACCTGTAAACACAATATTACAGTTACCAATGTTAGATGGCAACTGATGTACACTCTTGTACAAGGACGGCTGTCTGGCCAGATCCCTGACTTCTCCACCATCATACTTGAACCTGTAAACACAATATTACAGTTACCAATGTTAGATGGCAACTGATGTACACTCTTGTACAAGGACGGCTGTCTGGCCAGATCCCTGACTTCACCACCATCATACTTGAACCTGTAAACACAATATTACAGTTACCAATGTTAGATGACAACTGATGTACACTCTTGTACAAGGACAGCTGTCTGGCCAGATCCCTGGCTTCTCCACCATCATACTTGAACCTGTAAACACAATATAACAGTTACCAATGTTAGATGACAACTGATGTACACTCTTGTACAAGGACAGCTGTCTGGCCAGATCCCTGGCTTCTCCACCATCATACTTGAACCTGTAAACACAATATTACAGTTACCAATGTTAGATGGCAACTGATGTACATTCTTGTACAAGGACAGCTGTCTGGCCAGATCCCTGGCTTCTCCACCATCATACTTGAACCTGTAAACACAATATAACAGTTACCAATGTTAGATGACAACTGATGTACACTCTTGTACAAGGACAGCTGTCTGGCCAGATCCCTGGCTTCTCCACCATCATACTTGAACCTGTAAACACAATATTACAGTTACCAATGTTAGATGGCAACTGATGTACACTCTTGTACAAGGACAGCTGTCTGGCCAGATCCCTCACTTTTCCACCATCATACTTGAACCTGTAATCACAATATAACAGTTACCAATGTTAGATGACAACTGATGTACACTCTTGTACAAGGACGGCTATCTGGCCAGATCCCTGGCTTCTCCACCATCATACTTGAACCTGTAAACACAATATTACAGTTACCAATGTAAGATGACAACTGATGTACACTCTTGTACAAGGACGGCTATCTGGCCAGATCCCTGGCTTCTCCACCATCATACTTGAACCTGTAAACACAATATTACAGTTACCAATGTTAGATGACAACTGATGTACACTCTTGTACAAGGAGGGCTGTCTGGCCAGATCTGTCACTTCTCCACCATCATACTTGAATCTGTAAACACAATATTACAGTTACCAATGTTAGATGACAACTGATGTACACTCTTGTACAAGGAGGGCTGTCTGGCCAGATCTGTCACTTCACCACCATCATACTTGAACCTGTAAACACAATATAACAGTTACCAATGTTAGATGACAACTGATGTACACTCTTGTACAAGGAGGGCTGTCTGGCCAGATCTGTCACTTCACCACCATCATACTTGAACCTGTAAACACAATATTACAGTTACCAATGTTAGATGACAACTGATGTACACTCTTGTACAAGGACAGCTGTCTGGCCAGATCCCTGGCTTCTCCACCATCATACTTGAATCTGTAAACACAATATTACAATTACCAATGTTAGATGACAACTGATGTACACTCTTGTACAAGGATGTGGGATTGTTAAAAAATATTTTTTGTAGTGTTAGCCCAGCCAAAATGAGTCCTTTCAGTTTGTGATCATTTTCATCTAACATGATAGTTTTTGCTTTTCAGAACACAAAGAAGAATTTTACCCATCTTTTACTGCACAAAAACACATAACAAGGTGCAGAATAGAAAGAGAGCAAAATGATGTCACTTCCTGTTTACCTGTCAATCTCAACTAATGTCCTCTCAGGAAGAACCCACAAACAGTTCTATTGAAAACGCAAAGCATATAGTTCACAAAGTTCATTACTATTGTAAGGGCACAAATCAAGAAATATCAGACAGGGAGAAAGAGCTTGTTACCGCATTGTTTATGGTTGCTGTGAACATGATGGTTTAATTTCATGTATTAACTTTGACAGTGGCGGATCCAGGAAATAATTACTGGGTAAGACACAACCTCAAAACCCCATCAAAAAATATATTTCACTGAGGTTTGGAAATGACATGTGTTAAATTGTTGATTCATTTCAACTCTTCATTCAATTATACTTTTATACATCTTATAAAGTGAATTTAGCTATGACATAGGTTTCCTTTTCACAAAACATAGGTTTATCGGCTTCTTTCACCAAATCAGCATACTGTATCTTCATCAAAATACAACCAGGGTTGAGAAAAGACCCCAGTAACAAGTATACACGTAAAGACAAACGGAAAACATAACATTAAACTGATGATTTTTATACACTAAGTTTTTAAAAGTCCTTTTAGAATGTTGATATCATGAAAACCCTTGCTTGAAATTTAGTTCACTACTGGTTTATAAACCAGCAATGGATAATATTGTTACAATTTTAGTAACAAAAGTTTATACTTACAACAATGCCATATCATTCGCCAAGGCTCCATTCAATGTGTCTTGTAGAATTGTGCCAATCTCTGAACAGGTCTCTCGTACATGTTTCTACAGGTGATATAATTCATAATTTAAAACAGGCACAAGATACAAGATCCTCTCCTACCAGCAAGATTTGTTTTCAACAGTAGATTTAACAAGAGCTGTCACAGTATGTGACGAATGCCACCCAATGTGACATTGACCTACGAACAAGGTCAGTACATGAAAAGTTGATCTTGCCTTTACCTGTCAAATACATATGGCAAGTTATTTTAAATTGCCTTTGAACATAAAAAAATACCACCCATACTAGACAACCTACACTGTTATGTCCTTATATTCAGAATTCCCTTGTGAATAAACACTTAGTGTATCTTTCACCTTAGAGGTAGGGACATGGGTCTTGCACACGGACGTTGTCTTCGTATGTGGAACACATGTAGCAAGTGATTTTAAAATCTGTCCATACAAGGGAAAGTAACAGCCCTGACACGACAACCTATACTCTATGTCCTTATATGCAGCACTCCATTGTGAATAAACACTAAGTGTGACCTTGACCTTTGAGGTAGGGACACGGGTCTTGCACGCGACATGTCGTCTTGGTATGTAGAACACATGTGTCAAGTTTTTTTAAAATCTGTCCATACAAGGGAAAGTTACAGCCCGGACACGACAACCTATACTCTATGTCCTTATATGCAGCACTCCATTGTGAATAAACACTATGTGTGACCTTGACCTTTGAGGCAGGGACACGGGTCTTGCACACGACACGTCGTCTTGGTATGTGGAACACATGTGGCAAGTTATATTAAAATCTGTCCATACAAGGGAAAGTTACAGCCCTGACACGACAACCTATACTCTATGTCCTTATATGCAGCACTCCATTGTGAATAAACACTAAGTGTGACCTTGACCTTGGAGGTGGGGACACAGGTCTTGCAGGCGACACGTCGTCTTGGTATGTGGAACACATGTGGCAAGTTTTTTTAAAATCTGTCCATACAAGGGAAAGTTACAGCCCGGACACGACAACCTATACTCTATGTCCTTATATGCAGCACTCCATTGTAAATAAACTCTAAGTGTGACCTTGACCTTTGAGGTAGGGACACGGGTTTTGCACGCCACACGTCGTCTTGGTATGTGGAACACATTTGGCAAGTTATTTTAAAATCTGTCCATACAAGGGAAAGTTACAGCCCGGACACGACAACCTATACTCTATGTCGTTATATGCAGCACTCCATTGTAAATAAACACTAAGTGTGACCTTGACCTTTGAGGTAGGGACACGGGTCTTGCACGCCACACGTCGTCTTGGTATGTGGAACACATGTGGCAAGTTATTTTAAAATCTGTCCATACAAGGGAAAGTTACAGCCCGGACACGACAACCTGTACTCTATGTCCTTATATGCAGCACTCCATTGTGAATAAACACTAAGTGTGACCTTGACCTTTGAGGTAGGGACACGGGTCTTGCACGCGACACGTCGTCTTGGTATGTGGAACACATGTGGTAAGTTATTTTAAAATCTGTCCATACAAGGGAAAGTTACAGCCCGGACACGACAACCTGTACTCTATGTCCTGATATGCAGCACTCCATTGTGAATAAACACTAAGTGTGACCTTGACCTTTGAGGTAGGGACACGGGTCTTGCATGCGACACGTCGTCTTGGTATATGGTACACATGTGGCAAGTTATTTTAAAATCTGTCCATACAAGAGAAAGTTACAGCCCGGACACGACAACCTATATTCTATGTCCTTATATGCAGCACTCCATTGTGAATAAACACTAAGTGTGACCTTGACCTTTGAGGTAGGGACACGAGTCTTGCATGCCACACGTCGTCTTGGTATGTGGAACACATGTGGCAAGTAATTTTAAAATCTGTCCATACAAGGTAAAGTTACAGAGCCGGACGGACGGACGGTGCGATTTTAATATGCCCACCTTCGGGGGCATAAAAAGGGCATTACAAATATGATAGAATGAATGATAGTACTCAGTTTTGGTGTAAACACAAGTTGACAACTTGTGATCATGTGTAACGAAGATATTGTGATTTTTTTAAGTAATTTATCCAAGCCCAACCTTAACTCAGACAGCTATTAGCTGGAATGAATCATTTCCTTGGTTGAAGCCTTTATGAAATGCCACTAGAATGTTCCCCTTGTTTGGGTCAAACCAAATCCTCCTTGGTAAGATAAGTATATAGTGTTCTACAAAATCAAAGCAATGATCATTACCTTTAAAACACAAAAAAATGACATTAAATCAAGCTACAGCATCTGGATATTATTTGTTTTGATCTTTTTTTAAATAAAGCTTATACTTATATAGTAGTTGGAATTTTTCTCACAACTCACTGTGAATGCAGTTTCCAGTGCAGATGTTCACTTCCTTTCATCCTCTATTTCTCTAACCAACCTAGCAACTACAATTCAAGCCCCCACCACTCCACACCAAATCACAGCGGAAGCAGACTTTAATGCAGGTGTCTGGCCCTCCTACTCCAGCTCCCAATCGTTATATGCACTCAATCCTGCCAACTGTCCACTAGAAAACTTTAATACAAATATCTTTGCCCTTTTTGTCCACACTTACCATGAAGCTGTCTCTAGTGGGGGCGTCTTACCCTCCATTTCCTCCTCCACCTATCCTGGCCAGCTATAAACTATAATACACATCCCTATCCTGATTCTCACATTTACTGCGGAAGCTGTCTCAAAAGTGTCCTTTTTTCAGTTATCGTCTCCCTGTCATATTCTCCACCCATCCTGGCCAACATTCCAATATAATAAACACCCCCCGTTTACCTTGTTTGTCTTCACTCACCGTGGAAGCAGTCTCCAGTGTAGGTGTCTATCCCCTCCATTTCTTCTTTCCCATCACATTCTCCACCCATCCTTGCCACCAAACAAATATAATAAACACCCCCTTACCTTGTTTCTCTCCACTCAACGCGGAAGCAGTCTCCAATGTGGGTGTCAAATCCACCATTTCTTCCTTGCTGTCACACTCTCCACCCATCCTGGCCAACTATCCACTATAATACACGCTACTTTCCCCGAAATAACAAAGGGCAGTAACTCTGTAATAAGCTGAAATAGAGTTATGGTTCTTGTGCACTTCACTTCCTCTCATTGTGCTTAACCATTGTATGAAGTTTTAATGAATTCCATCTAGTAGTTTGCAAGTTAATGTCTGGAAAAAAACTTGACAGAAAAAAAAACAAATGCAGAGCAATAACTCAGTAATTAGTTTAGGTAGAGTTATGGTTCTTGAATAAAAATGTGCCTGTCAAAAGCAACAAAAAAGAAATAAAAAAAAACAATCAAGGGCCATAATTTGTATTTGAGGGTAATATGGAGTAACTATGTGATGGCTGTAACCAAATGTGTGAGGCATTAAATCATTTGAATGAAGGGTAAAGAAGTTATAAGTAAAATTCCCAACTTGCCCAAAAACTTAAACCTGTCCCAATGTGCCCTAAAACTTAACCGAAGTCCCTAAGTCAACCAGGGCCATAATTGTATTTAAGATAATATGGAGTTATGAATCCTCATTGTGTGATGGTCCTGAACAGCTGTGTGAAGTATTAAATAAGTCAATTGAATAAATAAGTAAAATGCCAACCTGCCCTAAAACTTTAAACGGATGCCAACACCTATGCTGGGGCCAGTAGTAAAGCCTCCTTACTCTTAGAATTGTCAAGTAAAGCCTCATTACTCTTTGAATTGTCAAGTAAAGCCTCATTACTCTTTGAAATGTCAAGTAAAGCCTCCTTACTCTTCGAATTGTCAATCTAAAAGGGCTAAAATTCATTTCAGTCGGCAGGCTACGCCCACAGCTCCCCTTGCCACCTGATTTGATAAGTAAAGCAAGAGTTATGGTACATGCTGTACATATGCCTTTCTATACTGTCTCATTTGTACCAAGTTCCATTTGAATATATCAATAATATTATCATAAACTTGTCTGTATTTTGAAAAACAAAATGTCCTCGTTCTATGACCAAGCTAACGCTTACCACAATGACGTCAATAACTTTTTGTTCTTCAAAATACAGAAGAGCTGTTAATAATAATAATAATAATATCATTATTAATAATAATGATAATAGAGAATAAATTCTACAGTCAAAGGGAAGCCACTGCGATTTTAATTTTTTCATTTTCCATTGATATATTTGCCTCCCTTTCCTAATATGTTGAATAATTCTCACTAACTCATGTTTTATCTTGCTACTGTAATAAATAATTCAACACTGTTATTTCTATATGTAAAGAAATTGAAATGTTAAAAAAATGAGTTTGGTTTAATTTATAACTGATATTTCCATCTTAAGTTTGTCTTCACATTATGAAGTGGTAGTATTACTGGTACTTCCACTATTTTTACGAAAATAAATAAATACTTTGATTTTAGAGAAAGACTTCAAAACTTGATGCCAAGGAAATTCATACATCCAGTGTTTTAAATTATTTATTGGAGATATCTCTTAGTTTAAAAACTACTCACCAGATTTTGGTGAAAATTTGACAGCATTGGTACAAATAAAGGGTCTTATTCAATCAGTGATAATCAATACACAATACTGATTGTGCAAACTAACTTATGGATTGATTACCTATGCTTTGTCAGAACTCAAAAACTTTACCAGTATTTAGAGAAAAAAATGTTTCTACAATGTCAGGCCATGACTTCCTGGTACATTTATGTTGGAATGCAAAAATCCTTGGGAATGTTTGTAATCTTAATAAGTATATTATATGTACCTGAATAACTGATGTACACACTTCGTATTTAGGAGGGCTGTCTGGCCAGATCCATGACTTCTCCACCATCATACTTGAATCTGTAAACACAATATTACAGTTACCAATAATAAATGACTATTGCAACACTGTTTTTTCTGTGGAATTTCATAGTTATGATTTTGCTATCGTTAAAATATATGTTAAAAATAAACAGTCCTGGAGTTACAGCCCTGAAGAAGAGTTATTCAAATTTGTGATAGCAGTTTTGTTTTTACAGAACACAAAGAAGAAATTCACTTCTAAATGGGGACAATCTATTTAGAAAGTGCCTCTGGGTCAGATTGTATGGTTAAATGGAATATAACCCTCAAAGGAAATCAAGAAACAATGAATGATATTGTTTCAAAGTACCAAATGTTATTACTTACAACAAGACCTTATCGTTCGCCAATGCTCCTTTCAACTGCCTTGTAGAAATGTGCTAATCTCTGAATAGCTCTCAAGCATTAGTATCTACAGATATTTCAATACTTCATTATTTGAAATATTTTGAAAGGCAGTGAGTTAATTAACAGGCACAAGATATCATTCTATCCTACAAGCTTGATCTGTTTTCAACGGTTGAATCATAAATTGACATTAGTCAACAAATATTATCAGCATAATGACAGTGCTTGGTTTTGGTACACACATGCATATTGCACTAGTGATCAAGTGTATCAAAGTATTATATACTTTCTTATCGTATCCTTGCTCAATTCAGTCGAACCCTCCACTCAGATAGCTATAAGTTGGTATGAAGTCATATCCTGGGTAAAAACTTTACAATTAGAAGCTATGATCAACATTAAAAAAGATGAACATGACATTGACACAGCCAACAACACCAAAGCTACAGCATCTATTGTTTATTTAAAACAAGAGGGCTGAGATGGCCCCTTATCGCTCACCTGATTGGAAAAGGGTTCTAAAGTTATTGAGCCTACAACATAATGGACGCCTCCCACCCATACACTGAAGGTGAATCTATAATATGTCCTGTTTTTTAAACAGGCTAATAAAAACATGAAAAAATATGCATTTGTTTAACTTTTTTCTGGGAAATTATGCCTACTCACTCTGACCAAACTTGGTGATGATTGGACACTTTTTATAATTAAATTCAAGGGTGATAACTATGGAATGACTCCAGCCAAATGGCTGGTTATAAACTTTACTGAGATAGTATGCCAATATAAATTCTGACCAACTTTGGTTAGGATTTGACAATGGCTTTTAAAGTTAATGATTGGACAAGACCAATTTCAGGTAATTTTTATAATAAAATGGTGATTAATCTTTAGGGAATAAATAATATGGCTGGTTATCAAACTTGTCCAAAATATTATGCCCACGTACATACTGACCAAACTTGCTGATAATTGGACAAAGGCACCTTAAGTTATTTATCGTACAAAACCTATTTTAGGTAATTTCTATAATTAAAGGGTGATCACTCTTGACTGACTCAAGCGATATGCCTGGTTATGGAACTTATTCAAGATAGTACGCCCATACACATTTTGACCAAATTTGGTGATGATTGGATAAAGGGTTCTTAATTTATATAACTTGTAACATAGGAGCACATTGTTACTGTGAATTATTTCACAAAGTTTTATGAATCACAATGGTGTGAAGGAATTTGACATCTGATTGATCAACAAACGAACATTTCGGTAAAATTATTTTGAAATTGGGCCAATAGTTTCCATACAGACAAATGTTCTTTTTACAAATCAACATGGGGTGATGAAATTTGATAGAGGGTCACATAAAGAACATTTCTGTTAAATTATTTTAAATCAGGCCAACGGATTTAGAGGAAAATATTTCAAAGTTTTCCATAAAGACATACAGTGAAAAATATCCCTGTCTGTGTTAACCATGTTTTTTTTACAAATCAACATGGGGTGAAGGAATTTAATAGAGGGTCACCAAAGAAATCATTTCTCTCAAATCATTTTAATTTTTCGGGCCAGCGAATTATGAGGAGAAGATTTTCAAAGCACCCTCTCCATCCTGGCCAACTAACACCTATAATACACACCTCTTTACCCTGTTTCTCCCCACTTACCATGGAAGCAGTCTCCATTATGGGTGACCCTCTTTCCATTTCCTCCTCCCTGTCACTGTCTCTATCGTGGCCAACTAATAACTATAATACAAACCCCTCCACCCTGTTTCTCCCCACTTACTGTGAAAGCAATCTTCAGTGCAGGTGTCTTTACCTCCATTTTATCCTCTTCATCAGTGTCTCCATCCATCCTTGCCAACTAACAATTATAATACAACTATATTACAAACCCCTTTACCCTGTTTCTCCCCAAATACTGTGGAAGCACTTTCCAGTGTGGGTGCCATCCATTTCCTCCTTCCCCTCACTTTTTCCACCCATTCAGGCCACCTATCCACTAGAATAAACACCTCACTACTCAAGGCGGAAACAATCTCCAGTGCGTGTGTCTCCTTCCATTTCTTCCACCCGGTCACTTCCTCCATCCATCCTGGCCATCTATCCACTATAATACACACCTGTTTACCTCGTTTCCCGAACTTACCATGAAAACAATCTCTAGTTGGTGTATTTCACTTAGTTTCTTCCTCTCTGTCAAGTTTTCCACCTGCTGCCTCTTGACTTTAATACTCCTCCGCCTTTCCTAATAAAACAATGCAAGTTTGTACATGTGCAAAAGCAAAGATTTAATTCATTTATGTTTAATTCATAATCTGAGATCTAAAGAACTTGGAGTTACCTCGGTAGTTCATAGGAGAGACTCAGCAGAAGAAAAGTAATCCTCCTTGGTGAAGAAAGCATACAGTTTTAAGAAACTTTACAAATTCAACATCTAAAAAAGATGACATTGGCACAGCCAACAACACCAAAGCTACAACATCTGGATGTTTGAAGAAATAGAAATTTCTCTTTCTCCTACCTAACCCAGCCCTTGGACCACTACAATTCACCCCCTGACCCCACCCCACAAGATTTATATTTTTCCCCACTCACAGCGGAAGCAGTCTTTAATGAAGGTGTGTGTCCCTCTGTCTCTACTTTCACATCTTTATCTCCACTCAATCTGGTGAACTGTCGGCTATAATATGAACAACTTACTCCCTTTTCTCCAAACTCACCATGGCAGCAGTCTCCAATATGGGTGGCCTTCTTTCCATTTCCTCCTCCCCGTCACTTTATCCTCCCATCTTGGCCAACTATCCACTATAATACATACCCATACCTCGCTTCTCCACACTAACCATGGAAGCAATCTCCAGTGCAAGTGTCTTTCCCTCAGTTTTCTCGTCCTCATCTTTATCTCCACCCATCCTGGTCAACTATCCACTATAATACAAAACTGTTTACCTCGTTTTCTCCTACTTACCATGGCAGCAGTCTCCAATATGGGTGACATTCTTTCCATTTCCTCCTTCTTTCTCCTTCCATCCTGTGCAACTTTCCACTATAATACAAAACTGTTTACCTCGTCTTCCCCCTACTTACCATGGAAGCAGTCTCCAGTGCAGGTGTCTTTCCCTCTGTTTCTTCCTCCCCTTCACTATTTCCACCAGCTGCCTCTCGACTATAGTACTCTTCTGTCCCAAAGCCTTTCCTGATATAACAACGGAAATTTGTACAAGTGCAAAAGCAAAATGATAAAGATTAGATGCATTAATGGTTGATTCATAAACTGAGATCTAAAGAACTTGGGGCATTTATCAAGACTCCTAGCAGTTATTTTATACCTAGAAGAGACTCAGCAGTAGAAATGTACTGTTGAAAATCACTATGAAATAGATTCTTGGTGAAATGCTCCTCCGTTTGTGAGTATATCTGTCATCAAGTAACTAGGAACTAAAAATATATCCATTATATAACCGGCACAATTTAATGCGATGTTGTCATTAACTAACGATGCTTGTTGTAATTGAACGATTCAATTGACCAATTAAGGGATGATGTTTTGTCAATATATAACAGCACATGTCTGTATAATCTTTATGGATTACTTTGACAGCCTTATACAAACAGCCTCCAGGCGTGGCTATACTCCTATTGGCATCATGTGGATTGCTGTGTAGTGAATGTTAATAGCGGTTTTAAGCATAAAACTAATGATTTTTAAGTTTTGATAAATAAAATTCACAAAACATTGAGGAAATTTTACATTAACAATGTAGCAAACACACATACTATGCCCTGGCTTTGATGGCAGCTGTCCTGGTGAGGAGACAACCCAAATATTCCGGATACTGTGAAGCTGAGTCAGCAGATTTCACACAGAACAGAATCAGGAGGGCGGTCGTACAATGGGAGTAGTTGATGGCTCCCTTAACCTCCTGGTACTACCCCTCTGTAATATGAAATGAGAATAAGTAGAACAATGTATCAAACAAAATTACTGAACCCTGGATTTGAAGGCAGCTGTCGGCAGTAAAGGTTGCCTTATGACGGGATTTGTTGATGACTTCCATAACCTGCGGGTACTTCCGCTCTGTAACATGGAAGGACAATCAAGTAGAGAATTCAACTACTTCTAAAAGATGGGATATATTTTCTTTAGATAATAATTACATAAAATACATTTGACAAACAAGATTTTACATGAGCTGCCATTCAAACAAATATGAAATGAGTTTAAATAGGAAAAGTTATTAAGTGAGCCTTTGTTGAGCTTTTCCTGCAACAACTTTCATAAAAAAATGGCAACGAATTTAGTATTCTTAACTTATACCATATCACACATTTTCTGACAATAATTAAGATAAATTTCATTTTTTATTAAAAAGTTTAGTGCTAAATATGTAGACAAATATAAATTCAACGTCAAGTTATATTACGCTAGTGTTATATATATGAAAATAGGTAATGTTGTACTATACTTGAAACAAGCAGTCAAGTTAAAAATTTCTTTTATACTTACAACATTCATACCACAAAGTTTTTTGACAGTTTTGAACACAGAACACAGATATGCAGCAAGATTAAATGCCTTAAAGCTGCACTCTCACAGATTGAACGTTTTGACAATTTTTTTTTTTTTTGTCTTGGAATGAGCCATTTTATTAGAAAATGCATGGAAACAAGTGATATAAGTCTGCTGACAAAAATTCAAAACGCAGATTTTCATATTAAAGTTCAAAAATTGATGTTTAATGCATTTTCCTTAAACTGTGAGTAACGTTAGTAACGGTTTAAGACATAAAACATTAATTTTAATATGAAAATCTGCGATCTGACCTTTTGTCAGCAGTCATATATCACTAATTTGCAGATATTTACACAAAAACTGGCTCATTCCAAGACAAAAAATAAAAAATTGTCAAAACGGTAAATCTGTGAAAGTGCAGCTTTAAGAACTACAAACTTGTACCTGACATGAAGTCATCGAAATTGGAAAAATCATGTCGAGGTACAAGTTTGTAGTTCTTAAAGCTAAAAGATTTATCTGAATTTCTTGACAGTCATTTATTAATGTATTCATTAATGTCAGTGTAATATTCTTATTTTGTCTTTTTACTCTAGCTAGCTTAACAGCTTAATTTCTGACTAACTTTCTTCCCTTGCTTTGTTTACCAATACTCAACATGAATGACGAATGTCAGCAAGCATCATGACGAATACTGCATAGCCGAATATAGCAAGCATCATACAAATAGTCATAATATGAGTGTTTCATGTTGGCTATTTCTGTAATTTTCTAGAAATAGAATTTAAATACGGGCGGACGACGAACTGCTTAATACAAAATTCAAGAGTTACATCCGAGAGTTTCCGTGCGGTTCTGCATAACTTTCTGAACTTGTGCCCTCTGGTGTCCAAAGACAGAGCCATTTTACATGTGCTCTTTAGTCATTAGGAGCATGTGAAGTTTCTTAGTGATTTGTATATTCCTAAAAAAGCATTATGCAACTTAAACTAACAGATATCAAAAATCCAGTATTAACTTTGAAATTAAACTGAATAGAATATAGTATGAAGCAACAAGACCAATATCACTTTTAACCCTAAAGATGCTCAGAGAACAAACTAGGGATGCAGTAAGGCAAGATGTACAAGTCAGAATGCAAGATGTAAATGTCTGAAAGCAAAATGTACAAGTCAGAATGCAAGATGTAAATGTCTGAAAGCAAAATGTACAAGTCAGAATGCAAGATGTAAATGTCTGAAAGCAAAATGTACAAGTCAGAATGCAAGATGTAAATGTCTGAAAGCAAAATGTACAAGTCAGAATGCAAGATGTAAATGTCTGAAAGCAAAATGTACAAGTCAGAATGCAAGATGTAAATGTCTGAAAGCAAAATGTACAAGTCAGAATGCAAGATGCAATTTTTGCTTCAATACCCTTCCACACAGGAGGGTCACAAACAGTTTGTTATGTGTACACAAATATTTTACACATTCACACTTAAAATACTGGATAGTTTTTTTGTAAGAATAATCCAGTATATACATACATACGGCTTATATACATGCAGTCATCCTTTATATACTGTTGCCACACTGAGCAGATTCATTTGGAAAAGAAAGAAGTGCAAATCAACATGGTCCGGCTGAAAAATGTTAAAAATGCACATAAAGATTCTGTTAACATACCAGTATGCCGTTTCAATCACCCATCATGTACATCATGTACCTAGAGGCCATCATAATCAAAGCAGTGCAAAGAGTCTCGCAGTATTATATTTCTCCTTTGTCTCTACTCACTTGTCTGGGTCACCTCTGCTGTCATTCTCTCTACCTCGTGCTCAAAATGGCCAACATCTCTCGATGTTGTAGTTATCTCCCCTGTGAGAGCAGCTCTTTGCTCTAGTAAGGCTTGTTTGGTGTCCTCAAACTGTTCCCCACCAACATTGTAGTTCACTTTGTAACCTGGAGCAGATGTCTTGCTTTAACTACAATGTAGCAATAGTTAAGGAGATATTCAAATGCCACTTTAAGCTGAAAAGATGAAAGATTGTGATGAAGTTGGTTTCTTTAAAAATAGTCCACAAATTGTTTGATGAAATTATTATATAAATATATGTAAAACAAGAGCAGCAGCTATCACATAATACACCCGTCCTTATTTTTGTACCACAATTAGGTGATAAGTGGTTGTACATTAAGCCGAATTTAGAGAGTGGACACTGCAATGACAGCTTTTGCCAATTCAAGGGTCATAACTCTTGACTGACTGAGGCTGGCTATCAGACTTGACCAAGATATTCTGCCAATACACATTCTGCTCCAATTTGGTGATGATTGGAATAAGGCTTCTAAAGTAATTGATCAAAAAAGACCAATTTTTAGTAGATAATACTCCATAATTAAAGGGCAATACCTCTCCCAAAGACTCAATCCATTCGGCTGGATATCAAACTTGTCCATGATATTATGCCCATACACTTTCTGACCTAATTTGGTGATGGTTGGACATCAGATTCTAAAACTATTCATTGAACAAGACTGATTTTAGGAAATTTCTATAATTAAAGGGTGATTACTCTCGACTGACTCAAGCAATATGGCTGGTTATAAAACATGTTCATGTTATTATGCCCGTACACCTTCGGACTCAATTTGGTGTTGATTGAACAAATGCTTCTAAAGTTATTCATTGGACAAGACCAATTTTAGGTAATTTCTATAATTAAAGGGTGATAACGCTCAATGGACTCAAGCAGTATGGCTGGTTATAAAACATTTTCATGTTATTATGCCCATACACCATCTGACCCAATTTGGTATTGATTGAACAAATGCTTCTAAAGTTATTGATGGGACAAGACCAATTTTAGATAATTTTTATAATTAAAGGGGGATTACTCTTGAGTAACTAGAGTGACATGGCTGGTTATCAAACTTGTCCAAGATAGTATGCCAGTACACATTCTGGCCAAATTTAGTGATGTTTGGACAAAGCATTCTGAAGTTATTAAGCAGACAACATACTGGCCACCGCTTGACATATGCCGCAGGTGAAACTATAATACATCCTGTGCTATGAAAAGCTATATAAGAACAGATTTAAACTGTGCAAATGCTATGTTATGTGTACACTGTACCAAACTTGGGCATTAAAATCAGAAAAAAGTCCTAGTTGCATTCTACCTTTCAAGCTAAAATGTTCCTAACATCTTGCCTTACTTACTTATGAATGTGACTTAAAATAAATATTTCTGTAACTTAAACTATTCTCAATATGAACAGTTTATTATGGCCCCATCAGGAGCTGTTTTAATAGAACCAAATGTATAACTTTTCTAAAAAAACTTGGCGGCAGGAGCTGAGTACTTAATTTCAACAGTTTGATTTTGTTTTATATCACTACTGTAGACAGATAGACTTGAAAGTTTTATGTATCATTTTAACTGAATTAAAAATTGTGGCATTATTTTATTGTGGCATTATTTAATTGCGGCATTATTTAGTATTATTGGACCGAAAGTTGTCAACATTGAAATGAAAATTGTTATCATTGGAAATTGTTTATTGATTTTCTTCAAAACTTACTTTAGAACAAAGCTTTCATTTTGGTTGAGGTCTTTGCTATCATGTAGAGACCTTAAGGATACAATGCCAGGTACCTCAACTGTTCTAAAAAAGGAATAATAACATGTAGCATGCAAAAATGACTGTTATAATTTGTTTTTATCTGCAAACATACATAATTTTGTATGATTATGTTAATGAGAAAGTAAAGTTTACTGGTGCATCTGGCGCTAGCATATCATGTTTTCACACCCCATATTTTCTGCTGGGGTGCTGTTACCCTCATGCTTCACAAATAAAGGGTCTCTAGGGCCAAACAGATTATCTTCATCTTAGGTTATGTTTTACTATCTAATATACATATTGGGCGACTCCTCCAAATATGGTACAACTTCATAGTGGTAAGACTGTGTTGTTATAAAATCTCTTGTAATTTGCAGGACTTACTCTGTAGACTTGACATGCTATGTCACCCATTGCCTAACTGCAGCTCCTGGCCCTTTAACAACCTGAAAAGCAGAACAAAAATGTAAAGCATACTTTGGAAATCAGCCCATTTATTTTGAAAGCAACCATATTATTTTTACAAAACAATCCAAAAAACACAGGTACATTGATGCTCTTAATCATTTTTATGTCAAAACAATCCAAAAAACACAGGTACATTGATGCTCTTAATCATTTTTATGTCAAAACAATCCGTACTATCATAACATCTTTTTAAAACGCATGTGAAAATGTCCTTATTCTTTGTTCGTTGATATCAGTCACAAAACACGATTGTTCCGCCTTTTGCTGTACTTTAAGTGAATCACCGAGTGGGCTAAATTGTTTTTAAGTATTTTGCACTTCATTGTGTAAGATACAGATAATACAAAAACTGTACCATATTCAAGGAAGCTAATTTGAGTTTGATTATGCAAGGCGTAAAGAAATATTTTCCATCTGCAAAAGGAATACAAAACTTAGGAGAATCACCTTAATTGTGATAAGACCATCATAAGAATTAATAAAGCATAATACCTGTAAAAATTGTGGACTTTATTATACCAGGACGGGTGGCAGATGGTGAGGGAGTTTGATTATTCTATTTAAGGGTGTTTAGGTTATTATCTTTTTAATATAATAGTATATGAACATCTACTAACTAGACATTGAGTTTTTTTAGTTTGTTCAAGAAAATTGTGATTTTATAACTGAAATTAAACTACAGAAATTAATACCAACATCACAGCAAATGGAACATACACTTTGAACTTGTCTGGATAACGCTGCTGAATCGGAGGACTGTAAGTTGAAGTGTATTTCTTGTGTTGCCCATTTTGCAACTGCCTTGCTATCTCGTTTTCTCTGTTCATCTTGGTTCTGAAAGCAATTATGAATACTAATATAATATGTACACTGTATAATGCTTTACTACAAACTTTTAATTGAACTTACTAATAATATAAATATTATGTGTAGATTATCACATATTGGAGGTCTATATATACAGGGCTTTATTCAGCTATTCTGAGTGAATAACTCACAAATTGGAAATTTTTGACTAGATCTGTTAGAAATTGGGAAAAAAGAGCAAGAAACTAAGCAAAGTTATTAAATGAAAGTGAACGATATAAAGTAATAGTAATAAAATAATCGACAAAGTTACAATTGCTATTTGGAAGAATCTTTTAGTGGCCAAACTGAACCTTCTATTTTCTTTAGCAAATTGTAAAAAATATAAACTTTTTGGCATTAGGAATAGAGATAGATGATGGCTAATAACAGCTGAAATGAGCCCTGATGATTAACAAACAACAAATGTCCATATACACCTACTGTACAAATAAATCATAACAAATATAAAATCGTTAAACACTGTGTTTACTTAAGTAGCATGCCCTGCCTCAATGACTTTTTTTCGCTCATAGCATTAAGTTGGTTTGAGATGTCAGAATTACAAAAAGCTACAATTTTAGTAATGGCATCCTAAACAACTTTATACTTTGTGAATGATATTAACATGAACACTACGCATCATAAAATTACATGAAGTTGTCAACAAGGTTTTCTTGTTATTCTATGGCATGACAATGTCGCTGACAGGTACCACTCAATTCGCTGACAAGCCGGATCATGTTGAAAAGAAATGATAAAAGCGGAATAACGGGAAACCGCACAGCTATAAGGAAAGGTGATTTACTGATTCTGTCCGAATTTGCCGCTGGTATTTTCTATTTTATTTAACCCAACGAAAAATAACCTCGAGCACCGTTAACTGAAAACGTAATGTCTAGTATGCGGTTATAAGCGGTACCCATAAACTCTCTGGCGGGGTTACTGTTCTTTACAGCTTTCCCATTTTCTTGCAAAATAAGATCCCTATAGAGTCTCTTTTCGGAGAGCGAGTCCATAGGCTTCATACTTCACACTATAAATGTTCATATAACTCTGCTGTCACTTCAAATCTTAATAATAATCACTTGTTTACTTGTACGCTACATTTATCTGTCCCTCCAAGATGGCGGCCAAACGGTGCGTGGGTAAAAATCACCCACAGGTGCAACCTCTCTATATAGAGACTGCAAGCCTTTGGTTGTATGTCTGGTTAATTGAGTTCTTACTCAGCGTATATCGCTCATGCAGTATATATAAGACGCGCAGCGTGCAAACTCTTTAACCCATGAAAAATATGCCAAAAAATAAAATGTATCACTAAAAGCATGATTATGCACCAGTCAATTGTAACCACGGCCCCCAGGTCTGGGGATATACCGGGGATAGCCGGGGAAATGGGCCATGTTTTTACCTTTCAGATGGCCGCGCAGTGCCGGGTGAATGCGGTGGTTTTGTCTTCGCTTTAAATATAACGGGGAATGAGCTCTACCTAGGGTCCCTGGGGTGCGGGGGCATTTGGCGGGGATTTTACCATCTGTTTGTCCTCGCAGGGCGTGGTTGGCTGGACAGAAAGTCAAAGTCCCCGCTATCCCCGGACCTGGGGGGGGGGGCGTGGTTACAATTGACTGGTGCATTAGGATCCAATGACAACATAACCGGGAACTAGGGCATCGGGAAAACTGTGACGAAACCTTTGTAAATTGGTTTCTTAAAGTAAGTTGCAAATCTCCACAATGGTGACAGCGCTTGTCGAAAAGAACAGTTGTAATTTTCGACCACTCGGAAGCTTAGTGACTCAGCTGTTCTGCCTTGGTCACATTTCATGTTAGCTTGCTTTTCAAGATTCAATGCAATAAAACTCAAGATAATATATGTCTTATAAAGCTCTATACAATATAGTATGTCTACGATCGAGTATTTCTCTAATTAATTACTTACCAATATGGTTGCAATTCGTCAATGTCTTGGACTTTCGCTATTTGTTTACAAAATGAGTTTAAATCCTCAGATAAGAAGTACTGTCGTCAGGTAAATCTGATTTAAGGCCGAATTTTACAAGCCTGTCAATATCAATCCACAGAATGATTCAACAAAGCCTGAAATTAATGTCTCCGGCAGAATTTGCACCAAAATATGTCCATAGTTGCAGCGATGGAGTGTGTTTAGTCTAAAGTCCACTCGTTATGCTGAATATTCTAGTAGGACAGATGAAAAATGTTTATATGCTCTCTGCTGGTGCCTTTCAGGCAAAGCAGCTGATTATTACGTTTTGAAAGCCAATTTCGTACTCCAATCTGTGAGGGACGTTTTGGTATTACTGAGCTAGCAGAAATTGATTTATGACCCTTGGCTCTTCTTGCCTGCAAAGTTTATGAATTCCCAAATTACCAGGAGGGTTTGTCAGAGTATGCTGGATAAAGAAGCTGGGCTTATGGTTTGCATGGATGAGTCCAGACTCCGGTTACACTTACATAGATAGTGCAAAGGTTGCCACGATGGGGTAGCAAAGTTACCCGGTCGAATGTGTTAATATTGCGCAGAGATTCAGGAAGTGGACAACATTGTACTGTTTAAAGCCCGGTATGTACAGTTTGTAACTAACAATTGTCAGGACTGTTCGGGAGGTCTTCGAGACCTTGGTACGGCCGTCCACTGGGATGCACGCAGAAATGTAGTCAATTGCCTGTGTAACAGTGTGAACAAGGGTTCTCCAGGATTCACTGTATGTTCAGTAAACGATTAGTTTTAGGCGAGTCACTGTGTAAAACGGGTAAATGAAGCACGCGACCGCCATTGATAGTCACTGTCATCTTCTTTGTGTTACCAATATGGTTGTTGTGTGGGCCTCTAAGAACGCCAAGATTGAGGCAATGAAAGTATGGATATTTCAGTCGTTGGTCTCTCAGGTGGCACGGGAGGTCATCTGTCGGCCTCCTTGAGGTCACCGCGCAATGCGTTGGTGAGGTCCTCAGACTACCCCTGAGGGTTGTCCTCCAGATGCTTAACCCAAACTTGGATCGGCGGTATCTTGAGAAAAAGGTTCTAACATGGGATCTATAGGGATGGTCGTAGCATCATATGTCTTGGCGGGAAATTTTATTATGGACTTTAATAATACATTTTCGGTCAGCAACTTACCTTTTGTAAAACTGAGCTATTGTGGGGTATGTTAAAATGTTCACATTTTTATATTTTAAGTAAAATTAAAAGAGTCATTTGTCATAAAACTGGTATTTCCAAGTTCATACTTGGTGAGATGTTCTATCCCACCACGAGTTAAGAGTGGAGAGTTTCAGGAGATGTTTAATATTGAATACCAAATTAAAGCTCCCAACTCTGTGAGCTGTTCTGCCTTATACTAGAGTAGAAGTGTATTTTAACTAAGTTTTACATATTCACACTGAGAGTGATGTTCTGTCTTTTAAAGTACTAATACAATCTAGTGCTTGTAATTCACTTTCAAACTGGCAAATTGTTCTCCAAGACACAGCTGCTGTGGTTGGTAGTGGGCTGATGAGTAGTGATGCTCATTAGTAACTAGTACAGATGTTCTCTCTGTAATTAGACATGTATGCTTTGTGGTATCGTGTGAAGCTTAAAAGAAGTCGGTCCAGTTCACCTTTAAGGGTCCGAGTCAAGCCAACCCGTATATCAGAGGTTCTCTCTGGGGTTCACCTAATACAATCTGGCGCTAATAATGTAATTATATATCTGGTAATTATAATGTAATGATATTTTCAAACTTGCAAATTGTTCTCTAAGTAAAGATGCTGTGGTTGGTAGTGGGCTGATGAGAAGAGATGCTCATTAGTAACTAATATAGAGATTCTCTATGTAATAAGACATGGTCACTTTGCGGTATCGTGTGAAACCTCAAAGAAGTCCGTCCAGTTCATTTAAAGGGTCCTAGTCATGACAACCAGTATCTCAGAGGTACTCTCTGGGATTCAACTATCTGAGGCATCAAAGTAGGTCATAAGCTTTGAAGTCTCAGTGTCCAACGGGATCAAACAAGTCTGCTAGCGTCACGTATCCCCAACCTTAATAATAGGATGGGGGAGAGTGTGGTATTATTCAATACTGGTACCAAGATTGTAGATAAGTCCAATCGATATAACCAGGAATCAGGACCTAGGGAGAGCTGAGACGAAACCGAGGCTTCAGGCCAGGAGCAAACTTGCTATAGGTGAAGGTAAAAAGCCACTTTCTTAGACGAGGTACGGGTTATGCAGAAACCTTAAGGAAAGGTTGTCAGAAATGTTAATTGGTATATTTAAGTACGCTGGAAATCACCACAGTCCTTATATCGCCGGTGAAGTATAGATCAGGCGTGTAGCATGCTAAACTCATTAACTCATGAAAAAAAGAAAAATATGTAAATGATCAATTATCACTATAAGCATGCAGAGGATCCGATGACAACACATAATGAATTATAACGACAACGCTCATGGTTATTATAAAATGGCATTGCTCCACTAAACCGGGAATTGAAATGCAAAATCAAATGAAAATCGAACGTTCATCTGCGGAAATGGCAATTTGATCTGAGTATCGGACTTTGGGTCATAGGATCACGGGCTCCATCTCGGGTCGGAGCTTCGTCATTCATTAGTAATGATTATCAACCAGGAATAGACAATGGTGTTCAATTGTATAAACTATTATAGCTCATGATGTTCATGGTTGTGACATTGCGAATTCAATGATTTTTCCTATACATTACTACATGTTATGGTACAAATTTACCGCTGTCACTTCCACTGTGCGTTATAGCTCCATAGAGTGCTAAATGATAAAGTCGTGAGATGTTTCGGAAAACGCTAAGCGACCAAATTAGAGTAAAGATATTTCCAAGTAATAGCGGAGCATGACCATCAGTTTTTGGTCTTGGTAAGGAAATATGGAACATTATCGGGTCAAAAGAAAATATAGGCATGTGCTTCATGATATATATTGAGGGTTACCGCTATTGATTGTCAAATTTGTATCTATGGCTTTACCTCAACCATTACAACGGCATGAGCAGGGGTTTTATGCTGCTGTTTCGTTCTATTCGGTTCAAAAGTATGAACCAGAAGCCAAAATTAGAATTAGTAAATTATGACGTGGCACAAACATCGTTTTTGCTCTAGCCTGTAAAACCGTATCGCAACGAAATATAGGCACGGGCTTCAATTGAAAAAATGAAGCTTATCACAAATGAACGAAGCCTAGTTGATGTTTTTTCGTGTAATTTTGATAAATGCTTTTACCGTGACCGTTATGTTTTTGCTGGCCAGGGTCCCGTTTCAATAAAGATTGTAAGGCTTAACATCGTAAATTTCCTGACGTAACTTTGCTTTTGGCGTAAATTGCGTTTCTATGGAACTATCGTTTTGACATTTATCGCATAGATTCTGCTTGTAACTTAACGGGTTTACCTGAGCCCCCTGAAGCAGCGCAAGGTTTACGGCAAATATATCTCATCGAAACGGGGTCCAGGACATCTTCATATGCTTCCTTTTTCTTTCACTTGTAATTCGGTTTTAAAAACTCACCAGCATCCACAAGTATGGATTTATGTATTTTTATTCAGATGGGTTCTTTGTGGGGGGTTTTTTGTTTTGTTTTTTGGTATTATGTATGTGTATCTTGTTTAAGTTGCCCTTCTTGTATTAGCTTGATTTTAATACTATTCATTTTACCATGTATGCTTGCATGATTGCAGTGCTTCATTCATTTGAACCGGTGCTTTTGCTTTTCTTTCATTGCTAGTACCATACGTATTGTGCAAATAGTGTCATTCGTTCGAAGCTGATATCTATATTTATTTTTCATTGTTTTATTGATTTAATTTCAGAAATCAAGTCAAAGGTCTATTTTTATGTCTTTTAAAGGTTCAATATTTTGCAAGCACAATATATGTGTCATTTTTAAAATGTGTAGGTGTTCTGAGATGTGTTCTTTCATTCTAAGAACCATATTTGAATGTTTGTATAAATGCAATAAATTTAAGCCCTTATGGATCTCTTTTTTATTGAAACCCTTCTTATTTAGAAGCCACACGATATGTATATTGGCTGGTCTGCAACATTTTGACACCAACCATACTCATACTGTCGAAAAACATTTTTTATGTAAAAATGCAAACGGATTTTCAACAAATCTATGATATTTAATATTCCTTCGTATTTTTCTCTCTCTTCCCTATAACACCAAAACTTGTTGAAAAGGATATATGTTTTACTTTTGAAAAACAAAATTAAATACAAATTAATATATTTTTACCAGGAACCATAACTCTGGGTGAAGTTTTTTTTTTAGTTATTACCTTTTGTTAATTTTCATTTTTTTTTTGTCTTGAGCATTACTTGAAAAGACCTTGAGTTAAGCCTTTGAGCTTCTTATCTCATTTCGGAGAAGTCCAGTGCATAGAAACTATAAATCAGGATGCAGTTTTTAATTTAGCAATTGCCCTTTCTGTATTTTCATACTGTACTTTCTTTTGTCGGGAGCATTACTCGAACAGTCTTTGAGGTATTGACTTCAAACTTTATATGCAAATAGATCTCATTAAGAAGAAGTGCAGTGCATAGAAAACTTATTGCTGGCTGCAGTTTTTTTTAGTTATTGCTCTTTGTCAATTTTGTCCGGATCATAATTTGAAAATTCTTTGTGGTATTTACTTCAAACTTCATATACAGATATATCCCATTGACCAAAAGTGCAGTGCTAAGGAACCATACCTCTGGCTGCAGTATTTGTTTTGTTATTGCGCTTTGTGATTATACATGCATCCAGAGCTAAACTAGAAAAGTCTTTGAGGAATTGACTTCATATACCGTAGACATACATATATCACTGAGGAGAAGTGCAGTGCAAAGAAACAAGTACTCTTGCGGCAGTACTATTTTAGTTATTTTCCTGTTAATATTCATACTTATTTTGTCCGGAGCATAATTTGAAACGTCCTTGAGGTATTGACTACAACGTTACATATATATATTGAGAAGAAGCACAGTCCACAGGAACCATAGCTCTAACTGCAAATTTCTTTTATTTATTGCCCTTTGTTAATTTTCATGCATATTCTTTATCATGTGCATTACTTGAAAGTTTTTTTTAAGGTTTTGATTTTAAACTTCATATAAAGATATATCCCAATGAGGAGAAGTGCAGCGCACAGGAACCATAACTCTGGCTGCAAGACTTTTAGGGTAATCGCGCTTTAATGAATGTGCATTGGCATCCTTTGTTGTAAGGCTAATTTGACACTGTAGTTAATTCGGGGGATATGGCTCTTGTTTGATGATAATTCCTTACAAAAATATCAAGTTTTATCTCGCGTCTTTACATAACTAAGCTCTCAGTCCTTTGATTTCAATAGTGGACATGTGTAGAGTCCTGTTATCTTTAAAACCTAAATATTTGGAGCCGTTTTGGTTCAGTCGGAATGTCTCAGCGTATGAAGTCGAATTATTCCAATAATATACCGAGGTTTGGCATTTGGAAAAAAAACACAAGCAAATATAGTACTGTAATGTTTATTCCCATCGTTAGTGCAACTATGTTTTTATAATGAAAATCTTATTATCATACAGCTTTAAATCTTTAATTTCTTGGTTGATACGATATTTTAGAGATACGAACCCTCTGCGATTACCCGTCCATTATCATCCAGACAGCGAGGAGGAGAAGGGGCGATGGAGGGGAAGTAAAACGAAACAGCCAGTACAGTAGGTCGAATGCTAGACAGAAAACGAAATTGAGATGATAAAAAATTCGCCCAAAATCGGCGTTATTGGGCGGCGTTATTTTAACAGCTCACAATAGTGTTCACAGCTTCCGCTTCCCTAGTAACATGTTTCATCCTGTGTTATATTTTGAAAAAAATAAATATAGATTGAACAATAATTGTTTGGTATCTTCTCAATGTCCCACCTAGAATCATTGGCACCAGTTCCGGAAAGTATGTGATTCCTCCCGGAAATGTCTTAAATTGTTCTGAGCGTTGTAAAATTAAAGCGGGACCAAAAATAAATAAATTTTAACATCATTTGCACCAAATACTTGAAGTCTGCAATTGTTCCTGAAAGTGTAATAGACAAATCTAAACGATATGCAATTGAACCGGGATCAAAGTCTCAATATCATTGGTGTAGCAGACCGTGTTTAACGACGTAAAATTGAACCATGGTGCATTACAAATTGCAATTTACGTCATCGGCACCGTTTCCTGAAAGTCTGCGAATGTTGTGAACATTTATAACAAATTATTCTGCGACCATTTGATCGGTAAATAAGTTCTGGTGCGCACTCAAAAATGGCCATTGACCCTTTAAGTCATGACGTGTGACATTGACCTTGAAGTTAACGGGCCGATACCTGCACTCTAAATGCCACGTCCGTGTGGTGAATATTTGGCCATGATAATTCGTAATCCTTCCCGCGGTTACAAGAGGAATCATAAGTGGACGGACGGACATCTGGGAAAATAGTAACTATCTGCAAAGCATAGGCTCACTGGTCTATGGGACATGAATACAAACATATTTTCAGATCGACGTAGTTCGAGTTTTGTCCCGTTCATTAATCACGCCGGATATGTGTACATTATCAGTCATATACCAGGAAGGAAACCTCGTAACGGGGGACCATGACCAAATAGCTGGGATCTATTCTCTAGTTTATTGATTAAAATTGAAATGACTTGGTGCATTGTAAACGCCAATGAAAACCTATTCTCCTGTACTAAATAATTTTGTAACAAATCGTATAACTGTGGTCGTGTTTGACAAAACTATCATTCTTATTTATATCAACACGTTTGAACTAACCCCTAATTTTAAATTTGAGTTAAGTTCTGTTTACGTGAAGAAATAGGTGGTTTAAAATGTTTCCTTCCTGATTGAAAGTGCTACTTAAATGTTGACAGGTCATATTATACGTCCTGTTTGTGAGAGCTTCCTTAATTTTAAGATGCTAATCACTCGAAACATACAAGTACGAGGATGTAACTTCAATCGACTCTTAGATGATATCTTTCCTGATATAATTATAAACCAGGCATATTTTTCAGGAAGACTTTCAGTTAGTCTATGTCATAAATATAAAGCAGGCATATTGCATCAGGAAGAGTTTCAATTACTTTTATAAGAACAGAATCAACAGGAGCACGTTTTGTTTACGTCTTTTGTGTCCTCATTTTTTCGTGTTTTTTTTTTCATGTTCATAACAGAGATAGTTTTGAATACAGATCAGGAAGCATAATGATTACACCGTAAAACTGCGTTTTCCCAATTGTTATACATTTCTGGATGTTTGGTTTCGACAAATGCAACATCTTCGAAAACCGTCTGATAATAACTTTTGTGACTGGTCAAATTTTATCGCTGTAAAATGCTTTTGACGTCTACAAAACAAGTGCAATCATAGAAGCCGCCGCTGTTCAAACAGCCGAATAAATGCTTCTTTAAGTTAGATTTGAAGTGTTATTTTCAGCTTTATAGTTGAATTATGAAAGAGTAAATTTGTAAATAAATAATGTCAGTGCACAATGAACTGACCAAATGTTTTTATACACCGATGAACCACACCAAAACATTCAATCCATAAAAATTAAGCGCAGTGCATGTCCTTACCGCACATAGAACATTTGCTTCTAATGGTATGTTTTGGTAGAACATAACCTGTGAAGGCGGGAAAATTGAATAACGTAATTTTAAAGATCAAACAGCTTTCTGCACTACATAAGTTATAGGATAACTAAGTTTCATGTCTATTTATAGCTTTACATACTGGTTTATGCAATTTTTAAAATTCAACGCCAGCCTCGATCATAACTATTTATAACTGGAGAAAAATATGTTAAAAGTCAAGAGACTTTCTCTCAGGCCCTCATTTAATAAAAAAAAAACTCGATTACTTTCGTTTTAGTTTGGCGTTCAAATACCAGTGCTATGATTCAATTAAGTGTGATTTCTTCTAAAAATAAAACACAGCTTAAAATAGACTTCGTGGCGTGTTTAGAATGTTAGTCTTTAGTTTGACAACATGGACTATCTCAAAACATTCTTTTCCAAGGAACCATAATTAAACCCTCCGACATACAGGTCTCTTGTGAATTATGTTTATTCTCCAAGACATCTGTTGTGATGCGTTTTATGTGTATTATATTTCAGAGAATCATCGGTTTATACAGAAACGGTTGTCTTGAACTATTTTAAAACTCTTTGAGATGACCCCGAGCCGAGCGCTGGAGAATTGTCGTCTGTCTACAAAACTGCATTTTACTTCCTTGTCCATATATGAGCAATCCATCCGTTTCAGGTATAAAAAAGTTCAATGCCAAATTTGAGTATAATTGCACTTGAACAGGAAGAAATTAGAAAGGAATATCGCCCATTTCAACTCAGATAATGTTTCAGTTATAAGACAGCCAAACTCCTCAGGTTTGATACCACTAAAGCTAGAGTTGTGCTTCTTTCAACAACCGCTAGGAAAAGGTTACTTAAAAACTGTTATATCTGTCTTAATTTTACTTGACATTTCCTAAAACGTACTATTATTATTGTATTACTAGCAGTGCTGCATAGGCTTGGTTAATTCAGGCGATGTCGGTTTTCGGCCGTTGAGTACTTGAAATTACTTTTAGGTAATTTTTGTACATGGTGAACCTCTGCTAACTGACAAATTCTAACCTTAGGGACAAAACCACATGAGGTTAAACCCCGATTTAAAAGATATAATATATGAGCTTAAATATAACGTGGTTATGATTAAAATGACACAAAAGAGTAATGTTCAAGAAGGCAACACTGCTATAGCTGTTCAACCATCGAAGATATAACAATTACGAGCACGAACACTGATTTTACCCACACTCCTCTTCTCTGATGGTTTTAGGAAGGTACCCACTCTATTTATGTAAACAAAATGTCTTGTAAACTATGTTGGTTATCTTGTGTGGTTTCGTGTCTCCCGATATTTGCCTATGATCCTTGTGCACTTATACAAGGTCACTGGAACGTGACTTATGCCCCCGGAAGGTCTCCTCAGACAGCCAGCCATTAGTATTTAGGGCAGTATGAACAGATAGCCTTAAGTATCAAACATATGTTCAACTCCCCTTGCAGTTTTTTTTCGGTAATTCATAAATTGGTCGCTAACATTTATAAAAAAGTAAAGTACGAACACGAAGACGATTAGTCATGCAAGAGGGAGTGAATGTCAATTCGTGTTTGTTCTATTTTGAAATGAGCGTGTTGGATATTATTGCACATATATAAATGTAAAAATTACAATATGTTAAGAGATATTTTAGAAATAGATATTTTTGCACGGGTTCAAGTTGTTAATAAAAACCTAGTAAAGAAACAGAAGGGCCATTTTGGCCCTAAATCGCTCAACTGAGTAAGAGTATTTAACCTTTATACCACTAGTCAATGTAATACGGCACAGTTTCAGACCAGAAATGTTTCAAAGATTTCTTTGTTTAAGTAAATAAGAAACTTGTAACATTTTTTCCGCTTGGGCATAATTTGAACAAACTTGGTAGCGGACCAGTACATGATGCTACATACAAACATCAAGGGTCAGTGGCTAGCGGATTCAGGCAAATGATTTTCAAAGGTTTCTCTTTATCAGTCTACAGAAAATTTGTGCCCCCGATTTGAAAAAAAAATGGTACAGGACCCCTATATGTTGCTATATACCAAGGATAAAGGGTCTCGACCAAGCTGTTTTGGACAAAAGTATTTTCCAAAGATCTTCGTATATATCGTTATGTAAGACAGATGATCCCCAGAGACAAACTTTTGATCACAAGGGTTAAACTTGAATAAGCTTGATATAGGACCAGTATACAATATTACAAAAAATATCTAAGCTCTAGTCCGTATGGGTTTTGTCAAGGTTTTTCTTTTAAGTTACCATGGCAAACAGGGTTCTGCTAATTGTTTAATTGAACGTTTTGAAAGGGTACCACCCAAGTAACATCCCTGTGAAGTTTCAAAATAATTGTTCACGCATTTTATGAGATGTTGCGTCATGCAATTGTTGACAACGGACGCTGGACATAGACCAATCACAATAGCTCATTTCGTGCTCAAGTGAGCTACGAATGTTCTGAAATATTTGCTTTCACTATGAGTGGTGATTGCCCCCGAAGTATGTGCGAGTGCGATTCAAATGTCATTTAGCAATGAACTGTGTGGATGAAGAATGGAATCGAGCCAGACGTACGGGCGGACGGACCTTAAAGATAAGGATAGGGGTCTTGAACGCGACACGTTATTTTGATATGTCGAACATATGTGGCAATGTATTCTAAAACATGTCAAAGCAAGAGAAAGTTACAGCTTTAACACGACCACTCATACTCTATGTCCCTATATGATAATTATGTCGAATATATTTGGCTAGTTTTTAAAAAAAAATCTGTTCATACAAGAAAGTTATAGCGCTGACACGACCTCCTATATCCTGTGTCCTTATATGCAGCATTCCATAGAAAACAAACACTAAGTCTGACCTTGACCTTTGAGGTTGGGACAAGAGTCTTGCGCGTGACACGCTTGTCTTGGAATGTCGAACACACTAGTAAAGTTATTTTAAAATCAGTCAATACAAGAGAACATAACCTCCCGGACACTAGACATTGAACCGGACGGACGGATGGTGCTATTATAATATTGCCACTTTTGGTGACAGAAAAAAGTAATGTTAACGAGGCTGAAGAAACCAAATAACTAGCAGTTGATATTTTTAATGATCAAAGAAGGTTAAATGGTTTATCATGTTTTTAATTATTGAAATCCTAGTTTCCATAACAAATGGTGATTTAAACTGCATACCAAGTATGAGGCTACTAAGGTCCAAGTGTTCATCAGACAATTGACCTTAATACTTCGGCCCACTGACTTTAAAATCAATAAGGTTCATATACTGGTCGTGTCCAACCTGCCTTACCAAGTTTGATGACCCTGCCTCTTCAGTAATTGATCAGAAAAGGATTTTTAGCTTTAAGTCAACACAACCTTGACATTTGACTTACTGACCTCTCAAAATAAATGAGGTTTATCTATCTAATTGTCATGACTAGACATGTATTCCAAGTGTTGGGCCCCTAGATCCCAGCATTGTTCAGTTATTGGTCAGAAACAGATTTTTAAACTGAAAGTCACCATGACCTTAACTTTGTACACATTGACCTTTATATTAATGGGGTTCATTTTCTGTTCATGACAAACCTGCATACCAAGTGTGTGACCCAAGGCCAAGGTGTATGCAAGTCATTGCTCGGAAACCGTGGGGACGGCCCTCCAGGGACATTAAATAACACGACTCAAGATAAAGAAAACTTTTATTCAAGAATCATTTATACCAATTACACAGAATTCAAAAACATGTCATGGAAATATGACCAACATAATGCATATAATGCATCAATAATGCATCAGTCAATTGTAACCACGCCCCCCCCCCCCCCCAGGTCCGGGGGTATACCGGGGAAATGGGCCGTGTTTTTACCTTTCAGGTGGCCCGGCAGTGCCGGGTGAATGCGGTGAGTTCGTCTTCGCTTTGAATATAGCGGGGAATGGGCGTTACCTAGGGTCCCTGGGGTTACAATTGACTGGTGCATAACAATTATTAAAATACTTATTGCACTGCAAACACTCAAGCCAACTACAAACAAGCAAAAACCAACATCTTGATATAAAGATACTAATTTAATGTGCAAACTTTAATATTTTGATATTAAAATCAATTAAAATGTTATTCAAGATGGCTTCATGTCTTTATGTCTCATAGCACGTACTCTCTCAATGCAATAAACAAACAAATTACGTAATGACACACATTCACGCGACTATTGCACAATGAAAACATGGTAGCACTCAACACAATTCTTCATTCATAACATAAAAGGCTGTCATGTTTTGATTTGTAAAAGCTTTTTAAAAAACAACAACAGGTACTTAACACAAATGCTCTTATTATGTACAGAACAGCATGTAATGAACAAACACATGTATTGTACATTTTGAAACACATGTATTATCTATACATTTGACAGAGACAGAACAAACATTAATAAACATACATATTTGATGTTAGGGTCAGAGGAATAGCTAGATAGAACCATGCTTTATCATGCGTTTTAATAAAGAGCTTATTACATGCGTAACAAGTACCAACACGATCACCTCTATAACCTACAAAAGGTTTTCGAACATTGCATTTTAATATTACATTATAAATATGCACAGTTAACTCTGGCATAGAATGGGATATAAAGTATTCAGATTGAATGAGCATTTTTCATAGGCGTTCCGTTTCAGGGGAACCCCCTTACATTCATACAAATAGATTATGCTGCACAATGAATGCACTGTTTACTACAGATTGTTAAACAGTGTATCAAATTACTTCCTGAATGACATAAGCAGGAAATATATATCTTTCAATGCATGAAATGGATAAGTAAATGTAACCTTGTAATTTACAAAACAAAAGTGAATACTGTTTAAGCAATGCATGACAGCATGAATGCACTGTGTTAATAATAAAGCATGCATGTTTATATCAGATATTACTGCACTTTTAAGATAGGGCGTAACACTTCTGTCAAGTACAAGCATGCTGTACTGTTTACTTGTTATCAATGAGTCATACACTTGAATTGTGACCAATTGTTGGATGAAACTTCCGAATCATATGATCATTGTTTACTATACATGTATCCTTTGAAATGTCTCACAATCATTTTTTTTTACTAAATCAATGTGTATTTCAATGCAATTTGTTTCAACTGTTATGTATAGAAGTACCTTCATTCTTTTCAAGGCCCCACTTAAAACGTATTTTTTTCCATTACAATTAGTAAACACTGTTTTTGCCTTGTCGTCAAGGCACTGAGTAAATATTTATGGCAATGAGCTACCTTAGGTTTTGACAATCTGATATCATTCTAGTTGCCTTCAAATGCCATTCAATAATTCATTTAAACATTTTCATTGACGTATCATATCGTTTTTCATATGCCATAATCTGATCAATTCTTATGGAATTTGAAGATCATGCTCACAAAATATTCAACTCTATGAGTGATGTACAGAAATATACTTCATATGTTGTAAAACATTTTTACTGAAGCACATTGACAAAATTAGTATGCCTTCTATAAATTGCGTTTGGTTTCCATTGAAAAAACAACAACATGCAAGCATTTAAAACATTCAGAACATGTATAGTCAATAACAAACTTTAACACCAATAACAAACTTAACCTGTCACCTTTTAGCTTATATACATACATGATATAATTTGTTACACAATTTGTTATACAAAATTATGGCAATCAAAAAGCACAAGTTCTCTGGACATTATGAGGGTTCATATAATGGTCGTAATTCACCTGTCTACCAAGTTTGATAACCTTGGGTATCGGCATTCTTTCGTTATTGATCTTGACCTTTGACTTACTGGCCTCATAATAAATACGGTTCATCTAATGATCATGATCAGACAGGTCTATGAAGTGTAAGGCCCTTAGGTCCCAGCATTTATCAGTGGTTGATAAAAAACAGATTTTCAGCATAAGCTTGGTCACCATGACCTTGCTTTCATACACAGTGACTTCTAAATCAATAATGTCCATCCGCTGGTCATTACCAACATGTCTACCGAGTTTGTGATCTCTGGGCCTAGGTATATGCAAGTCATTGATCGGAAACCGTGGGGACAGTTCGATTACTATATTTGGCCCTCTCGAGACATAAAATAACACGACTTAAGATAAAGAAACTTTTATTCAAGAACCATTCATACGAATAACAGAAAACAAAAGCATTTAATGCAAATTTAAACAACCTTATACATATAACAATGATTAAAATACTAATTGCACTGCAAATAATCAAACGAATTACTCAAAACCATTGTAGCAATAACCAACACATTGATATATATATATATATGCTTGTACAATGCGCAAACTCTAAATGCCATATGTATGCTCATTTGATCGCTTTGATCTTAAATCAATTAAAGTGTTATTGGCTTCATGTTTGTATGTCTTTAAGCACTACTCTCTCAAGGCAATAAACAAACCCATTACGTAATGGCATAGATTTACGTAACCATGGCACAATGAAAACAAACATGGTAACACTCAACACAAGTCTGCATTCATAACAAAAACGGCTGTAATGGTTTGATCTATAAAACCTTTTTAAAACAGGAACTATACACAATTACAGAACAGCATGCAATGGACATTAATTTTACATTTACCATGGACAGTATACATATATAAAAACATATTTCATGTTTAGTTTAAAGGAATAGATAGGTAGAAAACATGCTTTATCATGTCTTTTGATAAAGAGTTTATTACATGCAAATCAAGTAACAAAACGATCACCTCTATATAAATCACTGATAAGGTATTCAAATATGCATTTTAATAGCATACCCTGAAGATGCAGTAAGCCCGCTGAATATAAACCTGGCATGAAATTAGATATCAAAGGTATGCAGATTGAAGGAGCATTTTTCATTCGCTCTTGTTATTATGGGGAAACCCCCCTAACATTCCTACAAGGATTGAATTTCAACGGTGCACTATTTATGCTGCACAATGACTGCCTACTTTACTACAGATTGCAAGCATATCACATGCATGTTTATATCAGATGCACTATTAAGATGATAATGCACTAGTAAAATAGGGCGTTTCATTTATGTCAAGTACAAGAATGCTGCACTGTATACTGTTTATCAAACACTTGAATTATCACTAAATGGTGGATGAAACTTCCTAATAATATTATCAGGGGTTACTAACAAAATATATATAATTTCGAATATCTTAAAATTATTATAACTTACGTTTACCGCAATGCAATTGGTTTCAACTGTTTAATTTGTAAACGAGTATCTCATTGATCTACAGGCCAGACTTAAAACATATTTTCCAATCAAAGAGGTAAACATTGGTGTGTTTTTTTCCATATCGTCAAGACACTGGGTAAATATTTATGGCACTGAGATACTTTAGGTTGTGGCCAGCTGATAATATTTCAATTGCCTTTAATTGCCATTCAATAAATCACAAACACATTATGCATTGGCCTATCATATTGAATTTCATCAACATAATCTGATTCTTAAGTTCTTATTGAATTTGAAGATTATTTTTTGCTTACAAAATATTAAACTCTACGAGTAATGTTCATACAGTATAATACTTCACATGTTGTAAATTATTTTTAAGTGAAGCACAATGGTTTATTACATCATGATTATGCCTTTCATAAAGAGGGTTTGCTTTCCTTTAAAAGAGCTATAAAACAACATGCAAGGCATTAAAACATTCAAAACATGTACAGCAATTAATAAACCTTGACACAAATATCAAACTTTAACTGTCACATGATATATGTTACACAATTTGCTATTATGGCACTCAATAAGCATATGTTTTCTGGACATATGCAGCACACAGATATATAGACAAATACTTTAACCATTGCACACAGATATATAGACAAATACTTTAACCATTGTTTTACAATGTAAAAAGATTTAATATACTAAATAAACAAACAGTAATCATACACTTAAACTATTGTTTTAAAAATTAAAAAGATAAACTATTCGTTTTCTTTAAATTTATCATATCTCCTCAAATTTCTTGGTTATATAATTCTGTATCTAGCTAAAAAAACATGTTCACTTTTAACATTCTAAACAAAACAGCTACTTGTAGCAGCACAGTTATAGTAATGTATACACATCATGTGTATTAACTTGTATGCATTGCTGGAATTCTGGGTAAGATTCAAGTACAGCAGATATTTGTGTATAGATCATCATCATATACAATCATCATATACCGGTAAACATGGACACTTATTCACAGTAATATAAATCAATGAAAGGTAACTTCAAAAGAATTTAAAATATGAAAACAAGGCTTGAAACATAGGCATATTAGTAGCAAGTTTGGCACAAAACAATGCATCAGATGCACATGATTGAATCATTTATAAATAACATACAAGCATATAAAAAATACTCCAACTAAAACTGAGTAATACTTTACTGCACAGCAAGAAATAAGCATACAGACCTCTAAGGTCTTGTGGACGGATAACGGATCAATGTTTACCAACAGCACTGCAGAGCGAACACAAACAGAGCAAACACTTGTAAACATATTGTTTTTAATGAAAAGGGGCATATAGCTCAACAATCATTAAAACTAGAGTTATGGGCCTTAACAAACTTGTACATATTGTCTCGAGCAAAATGTGTTCCAAGTTCAAGTGCCATTTGAATATCTTGAAAGTATTGGAAACCAAAGCACTTATGCTGCTGCTGACAACAACCCCAAGGCTAGACAAGAACTTGACTAGCTAAAAATATAGATATATCTAAATGACAAATAACATTACATGTACAAACAAAAGGAATGACATGAGACACTATCATACTAAAGGATGATTATTATGCTCTTGATATACATCATCATGATATCAAATACACTGATGTCTGTATAGGAAATAAATACTTTGATATATTATATACTTGGAAACCAAATTCACAACCAGATGACAAGAAAAAATAATCTTTACAAAGTTGTTTTTTTTTAATAAACTCTTCGTTCAGTCAATACAACCTTATCAGACATTCTGTGAGGAAATGGAGCAGGTATTACATCAGTAGCTTAGAATCAATAAGCGGCTGTAACATGGAATAAATAGGGGAATTCCACATAATCACGCCACTATACATAAACGTTCTACATAATGACACCACATTTTCATTGTTTGTACTTGAGATAGAAGAGCTTTGTTTACTTATGAATAAATAAACTTCCAGTGTTATATCATCATTATAGATGTTACGTTTATAAAAAGCTTTAGTCTGCATTTTGAGGGTCATAAATATCACATTATAAATATTTTTCTGTACAGCACTTAATCTTCAGTTTGAAAGGTCATACATTTGACAAAACTTACATGGACTTGACCTTGTTTTTTTAATTGCTAGTTGCACATATTTAAATAATCATTCAATTTACAAATTCTTCCCGTACAAACAACCTTAGTTTATGATTTAATTTTATTGATAATCTCTTGTAGTATCTTAAAAGTATCTTAAATATGGTTAAATTATGGTTATAACAATTGTTTTTCGTCCATTTGGAAACTTATATTCTTCAAGCATGAAAATAAGAGTTGCATTAAACATGTATGACAATGTAACAAATCAGTTCTTATATTTGCAAGTTTAAAAAAGTCACCAACTATTTCTTTGAATCAAGTCTAGTTGCCGTAGTTGGCCAGTTTCAAGTCAGTTTTATTTAATAAGATTGTCTAAATGAAACACATTTCAAGATTTTTTTTTAACTATGAAAAATAACCTGTTAACTACTAAAATTTGATAAGATACATTTATTCTATTTCTTTTAGTACATGTATATTGTATTTCTTTTAATATATGTTGCTTTTGATATATGTGTGTAAGATGATTAACGGAAGTAATATCACAGCTATTGCAGACTCAGATCATGGGGGTCCAGGTAGTATGAACCATGTCAACTAGGCTCTAGCTAATTTAGTCACTCTTATAACATTCTGTGTGTGCTTAATTCATTATCACAATTGCCTTTGTCCTTTTACCTCTTCTTCCCACCCTCCTCTGCATCTTATCCGACTTTCTGTTCTATAGGGGGGAGCCTTTCCTTCTTACCTACCACATCCTTTCCACCCCCTGAATAAGCTGAATATCCTTGCTGTCCTAATGGGGGCAAATGCATTGCTCTGAAAAAACAACAACATATTTTAATTATATATGTAGAAATGATGCAAAAACTACTGTGTATGATGTCTCATCTTCATCCATCACAAACATTGACACAAAAGTAGACACACTAAAAGCCATCATAATATTTACATAAAACAAATCAAAATATTTAAATTCCCATTATGTTTGAGTGATGGAAACTTATTTTTTGTATGTATATCCAAAGGGCTTTTCTTAACTATTTGACCTTTCTTGTTGCAATATTTCAACCCCAACTCAAATTATTCAGTACCAACAATTTTTCCATTTTCAGTAACAAAGGAAAGGTCTCTATAAACTCTTCCTATATACCAAGTTTGTTCATCATATGACGAACCTTAATAAAAATATTTGATACCATAAAATTGTGAGAAGGCCCTGTATCGCTCACCTGGTCCAATTCAAGTGTGAAATAAGTGTTTTCAGGGCGAGGGCAATTGTGACAGGGGGTTTGATCCTTCCTAGTGACCAAGTTTTTTTTAATATCACGGAAGATTTTTTTTAATATCACGGATGACCCAGTTGCAAAACCTTACCTTGCCAGGTTTCATATAGATAAAGTAGAAAATATGGCCTCAACAGTGTTTTAACAATGTTTTCTATGATTTGACTTCGTGACCTAGTTTTTGAACTCAGGTTACCAAGTTTCAAACTTGACATAGATTTCATAAACACAAACATTCTGACATAGTTTCATGGTGATCAAAGAGAGAATGTAACCTCTACAGTGTTTACAAAGTTTTTCTATGATTTGACCTAATGGCCTGGTTTTTGACCTCTGATTACCCAGTTTCAAACTCTACCTAAAGATCATCAAGAATAACATTCTGATCAAGTTCCATGAACATACGGTCATAAATGTGGCCTCTGGAGTGTTAACATGCTTTTTCTATGATTTGACCTAATGACCTAGTTTTTGACCGCACATGACCCAGATTTCAACTTGACTTAGAGATTATAAATATAAACATTCTGACTAACTTTCATGAAGAAACATTTATAAATGTGACCTCTAGATTGTTAACAAGCTTTTCCTTAAATTTGACCTGGTGACCTAGTTTTTGACCGCACATGACCAAGATTCGAACTTGGCCTAGAGCTTATCAACCTGACTAAGTTTCATTGAAGAAACATTTATAAATGTGACCTCTAGAGTGCTAACAAGCTTTTCCTATGATTTGACCTGGTGACCTAGTTTTTGACCGCACATAACCCAGATTTAATCTTGAGTTAAAGAGTATTAATATAAACTCTCTGACCAACTTTCATGAAGATACAGTCATAAATGTGACATCAAGAGTGTTAACAAGCTTTTCCTTCGATTTGACCTGGTGACCTAGTTTTGACCGCACATATTTTATGGCCAAGGTTAGTTTATGGTCAACACTAATGGAAAAAAAAAACAACAACCAAAGACTGCACAAATGCTTTATAATGAAAATAACGTATTTTTTTTCATTGAAAAGCAGCCAAGCTAAATCTTATAAATACATGTATGTACCACATACATTTACAGATAAAGAATACAACAAGGTGTCAGTAAGTTTACCTATGTTTTTCCTGGTCTTGCTTGTCTTTGTTGTCTGGTGATTTGTTTGGAGCATCGGTAACTCTGGAATGACTCATACAGTCCCATCCGTCCCCTGTTGTCATGGTTATGTTATACATGTAGTTTTATCTTTATTTTTATTATTATCATTTTTTTCGACATTATTATTATTACGGTAGTATTAGTATTAGTAGTAGTATTATTATTATTAAAAAGAAAGGAAGGCCACATTATCATTTCTGCAAGCTTTAATACCTATTTTGAAAAAGATCAATACCAATTTTTATCAGATCAATTAAATGCAGATTAATTTGGTCTAAAATGTTTAAACATGTCAATGTTTCCAAATAAGTTAAAAAAGTTAAACTTCTGAATTGAAACTAGTTGTCCAGTGCAAGGTGTAGGTTGATTGTATTTAGATCAAAGGTAAACTTTCATTTTAATCAATTTTGTAATGTAATGTACCATACTTACATATTTCTTAAGTTTGTTTTCGAAGAAACAGGTTCTTATGTAAACTGTTTGAAAAGGTTTCATTTGAATTGTTGCGAAATATGTTTGTCAGAAGACAGCCAGATGTGGTGCCTGAGAATGGTGTTGTTTAATTATTAACTTTCCCTCTTTCTCGACTCTTTGGTAGTTCTGTTTCTTTGTATCTATTTTTGACTTGTTGTTTGTTATAAATTTGTATTCTACTAACTGACATTAGTTCCTTAATTATACAGACATATTTTTGGTTTTGAAGATAAAAGTTTCATAGCTTTACTCTTGTGAATGACATTTATGAAGTATATTGATAATAAATATGCATAATTATTTAGTATACGGTACATGGTGTACATTAAAAGTGAAATTATCAACAGACCATTTATTCATTAAAATATCACAAACAAGAACAGAAATAGGATTAACAGAATCATTCAAATAAGAGCTGTCACATAGACTCAACTATTCCTCCGCTTTTCAGTTACATGCAAAACCTAAACCAGAATTTCTATGTCGAATAAAAAAGGGCCATTATTTGAATTATTTAGTGCAAACTAGAATTACTTTACTTGGTTATTTAAGTAGATTAGATGGTAGAGTACCATTGTATAAAGTCTCAATGCAATACATTGCTGAGATATTAACCTATGTGTGCTTAACCAGAATTTCCAAGTCAAATAATAAAGGCCCATAATTTGCCTTATATATATTCAAAAAAGTGTTATCTAAATTCATAAATTTAGTAGGTTAGATAGTTGGATATACATACTTAAGTTTCAATGCAATATACAATGTATTTGCTGAGATATTGACTTTAATGTGGTTACATGCAAAACCTTTACCAGAATTTCTGAGTCGAATAATAAAGGGCAATTTATAATTTTGCATTGAATGCAAACTAGAGTTGTTATCTTATGTGGTTAATTAAGTAGGTTGGATGGTTGAGTACCATTGTATAAAGGCTAAATGCAATACGTTAAGTTGTTGCTGAGATATTAACCTATGTGTGCTTACTTACTAAACCTTAACCAGAATGTTTAAGTCAAGTAATAAAGGCCCATTATTTGCATTATATTCAAAAAAGTGTTATCTAAATTCATAAATTTAGTAGGTTAGATAGTTGGGAATACATATCCAAAGTTTCAATGCAATACATGATGTATTTACTGAGATAATGACTTAAAGGTGCTTACATGCAAAACCTTAACCAAGGTGTGACGCCGACGCCGACACTAGGGTGAGTAGTATAGCTCTCCTTATTCTTCAAATAGTTGAGCTAAAAATCTGCACACTAGTATATTATTAAAATTAAAAATTAATAAATAATTAAACAAAAAGCAAGACTACATGTTTCCAATACAAACAATTCAGCATCTAAACTAATCATTTTTACTTCCTTTCTAAATCTTTTATCTCCTTGTTATTGGGCAAATTATGATGTACTATGCATTCATTAAAAAAGCTGTAATTGTACGTAAAAGTATACGATATTCAATATTATACAATACAAGTTCTTACACATATCCTCTTTTGTATTAAAATCTTTCAAAAGCATGTATTGTACAATACAATCTTACAGCAAAAATATACACAAGCTACACTTCCAAACCGAAATGAAAGTTCACACCATCAAGAGTTGTATGATACTGAGGTAATATTAGGGAAACAAAATACAAGATTTCAGCAAATTGGATGTGTTACTTATCTGTGCATTCATGATCTTTCTAGTCACCTTGACCCTTAGCTTGATCTACTTAACCCAAAAACCAATAGAGGTCATTTACTGACCATGACTCTACACCAGGTCATTCAGAAATAATCGATCAGAAACAAAACCAGCTTTTATTGTATACAAATTTATTATATTATATCAACCATAATTTTTCTAGTCAAGGTTACCATGACCATGACATTTGACGTGTTTACCCGAAAATCAATTAGAGTCATTTATTGACTAATATTGACCAAGTTTGAAGAGTCTTAACAAAATTGTTCAAAAGTTATTAACTGGAATCAAAAGCGACCACAATTCATGTCCCCATGGCCTTGCCCTATTGACACTAAAATTTACTAACCATACCCAATGTGTTTTGCAATTTGAAGACAATAAACAAAACTGTTTAAATGCTATTGATTGAAAACAAAAATGTGAAGCCAAAGACAAAGCAATTCCTATGCAGGTGACAAAAAAATCATCAACTGATTAATAAAAAAATCATGAATTAAAACGCCACAATTATTTTAAAGTGTTTTTTCAATATTCCAACAAATCTATTATAATTGGTCAGTTAACTGCCATTTTTACTGACATTTGAAATACCACAGTATCTTACATACCTCATTAAAAATAAGTACAATTTGTATCAAAGTAACATCGGGCTACTATAACTCAATAGTTAGCTGAAATAGAGTTATGGTTCTTGTATGCTGCACTTCTGCTCATTGTGCTTAACCATTGAATGAAGTTTAATTAAATTCCATTCTGTAGTTTTCAAGATATGCTCTGGACATGAAAAGGTAACAAAGTGTAGTTACTCTGTAATAAGCTGAAATCAAGTTATAATTCTTGTACACCGCCTTTCCTCTCATTATAATATTCTATCATTGTATGAAGTTTTATTGAATTCCATCCAATTGTTTCAAAGTTAAGCTTTGAAATAGAAAAAAGTAACAAAGGCAATAACTCTAACTGCCAGGCTATGCAGGAGACATAACAAGATTGAAACAATACTCTATTAATCAAAATGTCAAATTGTGGTTAGGGCTTGATCATACACCATTGATTGTAGAAATAAGAACAATGATGGAATTGTTTCGATGGCTAATTACTAGTTGTAAAAAGAGTAACTAATTCCATATTTACTAAAGTGTTTTACTTCTTTATAACAATATGTATTTTTCCATTACTAATTACTATTACTAAATATAAGCCTTCTAATAGTCAGTCAATATCTCCAATCATAAATATCACAATCAAACCAAAATAACAAATACAAAGTTCATGTCACTCACATGGTTTTCAACAGACAATGCGAAATGATCTTATTATATAAGTTTAACAGAACATGATACAGGACAAAAAGTAAAAAAAATGAAGATCAAATATATATATAATGGCACACAGTTTTGAAGGTCCAAATCACAGTTGTTTTAAAGACTACAACACTAATACTTTTAAAGTTATTTAGAGCGAAAAACACCCAACTAAAACATTCAATAATGTAATATATAAATAAATTGGTTGAGAGTTGCAAACTGTCAACAAAGGGCCCCTATTTCTAATTAGCACTGATGTCAATTAACTAAGTTTTGATAGCGGAACTTTCACCTACACAATTCTATTGTTTACCAATTAGAGACCTTTTACCAAACAATGGACGCTAACGAGCGAACGAGTAGCGACCGTTATGAGCATTGATTTCTTAATGGGCATAATTTAACGCACAATATATGCCATGAACGATACAATGTATTCACGATCTTGTCTTTCCCGAAAACAAATTCATTTTTTTTCCGAGTAATCGAGTACCCGAGTACTCGATCGAAAGATTGTCCGAGTACTCGAGTACTAATTTTACTACTCGTTGCTATCCCTAATATATATATATCAACTCAAAAATTGATAACTGCACAGTTTAACAATATGATTCCTTAAACAACAAGTACACATTTTGTTATACTGACAAATGGATAATTCACCAGTTGGTTGTATTAATAAATAGGAAGGTGTACAAAAGTAACGAATGTACAAAACTTAGGATAGATGTCACATAACAAGACTTCTACAATATATTCATTTAACACAGATTTTACTACATACAATGTTGCATCTAAATTGTACATTATTGAATGTCATATAATAAATTAACATGATGAAACTAAAACTTCAAATAGGATAACACACTGAATGGAAGTATCACTAGATTAATATGCAATGTAGATGTTAAAATGATCATTTGACACACAAAGGATTTATTGTTTTATGCAAAAAGACGATCTTGTCCAACTTTCATTTTGAGTGCTATGCATGATTAAGCACAGGATTACCACACAAGCAGATATAATTGCAATAGAAACATACATATCTTTCTTATAATGAGGTTACAAACTGTAACTTGTATGTGTATTTTTGTTTGTGTTCCATCACATACTGAAAGTTGTATCTAAAGTCATAAAATTGTTTGCCTAATATCTTATTGTAGTCCTTTTTTGTATAAAAATAAAACTATTTACCTTCCTTATTTGTGTATGTGTTTATGTTTATAATCACTACATTAAGAATGTGTTTTGGGAGACTAGAATAGACCTTGAAGTCCACATGGTAACACTAACAAGACAGTCATTTGTAACCTCCTTACAATACACATCAATCACCGGGAAAGGCATCAACAAGCATTATACAAAATAGGGTAAGATTAAGATTAATATAAAACCAGTCCTACCTTAATAATTGAAAAGCTTACAAAGATTTTATTAACATTGAACGAAGCATCTATAAGGTATGCTCTCATTAAGGCGACTGCTCCTCAGATATCAATTTAAGTGATCCACCATTTTAACGAATACACAACTTTCAGTTCTTTCAATCAGATGTAAGTTTAAAAACAACATCCTTTTTCCGTGGGTAACTAAGACTTATTGGACTTGCTGCTCATCTGCTCATTGTCATTATAAATGTGACAGTGAATACCAAGTTTCTTGTGGATGATCTTTCAAAATGATTTATAAGTTATATAGTTTAACACAACATTCAAGCAATGACCTAACATTGGCCAACACAACCAATTCTATTGTCAATGAATGCATCTGAACATTAAGCGTTCCTAATACCCCCATCACATTAGAAGAAAACCATGAAGACTGCACTAAGTCCTAGCAATTTCAACGAACGCAGCGAGGACGCAGACAAATTCTCAAAAAATGCTTTACTTACGTTCAAATAATGTCCTTAATGCGTCCCTGCCAGGCATTCATTGCAGTCTCACACGTTACAAATATGTTCTTACTGCCCGCATCTTCTAGCGCCCACCACGTCCAATTCGTTCTTAATGAGTGAGCACCACATCCAATGCGTTCTTTGTATGTTCTAGGAAGATTGCACCATGCGCCTACTAAGTGCTAATTATCACGTCCTCATTACATTCTTATGACTTGAATTTATTTGAAAATGTAATCAAGATGGAATTACCATGTTCTATTTATAATTGGCCAATTTTTTTCATTCATATCTAGTGTTGGTATAAAAAGAAGTTATACCGGAGTTGAATCCCGTATTTATACATGATCACTGTTCAGAACCTGACCGGACGTGGTAAGAACCTGATACAAACGTGCCTAAGACGTGTTAACCACAAAAAGGACATATTAACAACCAAATGAGCGTGGAGAGGTTGTGGTGAGAACTCCATTGACATACAAGAACGCAATGACAATCTAGAGATAACGCAATGAGAACACCACTTAATATTTCCCATTCCTACTAGGTTTGAGTTACGCCTGAGCACTAACGTCAATACATTATTATTAAGTTCTTACTAGGTCTTGATTCGACCACATCCTCACTACGTTTTTTTAACATGTTTAAAGTCCGCTCACGTCCTTCATGACCATAAAGACCATACCACATTCTTATAGGTGTCTACTGCGTTCCTTCTACATTGACCAAGCTCTCGCTGCATCCTACCAGATTTTAGAGGACGTAGTGTGAACGTAGCCTAGGGCTAAGTGTGATGGGGGCATAAGGGCATTTCAGACTAGGCAATAATTTTTTATATACAATTTTGAGACATTACAGAAAATATTTTATACAGTCATGCAACAACATCTAGTAATATGTACAAGAGACAAGTGAATACTTAGCCTGGTAGAGGGTATGGTATAATTTTAATGTACCAAACAGTTTTTATAAAACATTAATTTAAGTAATTTAACAATATATTGAAATCTAAAACATTCATATCTAATTCTTCATGATTTTAGTTTTTTTGTAAGATTTGTTTCAGCATCACCTTAAACCAAAAATATCATCGTTAGCAGAAGTGTTACACAATTTAATGTTAAGTTACTGAATGTCTTTGGGTTGCTATGTAAAAAGAAATTTTAAAATCAAGATTAGATTAAAAACAGCAAAAGTTCATGATTGTATATAATGAGTATGTAACAAATAATTGAGTTTTGTTTTTGTTTTAATGAACAGTTTCTACTTTCATATTTTCACATAGTTTTAGCTGTTATTAATGTTAAGAAATTTAACTTATTTTTTTGCAAATAATATATTTCAAAATTTCAATGTTCCATATATGGATTCAAATATCTGAGTAACATATGGGAGTATAAATCCTTGGGTATAACAAATATGGTAGATCAAAAGTACATTTGGTCTGAACAAAAATTGTTGTATTGTATAAAAAGTGCTGTTTAAAGAAAGACAAGCATTTCCTCATTTTGAGTGCTTAAAGATGTGCAAAACAGGTGGACAACTAGCGAGGTAAGAGGATAATTAATCACTTTATATACATAGAATTTTAGTGCTAATCAATCAGTCTTAGGAGGCTGATAATACATCATTTTACATGAATAAAACAATAAATGCAACAATCTGTGTCATCTGTGTTTCCCTGTTTAAAATAGTGCATAATGGTTTCCCATATCTATTTATTCGCACAGATAAATATACTGATGCTATTTATAAACTTACCGGGATTTACCTGGTTAATACTGACAACCCCAGTAAATTTTGATATGGAAAAATGTGCAAAAACTGCGAAAGATTCATGGGTTGTAAGGTATGTGATACATCAGTTTATTTAAGTAAGATTCAATGCGCTGTACAAAACAATGTTGAGTTTAATTCAGTTTTTGACAATTTCCTCTTTTTCTTGCATCATCTGGTGTCTAGCCCCTTTAATGTCACAAACAAGTGATATTGACCAAATATATTTGATTAAGCAAAGTCCCATGTGCTAAAAGCAGAGAAGTTCTTGAATCTATCTTTCAATATTCTGGTAAATGGTGAAGGGCATACAAGGCCATTAACTTGCCATGACCCTCCTATATGAAGCAAAGATACAACATCAGATGTGTTTAAGCAAGAGCAGATAGGATAACAGGGCCATGCAAATAATACCCCACACATACACTCAAAATGAAAAGAATGTAGGGTATACATGTAGAAACCTTTATTTGTCTCAGTTTTTATGACCCTAAACTTTAAAAATCTATGGTCAACAAATTTGTTCATAAAACTGATTAAACATATTAAGCTATGAATTAAATATACCGTAATCTGTTTAAAATTCAACAAATACACTGCCTCATTCAGCCGGGTTTTTACAATCATGAGTATCCACTCAAAATAACACCATCTTTTTCTTTGATTTTGCTTTACATCAGATTAAAAAAATATATATAAAGTTTTAATAACTGTAAGCTTTTGTTACATGGTAACATTCTAACTGTTAATTTATTGTTTTTGGTTGATAAACAAACAATTATCAAATTCAACATGATTATCCAGCATTAATAGACACATTTCATTCCTCATTCAGAGCATCAGGTTACTTTTTGCCTTAACCTATAAACAGAAAATGAAATGTTTATCAAATCTATCTTATATAGACATAATCATACAGAAGAGGATTATTAAATAAATATTGTATCTAATAAAGGTAATAGCATAAATTAGATAAAAACCTACATTTGCAATGGGATTGCATATTGGACTTCAATTCAGTACCCCACTAATTGATAAAAATTCCAGTTTGATATCTTAGCTATGGTGGCAGAGAGGTGACAAAGGCAACTCTTTTTTTACAATTCGTAACTTGTGGCCCCAGCTTAGTAACTTGAGGCCCCAACTTTGTAAATTGTGGCCACAACTTTGTATTTTTGAGGCCACAATTTAGTAAATGTTGGCCACAATTTAGTAACTTGAGGCCACGACTTAAGTAACATGTGGCCTCAACTTTAGTTTATTTAATCAAAACACTTGTTTTGCCTTCCAGCTTTATTGTAATTACACAGTTCACACCCCTGGTACTAAAACACCATTTGTACCCAGCAAAAGTGAAAAATATCTATGAAGATAGGGATACGTAGTTTTTTATCAGATTTTGTGAATTTCAGGAAGGCCTTTCTAATATGCTAATCTAATATGCTAAAAGTGTAACCGATTTGAGACAAAATAATATAATTCAAATTAGTTTACGTCATTTGTACAGAGTACTGAGATCGTTGACGTTAAGACGAAGAGAATACCTGGCACAGTGACGCTCGTTCTGTTTAACACTTTGTTGTCAACATGATTGAGCATTCTAGACAAATTCATGGTTACAGAGTTATGTGACAACGATGCTTGCTATGGAATGAGCATTAGGTTTGAGTTTATCCTCCATGTCCAAACCATAACTCACCACCATGACAGCATTCCATCCTTGTTCTTCTTCCCTTTGCTTCCATCAGGACTAAATAAAGCTGATATGTGCAGGCGAAATATCTGGGGTATCAATCATAAGTACAGTGCTATCACCGGTAAAAGCCACAAAGAGTCAAAGATGACACAGCTGTTTTGATTGGCTAAATTTAGTTTTGGCCACAAGTTTCTAAGTTGAGGCCACAACTTTTTAAATTGTGGCTGCAACAAGTTACCAAGTAGAAGCCACAATTTACTAAGTTGTGGCCACAATGTATATAAGTCATTGCGCATGTCACCTCTGTGCCACCAGACTTAACAGTCATGAAACTTAACTTAATCAATTGATAAGGTTTTACTTAATTATTTTATGTTCTATCTATTTCCTTATTTTATTGAGAGTTAGAATTTACACTATGTAATAGTGAGATGACATGAAGTAAATTTTTACTGAATAAGAATGGGCCGAGTGATCGTAGCGAACTGGCCCTTTTTAATCAATAAGAAATTTAATTTAGGTCATCTTACTAACTTAAAATACTACCTCATTGGCTCATACACAGACAACGCAAAATCTGACCAAAATCTGACGTAGGATGAGTGGCAGTAGGCAGACATTTAAACAGCCGCCAAGGGTGAAATTCTTAATAATTAAGTCTCGTGCTTAATGATTGCCTATCTGCGATTTAATTGGCTTCATCATGTATTTGAATCATATGTCAAATTATTTTGCTTTAACATTTGATCATGGAAAACCAGAATAAATTACTATTTCTTATGTTAAAAGGTTGTATTCTAAATTCTGATAGTTCTGTTTTTTGTTGAATATCAAAGTTATTTTTTTGCACAAAGTCACAACGCCAACAACACCAGGGCTATGACAATTACTCTTTACTACTTTCTTTTAAATCCAGACAGACAAGATAAAAACTTTTCACTTCCTTCATTTGACATGAATTCAACATCAAAATGGAAAAGTTAACAAGATTGTGACTAACAGCTAAGCAGCACAAAAACTGGAGCGGAAAAACAAAAATGAACAAAACCAACTTCACCATAATACATTCAATTAATTAATGTTTATCAGACAACTTCAAAATGCTATTAAAATTAATCAGTAGGCTTTAAAGTAACTGAAACAAAATGTGATTTACCAGGATTTCCAGGATTTCCAGGATTCAGGAAAATCCGAATGCATATGACTACTACAATTGTTCCAACTACACTGATTCCTGCCATACTGAATCCTGCGATGGTGTTGTCTTTAAAGCAATTCTTTGCTGAAAATGAAACAAAGCAAAAAGAAGTAATAAGTGATGGCTTATAAATAAAAACAAGAGGGCCAAGATAGCCCTATATCACTCACCTGATTGGACAAAGGGTTCTAAAGTTATTGATTGGACAACATACTTGACAGTCCTCCCACCCGTTCATCACAGATGAAAATATTTTATGTCCCGTTTTTTAAACAGGCTTATAAAAACATGAAAAATATGTAGCGTATGTGAACAAGTTTGGCCAACATTGCCCATTATCGCCGACTCTATTGACTACTCGATGCAGACACATCAACTGCATCTCAAATGGGTCATTTAAATATTTCAATCTTGCAAGTTCCTTTTTGTAAACAATATCCCAGATGTTTAAAAAAGTAAAGTTAAGCATTATGGGTATTGATATTTTGTTGGAATGATCACAGGATAAAATCAGAAGGTGTTTATTTATACTGTCAATCACAGGTGTAACTTTTAATTGTGATGTAAAAGCACGAGGCCGAGAATGGAAATTCCAGGATCCTGGGAAGTAAATTGGTTGAAATTGTCCCAGTGGTTTAGGAGGAAGTTGATTGAAGGAAAATGTTGACGATAGATGGACAACTGAGAAATGATGATGGAAAACGGACAGTCACACTATCACAATAGCTATATATAGATTTTTCATATGTCTGTCTTGATTTTCCCGCTAAGCCGAAGTCATATTGCAACCCCTGTGGTGGAATTTCACACATTTTCTATGTTCTTTATGTTGAACTGCAGATATAGCGTTAGGTGGGAAAAAAACCATGACAGTGTGCGGCATGACGCTAAATTACTGAGCATGTCAAAATAACAAACTGTCATAATTTGGAGTATACAGTCAAACCTGTATTAAGTGACCACCCTTGGGAAAAGGTCAAAGTGGCTGCTAGGTGGCCACTTCATCAAGGTTGGACATTTCTGCCATTTTATCTTTGTTCAAACAGAGGTCTTTTATGCAACTTCATCACAGCCTCACACCACAATCAGTATCATCAGTAGTATTATTATTAAAGAAGATTAAAAACAGATGTAGATAAAATAACTTTATTTCAAATTTATAAATAAAAGGTATAAGATGAATGCTTTATGCTCTGATATTCCTCCACAATTTCAAGCTTATGCCTAAGCAAGAAATTGATTGAGTCCGTCCACAGTTAGATTTCTTGGCAACTCTTCTAGCACTACGGCCGTTTTATAATAATTGTATACACTCGACACGTTCTTTTAGAGTGAAACATTTTCAATTTGTCTTATTTTCAGCCATTATCAAAATTGAAAAAAAATATTGAAAAGAATGCAATGTAAATATCCGTTCGTAGAAATATAAATCAGTGCATTTTGAAAATTAATATGGAAATGTATACATATCATAACTCGTTTCACACATGCAAACTGTAAATCATAATAACCAGTGTTCTATGTCGGTTTATGATAATTAAGTTAATAATTATTAAAGTATCATCATAAATTGTGTCAATTCTGATCAAAACAGTATGAAACATGGACATTTATTAAATGACAATCTATGATGGGCACAGAAAAAATAACTTTTAAATGTAAAAGCTTAAAAGTTCCAGTGCTCCGGCCGACCAATTTAAGGAAGGACATCGTATGAAATGATTGTTTTAAAGTAACTCACTCATGGTTTGTTAAATGCACTCTTTTAATTATGAAATAACTGTGGGAAATCATAAGGAGTGTTAAAACAAAAATACCAAATTTAGCTGGAATCCTTTAGCAAACGTTGATATTTGCTCAAATTACGGCTGTGGTGTTGCTTGATTGGTTAATTGACATTATCCCGTATTGTTATCAATGAATCATTAACAGGTCAACATATTCACCACTTTTGTTAAAGTCCTGGTGGCCGTGTAGATACGCCGGCTGTTTTCTATTTTTTTCTTGACTTTACTTGCGTGGGTTTGAACCCCACTAAAGCCAAAATACTTTATTATGCTATGACTGTATTTTTTTCTGCATTTTTTTTGGTCCAAAAACATGAGCGAGTCACTTTAAATCTGTGTTTGTGTAATCAACAAAAGTGAATAAAATAAAATTGAAACAAATAAATCTTTTTTTATTTTAAATAATAAATTTAGCTGTTTTCACGATGAAAATATATTACAAGACCAACTTAATGGCGGATGTAAACTTTAGACATAATATGGACACAAATGTGTTGGGTTTAGTGCTATATTTTTGTATTTTGGATGTATCGAATGTTCCTTATTTCAAACTTTTTTCCTAGGTTCCAATGACTTTGACATAACAAGTTTGGAATGTATACTCTTCAAAGTAGAAAACCAACAAGAAAGGGCCATACGTCTAGTCAAAATAGACACAGCACAATAAAATTTTGTCATTGTTAACTGCATCTGGGTCTTGCATGTGACATGCCCTTTTCTCATGGTGAACATTTGTGCCAAGTTATTTTAAAATGACTCAGTAAATGGCCAAATGACAGCCTGAACAAGTCCAAATCAGACCCACAGACATATGCACGCACATCCACTGACACTCTGACAACTATGTCAAGCTCATTGGAAGCAAGCTTGACAAAAGTGAACATTCTCTGTTCTAAAACTAAATTTTTACATAAATAAAGAGGCACATGTCTTTTCTGAAATATCACAATAAATCATTAATAGTTTTCTTGTTTATAATTATAACTTAATTTGACATACCTTTACAACTGTCTTCAATGCCGGAACAACATTCTACAACAAAAGAATACAAGACACAAATGAATGATGAATTCAGAAAACAATTTTCATTGGAAACCCGATTTTGGGTCTTATAAACAAACTTGACATTTTTACATTTTTTATACAACATGAAAGAAAAAATATTTGACCTTGTCGGAGTAATAGCCCATTGTGACCATAAACTTTTAGGCGACAACATGAATGCCATGCAAAACATACTTTCCTATGATGCTATACATATCTGTAATGTTTGAATGAAATTTGAATACAATTGAGTATTATTAGTTACCGTGGAGATCTATAGTTACAGAATCTGATGGACTATTTACTACTTTGTATCTCCATGCTTGGGGATTTTATAAATAGCATCTTGGTAATGTAAATGTAACTTTTCGTTGTGCATTTTAAGGGTAATAAGGTGTTATAAACAGTAGTTTGTTTCCCTTAAACTGCCTGAGAGCATAAACACTGATTGGCTTACTAAGTTTATCTTCAGTACTACATTTTCTGACTGAGAGATATATTCACTAGCATCCTGAGACTAAGTTCAGGGCTTTTTCTGCCCAGTTTGGGAAAAAGACCCTAATTATTTTGGGAAAACTTGCATCATGGAATATGCGGAAATTGGGAAATTTTACAGTTAAAAGAACAAGCTTTCCAGTCTCCTGCGAATGAGGAAATTTTTAAGTATAAGTTTCCTTTCCCTTTCAAAAGACCTGAAAAGGCTGAAATATCAATTGCAACAAATAATGACAGATAATTTTTCATACCGATCTCTGAATGTGATGGAAATCAATGGTTTCTTAATTTAATTACCCCCAAAACTGTACATCACATAATTTATTATTATGTTGAATGAACCAGTACAGGTAAAAAGTCATTCATAACAATAAAAAAATGTTATATTTTGCTTTCGGAATGGGTTTGATAGTCAGATCCATGGGTTCTTTAGAAAAAGCCCTGGAGTTTCAGATTAAAAAGCAAATCTTATTTTATTGTTATAGTCCTACTACTAAAGCATTGATAGTGATAATCGCTGAGCATGTTCCAAAGAACAGGTACAGGCTTTATTATAATTAATTCCCAGAGGTAGATACAGGACTTGATGTTAAAGTGGGCCCATGCAACGTGGACCCCTGGATTCATCCCTCCAAATTTGGTCTTAATTTTTAGAGTCCTCCTTAAGAGGCAGACTTTAGATGCTTAACCAATTTAAGTATAAAATAATCCATTCAGGTATATTCTATGCATATTTGTTTTTCTATATTGCCTTAAAAAAATCTGGATCTGTTATACAACACAATGAACTTTTTGTTTCTGATTGTGAGTTTCAAACCTAGACTCAAACACAAGTGAATATGTAATAGATACAGCGAAACGGTTTCTTACGTCTGTAAAAGGGCACTTTTGAAGAAAAAAATGAGTAACTGTATCTAAATTATACGATAATAAGTGTATTGCATATATTAGTGAGCAAATAAATGCATTAATAAATAAACAAATACAGATTTATAAATTATAGATAAATAGAAATAAATTTCCAAAATATAAACATTAGATTAATATCATGGCCTTTCTAAATACAATGTATCGGCTAATGGGATTACTCAAAATTCTCGTGCAGGTCCACTTACAACAAGAAGACACTTTTTCAATAGCTCTGCTTGGGGTATAGTGTATAAGCCAAGGTGAGCGAACATTGACTTTTTCAATTGTGTTAATGATGTAGCAAACATTACCTTTGCTCAGGCAGATGGCACTTAAAATCAGCCCAGTCAATGCAGCAATGGAGAGAATAATGGCGCAAATCAATAGGATTGCTCCTATTGGCCGATTTGGAGGAAAAACTGAAATAAAAAAGCTTTGTATATCAATGCAATAAATTTAATATTTTCATATCTAATACATTTATAACAGATACATTCAAGAGTTTACTTCAAATACCTCCTAAAATAAATATTCATTAACTTTACATTTAATAAGTGGCTCAATATGAACAGTATTATTACAACATCATAGCTGATAGGTTATATGAGCTATGCTTAATAGCTGTGTTCATATTGTGAGGCCTTCAGAAAGCACCAATTAAAGCTATAACTTTAATATTAGGCCTCATACAAATTGGGTCAGGAAGCTTAACTCCTTGACCACCACTTCTTCTTATATACATACAATAACAATGATCATATAATTATTACCTGCATGAAAGCAAAACACTAACACAGCCATTACGCAAATGCACAGAGCTAAGGTTGTGCCACAGGCAGCATCTCTCTTCTTCTTGTCCTTGCAGCAACAGCAGTCAGTGTTTTCTGAAATGAGACATACAACTTACAATAATACAAAGAAACTACAGAAAAAAGCTACAGGAACATGCTCATGAAGACTATCCCATAAGACAGATATTGATTGCAAGGCACAACATTCCCTGCACTCTGAAAAATATTGCTAAAATATTAATGGTGATTACACTGTTGGCCATCAACAAGCCACTTTTATATGATTGCCTTTCCAAATAGTTCCAAAGAGATATTTTAAAATAAATGGATACTGAAATTTATAATGGTACAGTGCCTTTATTGAACTGTGAAAAAGTATCCAACAGGTATATCAAAAATATGTACATGAAAATAGCCAAGCATGCACTGGGCAGGATGAAGATTTATGCAGCAAAAACACCACATTGCAAAAAGGCTGATTCAAATGAACAACATTTCAGAAGGTACAAATACTGTTCATGTTTATCTTAGTAAATCTGCTGTTTGCTTAGGCTCTCTAATATTTTACACAAATGGAGTTTAATTTAGAAATATAACAATAAGCTAGACTTTATTAAGTTAAACTTAAAGTTTATATAATGTGCATTAATATATCATGTTCTTTTTAAAATACAATACTGTTTTATATGCCTAGACTTTCAGACAATGCGAAAAACTTTTTTTTTACAGGACATTGTGACACTAAAAGTTTACCTGTCACAACAAATTTATACCTGTCGCAATGTTACAAACAGTATTCAGTAACATCAGCCTAAATGGTCATTTTAAGCCTCTTATTTAAATTTATATTTTTTTTAATTCCCCACTATAACATGTTTAGATTTTCTTGGTTATATGTGTCCTACTGTTATAAAATAAAAAGAAAGCTGAACATCAAGGCATAAAAATCAATATTTTGGATCTTTAAGTCATCTTTTTTTTTCTCCCTTGCCTCCCAAAAAACTCATATTAATAGTCCTCCTTCGGTTCGTCCAACCATAAAGCAGCTAGATCTTACTCTTTTTATTCATCTTGAAATTAAAAATACAGAATGGTTATAAAACATAATGAATGGTATTACAAGTCAAAGTCAGACACAACATTTATGCAAAAGCAAATTAGAGTTTATATTCATTTTGACAATGTTAAACAGAGCGGAAAGAGTGTCAGCAAGGTATATTCTTCATCATCATCATCATCATATTTAAATTAGCTTGATTGCTGGGATCCACTTCGCTGAACTAATACATACTTAATTTTGCAATTTCAGAACATTTCTGTAAAATCCTGTCTTTTAATTAGTACGAGCTAAAATCGGAGCCTTACGTGTATTTTCAGGTTTTACCGAAACATGTGCAAAATGGTTTTTAGAAATAGTGATACACTGACTAATACGCTGAATAATCATGATATCATAGTTGAAAATAACAATAAACATTTATTGAAAACTATCAAATAGTAAGTGAAAGTCAATTTTCTGAAAACAAATTTTCGCCGGTCAAAATGGAAATAATATATATATACCAGACACGTCTGTCACTGTCCGACAGACATTCACATTGACTGGACTTTCATCAGTGTTTTGTTACTGCATACTAATATATGGTTGCTGTTATAAATTACAGGGATATACATGTGGCTTAAAAACAACATTTTTAATAACTATATGCACCTTTTAAATGTTTAGCTATTTCCTTTCTTTTAAATACACATGAATATATGATGTCCACATCACCGGAGCTAGTCCTTGAATAGTCAAACGTATACATGTAATATCATGACTGCAAAAATAAGTTACGGGCCTGTTTTAATGAACCAGACAATAAATGTAACCAAGCCCCACCCCCCTCCCCCAAGAATAGCGAAAACTTTTATTTTCAGTCCAGCCAATTATCCCCCCAAAATGCCCCCGCAACCCAGGATACTAAGGTTACAAGGCCCATTCCCCACTATTTTCGAAGTGAAAACAAAACCACCGCATTTACTCAGCACTGCCGGGTCTCCTGGAAGGTAAAAACACGGCCCATTTCCCCTGCTATCCCCGGATTTATTTTACATGGCATAGATTATAAGGATCAATCCATTTACCAAACGAATATTGTGTTAAGGAGCATACATTTTCAAGCGCCGATTGGCTGCAGTCTGAGTATCATAGTTTTAACACCATGCAGCCAAAAAAATGAGTAGATTCATAGCAAGAGTGTGAGTGTACGTACCATGCATTAGACAACGAGAAAAGTTTACATTTTAAACTATGATATACAGTGTATAAATAATTATTACCTGGAGTAGATTGTGTAGATGTTGCTGTTAATACAAATGAAATAATTCAGCTATCCAGTAAAAAAGGGTTAAAATCGGTCCGTTTGTCAATTTTAATTATATATAGAATTTGCTTTTTTGAAAATCCTTTGTCTCCCCCATTGTGTGACCTTGAAGTGTGGCCAATTAATCCATATTCAATGATCATGACCTTGACCTTTGGCCCACTAATCTCAAAATCAATAGGGTCATACCTAGGTCATAAAAAACTTGCATACCATGCAAGTATGAAGTTTCTGGACCCAGAATTTGAACTTTTGAACATTTAACAAATTTTTCATTGTTAATGTCATCCTTGCAAACTTTAGAAAATTAACTGCTTTGGAAGTTAAATTTAATACACTTGTGATCTGCAGAATTTCTAAAAAGATTTGAGACTGTTTCAGCTGTACTTGTTTTATTTAAATATATATGAGCAGCACATAAAATATTTCACCTTTTAACTTTCGAAACAACACACTGTTGACAACAATTGTAACATGAGCAAGGTCCTATCCACCTATTGTTCATTCCACAGGTACATTGTAATCAATAGTCAGTAGTCTGGCCCTCTTGAAACTTAAGTGGGAATTAAGCATTTTTAGTCCCAAAATCACATTTAAACATACTTTTTCTAGTTATTAATGCACCAGTCAGGCAATTGTAACCATGCCCTCCCTCCCCTTGGTCAGGGGTATACCAGGGAAAAAGAGGGAATGTGGCATGTTTTTACTTTTTTTGTTCATCAACTTCATTAAAAGATCTTGGTTGATTAATGAATTATAATAGGCTAGTTTGATGAACAAATGTTCAAGAACATAGGTTCATGAACCACCGGAGAGCAGTTCATGAACAGTGTGTTTAATGTTTTGTTAAAGAAGACTCAGTTAAAGAATAAATGATGAACTTTTAACGAACCTGATCAGTCATATGTGGCTCAAGAAATATTCTTAACAAGGTGTTGAAAAAAAAAAGAGAAGAATTTCTCATGAACCAAAACAACTGGATCAGAAATATTTTTGAATTGGTGTAAGGAATAGTTTACTCATACACAACTTCTATTTTAGTAACCATGCTGTACATTCTACCGTAAATGACTTGTTATATGTTGTGTCGTAAGACTATTATTTTAAAAAAAAATATTGTATTGTCTTTTAACCAGTCATTTACGGTATATAATTGATAGGCATTCACAGTCGTTTAAATGTTTATTATAATTCACAGTTTATTAAATATTAAATTCAGCAAATGTCTGGAATCTTTATAATATTATTACTTTGGTCTGAGATAACGTCAATGTGCCAAACAGTAGTTTTAATCTCCACTATTAGACAGTCTAAAATGTAACATATTAGCTGATAGCTGGTAAAATTGATCATTAATAGATGTGATTTCTATCCTCTAGAGCAATTCAAAGTCCATTATACCTGCCGTCCACTAGGCCCCCAAAGGGTTCGCAAAGCGGAATTTGCAAAATCGGGATGTTTCAGCTGATGTCTGCCCGATGTTCGAGAACCCTTTTGTGTTCTTCCTTAATTAACACTTCTGGAAACCTTCTTGGCACTTTGGGCCAAATCAGGATCAAAAAAAAAATCGGTATCTAAATTAAATTAATAGTTTTAAAATTTGGACGCTGAAGGTGTAATTCTGGATGACCTTGGGATCTTTGGAAAACCATCTGGAACCAATCGCAAAGTTCGGGAACCAATTGCTATTTACTCTGCATCTTCAGAAAGCCTCCTACAAGGCTTCGTAATCTTTTAGCTATACATTCCTTCAATTCAGATTCATTAAAGATCTAGGAGTCTGGCTCGAAGCCCATGCCCCCCAGATCAAACCAGATAAACTTATAGTTTGCATCGACTAACACCAGGACAATGCTAAAGAAGTCCTTGTAATTGTGATACAAACTTCCCGAACACAGTGGCTTCTTGATTTCCACATGTTTGCCAACCAGGGCACCAAGAGTATGAGGCATGTTCCACCTTCTCTAAAATCGGACATCCACTTCAAGCCAGGCCTCTGGAGTATTGGGAATGGCCAGAACGTCATCCTTATACTCCTGAAGCAGAGCAGTACACACTTCTGGGACGAAATGGAATACACTTTCCACAGCAACACGGAAGTCATACACCAAGGCGGCGTATGTGTCCCAAGATGCCATGTACCTCAGCGCCATCTCAAGCTTTAGGCCAGCAGGAAGGGCAATACGGAACCTGGTGTCCTTTTTTCTGAATGTGAGGCATTAATCGCTGGAATATGTTATCAAACTTTGTTGACATGATCCTCAAATAACTTTTGAAGGAGGAGGTATCTTCATTTTGGAGTTCTTACATCAGTGTATCATATTGTCCACACTGAAGCCTCCTGTCGTCTGTGGAGCCAGGGGCGTAACTACCATCAATGGCATCTTCTTCTTCTCTGTCTCAAATACAAAGCCTGGAGTAAATGAAGCCAAGCATGGCATCCATTTCAGCTTGGATTTGAAACTTAAGTGCAAGGTAAAGGCCTCTAACATGGTGTCCCACTAGCAACAGTTACTGATAACAGAATAGTAGTTCGGCATCATTTATATACCCCTACTCTCAACTCTGCAACATTTCAGCATTCTATCGCCGACAATTTGACAACTCTTCAGCATATTCTGCAATGTAACCACAACCATTCCGCATGATCGAGAAACTTTCGGGAGCCATCCGGAACTGTTGGTACTCTTCCGCATCGCATTCGGCTACTTCAGATAGGTTTTCGGCATTTATAACGCAACCTTTCGTATGCCACTCCGTGAATGTATCAGAATACATGCCGAACAGCCCCGATGGCAAAGCGCCGCCCATTTATTGATGAATGATCCCAAATGGTTTCCAAAACTAGCAAAATTTTATCGACAACCCTTCTACAAAGCATTGGAGCTGTAGGGGATAGCAGCTATTAGTTGTCTTCATCACTGACAAAATTTGCAAACACAGTTTAAAGACAACAATAAGCCGCCATTTTGATTTGAACCGGAAGTTCATTTCTGCAGACGATTATGGATGAACCTTTCAATTTTTGTGTAGGGTCATTTGAACACGATGACAAACTGGTGATTTCTCACCTATCACTTGAACAGTATTGTTGAACTAATTTGGTTTTGTACCCCGTTATTTAATGACAACATCAAGTGTCTGTTACAATTTTGGGAAAGATCAGCATGTCAATAGTCAATAGTCAAAATTACAAATCTAAATTGGCTATGATTGCTAAATAGCATGGCTAACGTATTGCCACATCAAGAAAAGCTATTAACACATATCCGAAAATGTGTGACATATTTGTTTTTCAGACATTTGAACTGGCTTTTTTGGGGGGGGGGGGGGGAAATTGGGTGTGTATTTTATTGGATGGCGGGGTCAGACCCCGACAGATTGAGGGCTTTTTAAAGCCCTTGAACAAGGCATTCATTGGGAAAAATCAATAATCATACATGTTAATTTATTTCTAGTTAATTTTCATCATACGTGTGTTACTTCAAACCAAAAAACAACATCTATGGTCCAAACATGCTATGTCAACATCAGATATCTCGACTTTCCAGTTGTGGTAACTTTTTTCTCCGTTCCCGAATTAATTCCGTCTTATTCTATATAAAAATAAATCTGCTTGAGTCAATTTTTCTATCTTAATTCTTTCGCTATGTCAACCTCCTATTTCAGTCTCTTATGGTCAAATTTCACACATTGTCCTTGTCCCTTATGTCAAAATGTAGATCGAGTTGTAGGTTCGAAAATATTAATGACGGTTTGTGGCTAAATTATCGTGCATATCAAAATAACAAACTGTCATAATTGGAGATTTACGTAACTTGGTAAGTGTGAATTGAAGTTGTCTGTTTATGTTTTGGATTAAAGGACATTTTTCTTGCCCAAGCTATTCATTGAAACGCACACAGAGGCCAATGACATCCTCAAAAAATTCGACAACATCGAAAGTTACTTGATAATAAATTTCTTTACAATGCATGTAGAAAACAAACTGGCATAACATACTTGTTTTAACCAGTATAATTTGATACAAATAATTTTTATTTCATTTTATTTTTCAATAATTATACATATATTGTTTTCATGTCAGAACCAGACCGTTCAATGGCAGAAGACAGTGTCGGACATAAATCAAACTCAAATGTGTTGGGACTGATGATATTTTTTTTGGACTTTTTTCCCTAGGTCCCGACAAAGTCGACAAAATGAGTTTTGACTGTACATAATATCAATCGTTTGTGCACAACATTTTATACTTAATGTGATGCTATGCATGTACAAAATAACAACATTTTAAAATTATTCTTCTGCTTTTCAATACGTTGGGTCAATTTCGGGAAATATATAAATAAACATTAACAGTATTTTCATAATAACTTTTAGTATTATTTAATTGGTAGTAGCTGATTATTTCCTATGATGATAATCAATTTTGGTGGTTCATTTTCATCTGAATATGGATTATGAAATGTGTACGATTATCCAACATGTTTAAAATTAAGCATAAAATTATGGTTAAGTATATTAAAAAAAAAAATACATAAATATAATAGGCTTAAACTAAAATACTGTATAAATACAAAATACAAATATTGCACATGTATCTTGAACATTCATAATCTCATTAAGGGTCTTCATGTTCTAACAAAATTAAGTGACAGTCATTTGCCCACAGGAAATTGCTCAAAAAGAAGTTGACAATATATAATAGTTCACATACAGTCATTTTAAGTTTAATATCTCTATTGCTTTCTATTGTGATAAACTTATTTTTAAATTCATTTTTGTTTGTTTTAAGAAATAAGAAGAAAAATATTGTTGATGTATTACATGACTATACTCCTGTGACCCTTACAGAAGCAAAGAGGACTACATGTGTATCATGTTACTATAGTATCTGGAGTGACAAAAAAATAGACTTTCCATTTAGGCTACACAAAGCATATAACACATCATAATGGGCATATGAAAAAGATTCAGTGTCATAATTTCATAATCTCAATCAACACACATATATATATATTATCTACTATAAAGTACACCAAAACGGATCTACAGGACTACTAGCAAGAATTCATTAACCATTAATTGAACAGTATGAGAATCATGTCTAACCAAAAATTCAGTATTTGGATCATTATCTTAATTATCATTTGATATATATGCAAAGTATAAATATTATCATCATAATTCTAATGTTATGAAGGCAACAATCAGACCTTTTCATTTTTAAACAAATAAAAACAAATATGATATGAAAACAAATCCATCCAGTTCTTAAAAAGTAACATGGTGTCAGCAACATCAGATTCTGTGTAGTTTTAACAGTTGAGCTTTAAATTTTGGATATCAGTCTGCACATGATTTTGATCAGTGTGAATACAAGACATTGATTGGTCAGTTTAAAAAAAACATTGCATAATGAAACAATACCGAAAAGCAAAAAAGAAAACGGTTGTCATCTTAAACCACCTATACCTGTAAACAGTCAGGCTAAACATTTGTACTTTGTGAAAACAGATTTGATTGCGTGTTTATAATCATTTTGTCATTGGCAGTTGTGCTAGTTGTGGACTGTCAATCCAATGCTTCAAAATCCCTAAAAACTAAATCTTTTTGCAAACACTAGTAACTGTATTGATGGTTTCATCATTCCTGTTATTGCAGCCATTTTCAATGTCCTCAATACATATCCCATTTATCTGTATATGTGTATTATCATTGAAAAATCCCTCCAGATGGATATGTGGCCAAGTGTCCTCTACCAGAAGTTGCAGGCCTATGCCTTCCCTCATTCATTTGGTACTCATAAGGTAAGAATCTACTTGACCTGTGCCTTTGTGGATTTCCAGGATAGGACGTAGGAGGATGCACTGCATAATTTGAGTTATTGTAAGCTGATTTGTGGTTTGGCATGCCATGTCCATGTGCAACTGGTTTGTGTTCTCTATCTGTAGAATGATGGTTTCAAGGTCCCATGATGATATTCCTATTTATGTAATTTGGGGGATAAATAGAATAGTTACTACACCCATGAGGTCCCCCATAGAAATATGAGCTACTAGTTGCTTGTCCCGAATATTTTTTCTTGTGGCCATGTTTGTGTTTAGCTGTGACAGATGTCCGTGATCTGTAAAGGAACAGTCCTAGGAATGCGAGGAGACCACACAATCCAACTCCACCAACTGTTGAGGATACCACAATTATGATCGTTCTTTCACTTATTTGAATGTCGTTACTGGTTGTGGGAGGAGGTTGTCTGGATGTCCTTGTTAAAGTAGAAGAAGCAGATGTTGTAGTACTTGTAGTAGTGGTACTAGATGTAGTGGGTGGGGAAGTATTGGTAGTAATGGTACAAGTAGTGGTAGTAGGAGTAGTGGTAGTAGTGGTAATTCTGGTACTAGCAGTAGCTGTAGTGGTTGGCCCTGGTAAGAATAGGAAAACTCATTTATTTTTGTGCTTTATTGCCATAGACCTCGATAAGCACAACTTGAACTGGTTGTTTTCCCATCACTTTCATTGTATCAAAAAAAGTTTTAAAACTGAGTATCACCTTCAGGTTGTTGTTTTTGTCCTTGGATATCATCTTCATCTTGTTATTTTTGTCCTAAGAAAGTAACTAGAGATTGCTTTTTTGAAAAAGCGCTTGTCTACCCTATTGTGTGATCGTAGCTGAGAAAAAATAAATGATGGCCATCAAATTTGTAATTTTGGACAGGAGACGAACCAATAGTGAAGTTTTGTTTATTCACCCGTATTAAATAGTGAACATCTACTGCGACCTTGACCTTTGACATACTGATCTCAAAATCAATAGGGGTCATCTACTATACCAAGTATGAAGTTCCCTGGTTCACCTCATATTCACGGCGACCTTCACCTTTGACCTAGTGATCTCAAAATACAGACTGACGGATTGAAGCACTGGAGAAAAACAATATGTCTCCCCATGAATGGGGTAGACATAATAAAGTGTTTCAATGGTTCACATAATTAAGTCATCCAACTATTTAACAACTTTTCTATTTAAGCCAAAGGTAAATTTGTTTCCCTGAAAAATCTAAAAATCAAAAAAGAAAAGGGTTGTCATCTTAAACCACCCATATCTGAAAAATCTAAGAAACAAAACAAAATTGTAAATAAAATGTTTTGTTCAATTTACGTGACCTTCCTTAAAATCTATATGCATCCAATGATATTCATGCATTAAGGCCAAATTCGACCAAATTTGAGAAAATGTATCTGTTAATTCAGTATATATATTTTATATATACAAATAGAAAAATAATTTCTCCCAGTTCATTTTAAGGGCATGCTAGAAAATTGTTTGTCACCAGGTTTTTCAGCACAGCCTCCATCTCAAATAAACAGATAAAAGGGCAGTCACAATGGTAGTCCCCTCAACCATTGCTGAAGCAGTGCTGCTACTCTTTCCTCGTTCTGTAAACACACAAGCATCATCAGACCACAGAAAAAATGGCACAACAAATCCCTGTCAGGGGACCTTTCAATTACACATTTTATTCAAGCTAACATTTTTATATGAAATGTAACCAGAAAGGATAAATGTAATCATAGCTGTTATAACTACACATCAAGGTCATGACATGGCTACACACATCAGTGTCATGTCATGACTACACACATCAATGTCATGTCATGACTACACACATCAAGGTCATGTCATGACTACACACATCAAGGTCATGTCATGACTACACACATCAAGGTCATGACATGACTACACACATCAAGGTCATGTCATGACTACACACATCAAGGTCATGTCATGACTACTCATCAAGGTCATTCAATGACTACACACCAAGGTCATGCCATGACTACACATCAAGGTCATTCAATGACTACACATCAAGGTCATTCAATGACTACACATCACAGTCATTTAATGACTACACATCAAGGTCATGTCATGACTACACATCAAGGTCATGTCATGACTATACACATCAAGGTCATGTCATGACTCCACATCAAGGTCATGTCATGACTATACACATCAAGGTTATGTCATAACTACACCTCATGGTCGATCATGTCATGACTTATTAACACATCAAGGTCATGTCATGACTACACAATCATCAAGGTAATGTCATAACTACACATCAAGGTCATTCAATGACTACACATCAATGTCATGTCATGACTTCACATCACAGTCATTCAATGACTCCACATCAAGGTCATGTCATGACTATACACATCAAGGTTATGTCATAACTACACCTCATGGTCGATCATGTCATGACTTATTAACACATCGAGGTCATGTCATGACTAAACATCAAGGTCATGTCATGACTATATACATCAATGTTATGTCATGTCTACACATCAAGGTTATTACATATATAACCATGCATGCTTAGAAATCATTTTAGTTTCGGGCACAATGTACAATATCATGTCTTTTTTTTTATTCAAACATATACAAAAAGCACTTCATACAGCTATTCGTAGAAAACATTTGACATGTATATAAAAAGTATCTTTCATATGAAGAACCAATTGTTTTGCGATTTTCTGATATAGAAAAAAAGGGGGGAAATTGGGCGAAAAAAAAAAAAAATGAAAGAAAGAAAATACCCATATTTTTTTAATAAGAAGAAGAAAAGGAGAAGAGACAATCTGGCTTTCTAAAATGAATTATATATCTGATTATTATAAAAGAAAAGCCCATTTTTGCAAATGGACATTTAATTTTATCTTTCATAATAGCTATTTCACGTTCAATATTGATTCAAATATATAAGTATTTTTCAAAATTTCGGAAGTTAGAAATTTTTTGAACAGAAAATGTAGAATTTTAGAAGTATAACTATGAAGTTAATGCAGCTATAATTTCTTTCAACGGTTATTCCTAATATTAAAAACATTTTTTAGATTTAGTTCAATTCTTATATTTTTTGAGTGGAGAAAGCGTTTCAAATCATTCTACAGGTCTTGTATGATATGACATTCCCAGAACATGTGGTTTATTGTTTCCTCAAAGTTGGAACACTAGTTGCATAAACTAGAATGGGATAATTTGCATTTAAATAGATATTTATTTGTTGGTATAATTCTGTTGATTATCTTAAACTGAAAGGCTCACATACATGTGTCAATTGTTGCTATAATTTTTATGGCAGGGAATATACTTCCTTCCAATTAAGTGTTTCGTTTAAAGAGTTTTCCCATATATGTTTGTGTTTTATTTTAAAAGTGTTATTTTGAATATGTTTATTATACAGAAACTGCCTTATCTTTTTTTGGGTCTTAATTTTTTCCAACATCGAAAAAATCATGTCTGCCAAATGGAGCATGAGTGGAAACATTTTAGCACTAAAGGTGAAGCAATTTACCACTGATGTTTTACAGTTACTGCAATAGTGTACAAAATTTGAATTCACTAGCCCATTCGAGGTTACCAGATAAGAAATTTTACTAGCCCGAAACCAATTGCACTAGTCCAAACTTAAATAGTGAAAAAAACTGAGTTATGCCATCTTAACTAAAGAAGAAGTGAAAAACTGTTCCTGTATAGTGAAGGTTTACCCAATCTAGATGTTTAAAAGTTTGGCATGTTGTAGTGATTAAATAAATTTGCAACTTACAACAGAACCCTAAAGAAGACTCATCATCATCATCTACAATGTTTGCATCACTCGGCAAGGAATATACTCCTTGCCAAGTGATGCAAACATTGTAGATGATGATGAACATGCCAAACTTTTAAACAATTGTGTTTTGTGTCATAAAAAGTGAAAACTGTTAATAATGGACTCTGGACTTCCTGACAAAACCATAGGAAGTTAGGAACTGTCGTATTTTGTAATGTTTGGTCTTGTTCCATTATATATTCTTAAACCATTATAAAACATTTAGTGATTTCAGGTGTTATAGATTAATGTATGTTCAATTGCATAACTTAGGTTTTTGAATATCTTTCAAATGCTTTTGTTCTGTAAGATTTTGTTCTGTAAATCTGTTGTTTAAACTGACCTGGAAGTAAATAAGTTGTAACATGCAATATGGATATACAATGTTTCTAATAAATGCATGTCACCTATCTTGCCCAATGCAGACATTTGGAGCTATAAAAAATGTGTTGTGACTCTACACTTGCGCTAGAAGTAGACAATATTAAAAGGGAACAATTTTAGAAGAATAAGAAATGTGTTTTGGCTCAAGGTTTTTCCATATAAGTCAACATATGTATATGTATTTGCTATTATATTTGCTCTTTAGAAATTATTTTGTTTTTTTAGCTACTTTATTCCATGGGTAAACCAGCCATATATTTTGGTGGTATTCCTTGAAAAGTTTACCGCTGGTATTCCTGTGGTATTTTGGAGTATCAGAAGTAAACTTTTAGTGGAATACCTCCAAACTTTACAGCTGGTATTCCAGTTGTATTCTAGTGGTTTACCACTGAAATCTTGACTGGGGATGGATGAGTGAAATCCCTGTATTTATAGGCTGAGTTTCAATTATGTATAAATTGATAGAATTACATCAGCTTTGCACTAACTAACCCTAAACATTATGCAAAAGTGTGCAAAATAAGTTAAAGTACATAACATCGCTTCAAAAGGATTTCAAAATTTGTTGCTTTTCACAACATCATGGCTCACGTCTGAATTTATAAAAAGCTATACTGTGTCAATGTCAACTCAAACTCTGCCATTTAATCCATTGACTTCAACATCAGTACATATTCCAGTTATCATAATAATCTTGAGGATGGTATAAAGTGTAACCAGATTGATGGGCATGGTTAACATGGCCTTGGTGTATGTAGCCAGTTGTTGCAGGCCTTTGCCTTTCCTCATACCTAGGGTAATGATTGGGAGAGAAGTTCTGTGAGTTTCCAGAATGAACCAAATTCCCAGGGTAAACACTATATCTTGATTTAACATTGTGTGTGCTTCTCATCTGAATTCCTTCATGTCTCTGGGTTGGTTGTTGTTGATTGGTTACCCCAAGGCACCTATCCGGATATCCCTTTGAAGAGTGAGGATAACTATGCCTGGTATCCATGTAGAAGGCCCTACTGGGGTACATTTCCATATTTTGAAAATTGTTTGGCCCACTATGGATATATGCACTACCAGATTGTTGTCGTCTGGTGTTTCTCTCGTGATTATGCTTGTGTTTTCCATGTCCATGTCTCCTAGCTCTGTACAGAAACAGACCTAAGAAAACCACCAGACCTACCAACACAACACCACCTATTGATGAGGCCACCACAATAATGACTGTACTTTCATTTGAAATACCAGGGGTAAAAGAAGAATTTTCGGTAGAATCAGTTGTTTCAGCGGTTATGGAAGGTGTGGTAGTAGTAATGGCTTCAGTAGGTGTGGTTGTGGTTTCAGCAGTTGTAGTAGTAGGCGTAGTTGTTGTAGTGGATGGCATAGTAGTAGTTGTAGTATTAGGCGTGGTTGTTGTAGTGGATGACATAGTAGTTGTTGTAATGGTGGTTGTTGCAGTGGTAGGTTGACCTGGCAATGAACAGGAAGATCTTTAATTCATTTATTCACACACTGACAAGCGAAAGTATACATATATTTTACTAACCAACCTATGGGCTTGCACAGCCCTTGGCGTGTTGCAGAAAATCACATGACGCTGTGCATAAATTCGGTGTCGATCTCTACAGTACCTTATGTTCAGAGAGTAGTCAATAAGCTATCAACATCAACATGCACTTAAGAAAATGAAAAAGGCAGCAACCAAAAAGTCAGCCAGGAGCCGAGGTACATACTAGAGGAAAGATGATCCCATCTACACCATCATTCTCATCATCATCATCCAAACATTTCACCTACTCATGATCTCCTTGCTGTGGTGAGCTACTCACAGGCCCCCTTATTATAATAATACACAGACCGCATGTTCAAAAAAGTATTCCATAACATCAGACATGAGTCTTATACATCCAAATATGTCAATATGCATTGCAGATGTGTCAGATATAGGTCAGATAAAGGTTGGAAGTAAATTACTCACAGTTTATCAATTAGTTAGCTGTACATTACACATTCATGCAAGTGTATCTCAAGGTTAAATTATTAACCAATTTGGAAGGTATGTCTCCCCTATGTCTAGAGTATGCATGTAAACCTAACCTTATAATGTTAATGATGAAGACATTTGTGCTTGCACAAAAAATATTTCAGCCTCAGTGCCAACAACAACAGTATTACCAGCTTTTGTGCTTTTAACACCAGTTTACACCTGCTTTTACACCAGTGTGCTGTTAAGGTATATAAACAACCTATACGAAACCTCTAACTTATGCCAATGTACAGCTGCCTGTTGGTGAAAATTAACTTGCTTCAGCATAAATTACTGCTTTACATAATATTGTTACTACATCAGGTAGGGAACTATTTGATGCTGGTGTGGATTCTTGAAATATCTCATTCTAGTCAGCTTTAGTAATGAAACTGATTATGTGAACAATTGAAGGTAAGCATAACAAATTTTATATGATAAAAGTAAAAACAATTTAATTTTACCGCTATATGAATTACCGGTAATATAAATTAACACTTTCATTACAACTGTCTAACGATTGTTTAAACATGTGACAACACATTCAACCTCACTTTATTTGAAACAATGGTGAAGGTTTGTTCCACAGTTTGTAAAAAACAACAGCATTGTCATGCTAATTAATGTATAAATATATATATATGACTATACTATATCTAACTATTTGACAGAAAGAAAAATGTTGCTCTTTTTTTTATAAATTTTGCATGTAACCTTTGAGTAAATAACATATGAGTGTGAGTTATTGGTCCTTATAAGGTTAGAAAATTTACCAGACATATGAACTTGTCTGGTTCACACTAAGATAATATGTGCACTCGAATTTACGGTACTATAGTCAGGTAACAGTTAGGTAACTATCGGTACTGTGTTTTCTGGTAATTGGTCAACTGTGTCCAGGCTTTTCCCTTTATTGAAACATTTCACAACCATATTTATTGTATGAAGTATCTACAAAATTTCTTTTTTTTAAAAAGTGGTGAAAAATAAGCTTTGCAAAAACTACTTTTGACAAGAACCTTGACAGACATGACAGTGATATAAAATAAACTCAAGGATTCACATAAAATAACACAGGAACTTGGAACTGACATTAATTATAATGAGAATGGAAACACCAGAGAAGATGGCAGTGGCATGAAATACAATGATGAGAGCATTGATGGATACAACAATACTATAAAATATGCTGATGAAAACATCGACTGATACAGGCATGATATGAAATATTCCGATGGGAGTATCAACAGACATGGCAATGATATGAAAAACATCAAAAGGAGCTGTGGTTAGTAATTTTATCAATAGCATCAGAAACAATGATTATTAAATATATATTTTTATTTATCCTTCATGTTCTCTGGTTCTATATAAATCATAACTCGATTTCTAAATAAAAAATCTTGACAAACATTACACTGTTTGAACTGTTCACAAAGTTTTCTTTAGACTGTTGATAATGGGCGTCATCTTTGATCTGACTTCAAAAACCATAGGAATCATCTACTCTGGTCAAGGGCAACCTACTTTTGAAGTTTCCTGGTCATATATTAATCTGTTCTTAATTTAAAGTGTGAACAAAGTATTCATCAGACTGTGTAGACCTAATGACCTTGATCTTTGACCAGAAAAACAATAATTGGGAAAATACTGATCAAGGGCAACCTACTACTGATGTTTCATGGTTGTAGGTCAAACCATTCACAAGTTATATAGTAGAAAAGTTTTTAATAGACTTTTGAAAAGAATCTTGACCCGGTGGTCGAAATTAGCACAATTTAAGCCTGCATACCTGAAACTCATAACATGCCTGTCAGACTTGTTCATTATCCAATAAAGCATTTTAGCCTGACAGGCTTGTGTACTTCACTGAGAACAAAATCTCCAATTGTATCTAGTCTACTTTAAGCAGATCAACTTGTAAACCCTTCCAGGACTTGTCAGTAGACTGTCAGTGTATTTTTAGTAGTTTTTGACAGTGGGCTGAAAATGAAGTAGCCTCTAAATAGTTTCAAGGCTTTTCGGTACTAGGGCCCTGTGACCAAGTTTTTGACCCCAAATGACCCATAATCCAACCTGACATAGAAATCATCAAAACAACCTTTCTAATAAATTTCCAGAATATTTCGGCTGAAAATGTAGCCTTTAGAGACTTAACAAGGTTTTTCCATGTTTGGACTCTGTGACCTAGTTTTGACCCCAGATGACCCATATTCGAATTTGACTTTAAAATCACCAAAACAACCTTTCTGACAAAATTCCAGGATATTTGGGCTGAAAATGTAACCCCTAGAGTGTTCAAAAGGTTTTTCTATATTTGAGCTCTGTGACCTAGTTCTTGTCCCCATATGGCCTATATTCGAACTTGAGCTGGAAATCAACAAAAAACATTTCTGACAAATTTCCAGGATATTTGTGCTGAAAATATTACCTCTAAAGTGTTATCAAGGTTTTTCCATATTTGGGCTCTGTGACCGAGGTTTTACCATATTTGGGCTCTATGACCTAGTTTTTTACCCAGGATGACCTATAATCGAACTTGAGCTAGAAATCAACAAAACAAGAGCTGTCACAGTATGTGAAGAATGCCCCCAAAAGTGACATTGACCTATGACAATGTCATTACATGAAAAGTTGATCTTGCCTTTAGGTGTCAAATACACAAGGCAAGTTATTTTAAATTGCCTCTGAACATAAAAAAATACCACCCATACTTGACAATCTACACTGTTATGTCCTTATATTCAGCATTCCATTGTGAATAAACACTAAGTGTATCTTTCACCTCAGAGGTAGGGACATGGGTCTTGTACAGGACACGTTGCCTTGGTGTGTCAAACACATGTGGCAAGTTATTTTAAAACCTGTCCATACAAGAGAAAGTTACAGCCCGGACACGACAACCTATACTCTGTGTCCTTATATGCAGCACTCCATTGTGAATAAACACTAAGTGTGACCTTGAACTTAAGAGGTAGGGACATGGGTCTTGCAGGCGACACTTCGTCTTTGTATGTCAAACACATGTGGCAAGTCATTTTAAAATCTGTCCATACAAGAGAAAGTTGCAGCCCGGACACGACAACCTATACTCTATGTTCTTATATATGCAGCATTCAATTGTGAATAAACACCTCAGTGTGACCTTGACCTTAGAGGTAGGGACATAGGTCTTGTACACAACATTTCGTTTTGGTATGTCAAACAAATGTGGCAATTTATTTTAAAATCTGTCCATACAACAGAAAGTTACAGCCCGGACACGGCAACCTCTACTCTATGTCCTTATATGCAGCATTCCATTGTGAATAAACACTAAGTGTGACCTTGAACTTAGAGGTAGGGACAGGGTTCTTGCACGCGACATGGTACACCTAAGTGTGACATGGGTCTTGAACGCCACATCTTCTTGGTATGTGGAACATATGTGGCAAGTTATTTTAAAGTCTGTCCATACAAGGGAAAGTTACAGCCAGGACACGACAACCTATACTCTATGCCTTTATATGCAGCACTCCATTGAGAATAAACACCTAAGTGTGACCTTGACCTTGGAGGTAGGGGCACGGGTCTTGCACGCAACACGTCGTTTTGATATGTGGAACACATGTGGCAAGTTATTTTAAAATCTGTCCACACAAGGGAAAGTTACAGCCCGGACACGATATGCAGCACTCCATTGTGAATAAACACTAAGTGTGACCTTGACCTTGGAGGTAGGGGCACGGGTCTTGCACGCAACACGTCGTTTTGATATGTGGAACACATGTGGCAAGTTATTTTAAAATCTGTCCATACAAGGGAAAGTTACAGCCCGGACACGATATGCAGCACTCCATTGTGAATAAACACTAAGTGTGACCTTGACCTTAGAGGTAGGGACCCAGGTCTTGCACGCGACACGTCGTCTTGATATGTGGAACACATGTGGCAAGTTATTTTAAAATCTGTCCATACAAGGGAAAGTTACAGCCCGGACACGATATGCAGCACTCCATTGTGAATAAACACTAAGTGTGACCTTGACCTTAGAGGTAGGGACCCGGGTCTTGCACGCGACACGTCGTCTTGATATGTGGAACACATGTGGCAAGTTATTTTAAAATCTGTCCATACAAGGGAAAGTTACAGCCCGAACACGATATGCAGCACTCCATTGTGAATAAACACTAAGTGTGACCTTGACCTTAGAGGTAGGGACCCGGGTCTTGCACGCGACACGTCATCTTGGTATGTGGAACACATGTGGCAAGTTATTTTAAAATCTGTCCATACAAGGGAAAGTTAGAGCACGGACACGAGTTACTGAGCCGCACACACGGAAGGACGGACGGACAGATGGACAGACGGACGGACGGTGCAATTTTAATATGCCCAACTTCGGGGGCATAAAAACATCGACACATTTCATGGATATTTGGGCTGAAAATATTACCTCTATAGAATTTGACAAGGTTTTATATATTTTGACTCTGTGACCTGGTTTTTGGGCCAAGATGACCCATATTCAAATTTGAGCTAAAAATCATTATAACAACCTTTCAGAAAAACTTTCAGGATATTTGGACTGAAAATGTTACCTCTAGAGTGTTAACAATGTTTTTCCATATTTGGGCTCTGTGATCTAGTTTTTGAACCCAGATGACCCATATTCGAAATTGAAGTAGATATCAACTTAAAAACCTTTCTTACAAATTTCCAGGATATTTGGGCTAAAAATGTAACCTCTAGAGTGTTAACAAGGTTATTCCATATTGGGGCTCTGTGACCTAGTTTTTGACCCCAAATGACCCATATTCGAATTTGAGCTAGAAATCAACAAAAAAACATTTCTGACAAATTACATTGATATTTGGGCTGAAAATGTTTCCTCTAGAGTTTTGACAAGGTTTCATATATTTTGACTCTGTGACCTGGGTTTTGGGCGAAGATGACCCATATTCGAATTTGAGCTAAAAATCATTGAAACAACCTTTCTGACAAACTCTCAGGATATTTGGACTGAAAATGTTACCTCTATATTGTTTACAATGTTTTTCCATATTTGGGCTCTGTGATCTAGTTTTTGACCCCAGATGACCCATATTCGACCTTGAAGTAGATATCAATTAAACAACCTTTCTTCCAATCTAGGATATTTGGGCTAAACATGTTATCTACAGAGTGTTAACAAGGTTATTCCATATTTGGGCTCTGTGACCTAGTTTTTGACCCCAGATGACCCATATTCGAAATTGACTATCAAATTACCATAAAACAACTTTTCCGACACATTTCCAGGATATTTTGGCTGAAAATATTACCTCCAGAGTGTTAACAAGGTTTAACTATATTTGGGCTCCGTGTGACCTAGTTTTTGACCTCAGATTACCCATATTTGAAATTTGAGAAAGAAATCATTGAAACAACCTTTCTGACAAATTTTCAGGATATTAGGGCTGAAAATTTTAGCTCGAGAGTGTTACCAAGGTTTTCCCATATTTGGGCTCTGTGACCTAGTTTTTGACCCCAGATGACCCATATTCGAACTTGAAGTAGATATCAATTAAACAACCTTTCTTCCAATCTAGGATATTTGGGCTAAAAATGTTATCTCTAGAGTGTTAACAAGGTTTTTCCATATTTGGGCTCTGTGACCTAGTTTTTGACCCCAGATGACCCATATTCGAAATTGACTATCAAATTACCATAAAACAACTTTTCCGACACATTTCTAGGATATTTTGGCTGAAAATATTACCTCTAGAGTGTTAACAAGGTTTAACTATATATGGGCTCCGTGTGACCTAGTTTTTTACCCCAGATTACCCATATTTGAAATTTGAGAAAGAAATCATTGAAACAACCTTTCTGACAAATGTTCAGGATATTAGGGCTGAAAATTTTACCTCGAGAGTGTTAACAAGGTTTTGCCATATTTGGGCTCTGTGACCTAGTTTTTGACCCCAGATGACCCATATTTCAAGTTGAGCTAGAAATCAACGAAACAACCTTTCTGACAAATTTCCAGGATATTTTGTCTGAAATAGTAGCCTCTAGGGTGTTTTCAAGATTTTTCTATTTTTGGGTCATGTGATCTATTTTTTCATCACAGATGACCCATAACCAAACTCTTTCCAGTAAATACCTGGACAAATATCCAGAGCAAGTTTTTGACAATTGAGGCAAAAATGTGACCACTAGTGTGTTAACAAACTAAGTTTTGGATGGACAATAAACAGTGGACATTCATTGATCCTAATAGCTCACCCTCAGCCTACGGCTAAGGTAAGCTAAAAAAGATTGGATTTTGAATTATATTATATGAAGAATCAACCAGCAACTTATTTTACAACAGAAAATTTTGGAAGGCATATGTAAAATTCCTCCGTTCCATTTTTTTTTTTTTTCCAAAATGTTAAGCCTCTGTCACACCGAGATGTGTAGCAACTGTGATTTCAGGGTGGTGTTATATTTCCCAGAGCGCAGTGACATTGCTGGAAAAAATAATATTTTTCATGAAGATGTTAACATTAAGGCATTCTAATGGTGACCTTGGCATTTCTACAGAGTTCCATGGCATTCTACTATGTTCCTACATAGTTCTTGTTGGTGGTTGCGCTGTCTGCATGTTATTTTGCACTGCCCACAAAAACGACATCTCAATCTGTACTCCATTCTTTCATTTGAGACTATGCTGCAACTGACTGCTTTCATCCATCCATGATCAAACCCAAAGCCTTTTATGCCTTGGGGTCGTGTCCGTCATTGTCTTAGAATGAGATCCAAAGCATCTGCATCATCATCAATCTGCTGGACTTACATATAAGCAAGCAGTAGCCCTGATTGATGTTGCACATCAGTTATGGTGAAATTAATGTTTAATTGCATATATGTACTCGATCCACTATTTGTTTGGTTCATTGTCATGTAAACGCTGATCAACGCGGGAGAAGTGCATTGGTAGCGCAATGATTGCCGTATCTGCTCTGTACAATTGTTAAAATGCCGAAAAAAAACCTCATGGTAAGCGCCATAGACGTGACGTAGAACACCAATCGCAAGCGCCACCTATAACCTTCACGTTAGCACTGCGACCCATGTGTGTGCCAGTTGCAACATATATGAAGAATGCATGCTCTTGAATTCCTTCATGCAAATACCTTTAGGTTTTTTATGCGGATATATACACTAAATTAAATCGAAATCATGGAGTATCAGTCGAAATATTCATTAAATATGTGGAATACCCAAAAATTACTAAACAATGATTCACAATGCATGGCATCACTTTCATGGTCATACCAAAGCCACTGAATCTGGTCCAATAACCACATACAAACTCGCCTTATTGTGTTTTTAATAAGTTTTCTATGAACCATCCTTACCCTTGAATTTACTTTTTTAATCTGGTATAACAAAAATCAAAGCGGGTCATTTGTTCGCAAAATTTCTGACCTAGATCAGTTACCTCAGTAGTAATGTCGTTCAACTTTGTAATAACATGTATTCGGCAATGGCAACTTTAAACATGAACTCTGCACTTTCGTATGATTGAAAGTAGTTTTTTTTACAATTGGGGTTGCACTGCCTGGCTCATCCTTAGTAGGTTAAAATTTAAGGGATAAGTGGATTTCTAACTGACTTTGTTCTTTTATTGAATGCAGCCTTGTCTGTGACAATCATATATGAACCAGTGTGCCAAATCATTGTTCTCTTTTCTACATTCATTTTCACTTTCAAGTTCCGGAAGTAAACCAAAACATTCAATGTAACTCTTAATATTGCCAATACTCCTATGATTGTAAATTTTGAAAAAAACATGGCAAAGAAATAAAAAGGTATATATATTATATATATATATATAATAGAACCTGCTGTACACTGACAACTACTTAATTATGTCTAACAGTTCACCTTTCTGACACTTTCATTAATATTGACAGGTTAAAGTAAACAGGCACCTGTTTCCCATGCTTTTTAAACAATGTGGGAAAAATAAACATTTTTCTGTTAAAAAATTGAGATTTATATTTAGATTTTAGCTGATAAATTAAATATATTTCAATGCAATGAATAAAATATCAATTTTGATATTTAAGCATTACTG